>NW_017731850.1:635450-643386 GCF_001890085.2 Hipposideros armiger | reverse complement strand
TCCAGGTGACTAAAGATTTCAGTTCACTTCATCCAGGCAAAGGAAAACTGAACTGAAAAGCTTACCCTATACACTGAGTGGGGGGTGGGGCGACTGCAGATGCCAGGATTCAGATAGCCAACAGCCTGCATCATCACCAATTATGTAAAACAGTGGAGCCGGCAGCCCTAATGAAGCTCCAGTTATTAAAAGCCTTTCGTTCATCCGTCCAGTTTCATGTGAGCAAACAAAGCCAGACATTTGTACTTTAGCTGAACCTGAAATCAAAACTCATTCAGATGTCTGTAAGATGTGAATTTCCTTGTGGAGGTATGTGCCTCTCTGCAGACGCACTCACCTCACCCCAACAGGAATGAAAACTTGAGAGGCTTGTGAACAGGAAAGGGCCCAGAGCCCCTGGAAATTTGCATGACTGCACACGGCATATTTATTCATTACACAGTAATGGACCCCTAGTACAGAGAATTTATGTTTTAGAGCAAAGTTCCTCTAAGGGCTAAAATGAGGACTTCAAGTGTTCATGAAAAACTCCTGCTGAAATCAGTGGGAGTTGCTGTTCATGTAGATAATTGTGCTGATTGGCCAGAATCATGGGTGACAATTAGCGCAGTGTGCAATTCCCATGTTGCTCTGCTCTGTAAGGGCTGCCAGGGAACCTGGCTTAAATGGCCTTTTTCCCCTTAAATCAGCATATCTGGGATTCCACAATGGATGGAGGGGTCCTGTGCTGAATTTGTGCCTCGTCTTCATTTATAAACAGAACTCGTACAGAATGTTGTAACAAAACTGCCAGACAGAAAGACAATGTACTGTGTATGGAATGAGAAATTCCCATTGTTCACCGACCCCTATATGAGAAAGCAACACCTTAGCATCACATACACATACCTGCTTCTGCTCCCTTAATTGCATAGAGATCACTGAATCCAGACTTTGCATCAAACATGAGAACCCGTCTACGTTGAGTGAAGTGTCCCAGGATGATGGAAGCGTGCGAGTAGGAGCAGACAGAGGCTGTGGGGCATGTGTCTTGCTTCACAATAAGCCATAGCCAGTAGTGAGATTGTGTTTACAAGGATAATAAACTGCACTTCTAGGGTGATATTCTGCATGCATATGGAATACAAGCTAAGATGAATTTTTCAGAAACATATAGGTTGAGCTGCATTGTTCAGACCGAAGCATCCCCTTTCCCTGGCACACTTACGCAGATTTAACTGTCAGAACCTTTAGAGTTCCAGCATGTTCCATCCTGCTGCAAGGACCCAACAGAGAGACCCACTCGGCTTCGGCCTCAGTCTCCTCATTCTGCTCCATCCCCCGCTCTTTCCCAGATCTGCTAAGTGTCCTATGATTTGTTTGAGCTTGCTGGAGACCCTCTCAGCCTTTGTTCTGAAGTTCCCTCAGCTATCTTTGGCTTCCTTCTTAATCCCACCTTCAGCAATGCTGTCTGTTGTAGCTTTGCTTTCTACTTCCCCAATTATGTTCACAAGCAAAACCCCCAAGCCTAGCTCTAGATATTTCTCGTATAAACTCCAACATCATGATTCCCTTCCGCTTCCTTCATCTCAGCATGGTTACTTTCATAATTTGGACTTTTCCCTGTGCTCTAACTTGGCTCCTTATTTCAGCAGTATCCCCTCGCCTCCAGTTACTATACCCCCAATTCTTCACATTTAGAGAAATGAGAGTTTTCTCTGATGCCTCTTTAATGTCTTTCTTCTTGTCTTTAAGAGATACACATTTTCTAAAGAATCAATAGCACTTCAATATTATTCAACACATAATGATAATATCTTTCTGTTGGAAGTCCAGATCGTGACAGTTACCCTAGATGATACCAACATAGAGTCCTGATAACATCTTTTGAATTTTTATAGATTGGCCTTGGGTCAAAATTGTTGCAGATTCTCATCAGATTTTCTGTCAAGTCTTGTTTGCTTTTCCTGAACACCAAAGAAAGGCCAAAAATAAATAAGACTCAGACTTAAAATCCAGGGNTGACTATTTTGTAACTTCTGAATCCCTTCCCCTTTTTCACCCACCTCTCAATCCCCCTCCCAGCTGACAACCATCAAAATGTTCTCTGTATGAGTTTGTTTCTGTTTTGTTTGTTTGTTTGTTTGTTTCATTTCAATTCCACATATAAGTGAAATCATATGGCATTTGTCTTTTTCTGTCTGATTTACTCCACAAAGCACAATACCCTCCAAGTCCTTCCATGCTATTGCAGATGGCAAGATTTCATTCTGTTTCATGGCTGAGTATTTCCTTTATAAATATGTACCACCTCTTTCTTATCCATTCATCCATTGATGGACACCCGGGCTGCCTCCACATCTTGGTCATTGTAAATAATGCTGCAATGAACATATAGATGCACATGTCCCTTCAAAGTAGTGTTTTGGGTTTCTTCGGATAATTACCCAGAAGTGGGATTACTGGGCCCTTCTTTGTCTCTTGTTATAGACTTTGTTTTAAAGTCTATCTTGTCTGGTATAAGTATTGCTACTACAGCTTTTATTATTATTATTAATTTCCATTTTCATGAACTATCTTTTTCCATCACTTTATTTTTTAGTCTGTGTGTGCTGTTTGATCCAATATGAGGCTCTTATAAGCAGCATATGCAAGGGTCTTGTTTTCTTATCTATTCAGCCTCCCTAATTTTTGTTTGGAGCATTTAATCCATTTACATTTAAAGTAATTGTTGATATGTAAGTAGTTATTGCCATTTCATTATTCATATTTTTTATCTTTTTCTTCTTCTTCTTCTTCTTCTTCTTCTTCTTCTTCTTCTTCTTCTTCTTCTTCTTCTTCTTCTTCTTCTTCTTCTTCTTCTAGAAGTCCCTTTAACATTTCTTATAATATGGGCTTGGTGTTGATGAACTCCTTTAGCCTTTACTTGTCTGGAAAACTCTTTATTTGTCCTTCGAATCTAAATGATAGCTTTGCTGGGTAGAGTAATCTTGGTGGCAGGTCCTTGCTTTTCATCACTTTGTAGGTAATTAACTGCTTTTCTTTTGCAGCTTTTAATTTTCTGTTTTTGCCTTTAACCTTTCACATTTTAATTATGATGTCTCTTGGTGTGGGAATCTGGGTTCATTTTGTTTGGAACTCTCTGAGCTTCCTGGGTTTGTATATCTATTTTCATAACCAGGTTAGGGAACTTTTGCATCACTTTTTCTTCAAATAGGTTTTCCATTTCTTACGCTCTCTCTTCGCCTTCTGGTAACCCAATGATGCGAATGTTTATACAGTTGGTGTTGTCTCAGAGGCCCCTTAAAATGTCCTCATTTTTTTGGATTCTTTTTTTCTTTCTGCTGTTCTAATTAGGTGTTTTCTGCTACCTTCCAAATCACTGATTTGATCCTCTGTTTCATCTAATCTACTATTGATTCCCTCCAATGTATTCTTCATTTCTGACTGGTTCTTTTTTATGCTTTCTATCTCCATTTCTATGTTTCCTATCTCTTTGTTAAAGTTCTCACACAGCTCGTCTATTCTTCCTCTAAGTTCATTAAGCATCCTTATAATCAGTGATTTAACTCTGTGTCTGCAGATTGCTTCTCTCCATTTTGTTTAGCTCTTTTTCTGGAGCTTTTTTTATTGTTTTATTTGGTACATGTTTCTTTGTCTCCCCATTTTGGCTGCCACCCTATGATTGTTTCTATACAGTAGGTAGGGCTGCTATGTCTCCCAATCTTAGTAGAGTGGTCTTATGTCATAGATATCCTGTGGGGCCCGGTGGCACAGTCTCCCTGGTCACCTGAGTTGGGTGCTGCAGGTGTGTCCCTTGTGTGGGTTGTGTGTGCCCTGTTGAAGTTGAGCCTTGGATGTTGTTTGCACAGCAGTGGGAGGGATTGACCCTTGGGCTGATTGGTTATGAGGACTAGGTGTGACTACAGTGGAGAGCTATTGTGCTGGGGCTAACCCTGTGGAGCAGGATTCACTTTAGCAGGTTTCTGCTGCCTGCTGAGTCTGCCCTCTGAGTGTGTCACCCTTGGAGGCAGCTGGGTGGTCCTATGGCTTGGCTGAATCCAGCCACTAAGCATGCCAGCCGTGGGGCCTCCTGGGAGCCTCCCCTCCCCCACAAGCCAAGTTCAGCTGCAGCCTGTACCCTGCCTCTGGCCACCTGAAATGAGCCACAAAGCAATCTGCAGATGGTTGCCACCTTCACTGGGTTTGGAGGTGCCTGGGGGGAGACTAAGTTGTGAACTGAGGTTGGCTGCCACTAGTGTCAGGCTTGGGACTGCTTAGCAAGGGAAAGAGGGCATGTCAATGCCAGGTGATGCTTTTTTGGGGTTTAGGAACCTTTGAGAGATTACAGGAAAGTGTGCAGCATGAGACCGGACAGGCCATTTGTATGGAAAAGCTGCTGGAAGTGGATTGGGTGGGCCTACAAGTTGGCTGGTGTGGGGTCTCAGAATCACCAGGGTGGGGCAAATGGAATTAGCCAGGTTCATGGAGACTCAGCTATGGTGGCCACCTGCATCTGCACACTAGGAGTAGGGAGAGCTCAACAAAGACACAGTAACTTGTGTTAGCACATTTGTCTGTGGGAAAGCTGCCCCTCCAGCCCTTGCCTTGGAGCCAGACAATTGAGTTCCTCCCCGTATATCCCTGGTGCCTTTAGAGCTGCTACCCCAGTGCTGGAGCTCAGACCAAATGAATCTGTCAGTGAGCAAGTCCATGTGGAAGCCCTTTAAGAAGAACACCTGAGACTCCAGCAGCCCTCAGTCTCATTTAGCCACAATCTGTGCTCTTTTTCACAGCCAGGTGTTATGGGACTTCTCTTCCTGGCACTGGAACCCTGGACTATGGAGCCTGGTGTGGGGCGGGGCCCCCTCACTTCTCAGGGGGGACCTCTGAAGCTGATATATCCCTCCTGATTTTTAACTGCCACACATGAGTGTGGGACCATCGAGTTCTGCATCTCTGCCTCTACTAACAGTCTTGAGGTGTATTCTTCTGTATATCCTTAGTAAGACTTCTGTTCAGTGACACTTTAGGTGATTCTCAATGATGGTCGTTCTGTAGCTTAGTTGTAATTTTGATGTGGTCATGAAACAAGGTGTGTAGAGCATTTGCTTACCCTGCCATCTTGACCAGAAATCCAAATCTCCCTCACCTGTTTTGTTAAAAATTTGGTTGGACATTACTAAAACCTTAATGGCTGTACATAACCCTGTCGTTGTAAATAATCAAGAACTTACATGTCTTAGTAGCTCCTAAATTACGTGAACTTATTTTATTTTTGACATGCTGGCAAAGATAAATAAATAATTTCTTTAAAACAGATGGCAGGCAGAGCTGTTGTTTAAATGTCAACTTGACTGCTGTTTATTGCATCACTTCTACAGGGAGCTATTTGCATGATAGGTTCACCTGGGCATTTGTTCTGTGACACAGAGAAGCTGGGAAGCTTAGGTAGGTATTAGTTCTTAGTAAAACCTCTTAGATATTACAATATGTTATGATAATGACAGATGATAGGACCATGATTTTATTTTTAGTAACTATTAACCCATGTGCATTATTACATTATTTTAATAAAATAGTCAAATGGTTCTCATTAATTCTTTACTGTGTTTTTCAGGGTTAAATTGACCTTGGAAACAGTCTAGTTGGGGGCTCCCAGAAGTAGACCCTTTGAAAAAGATTCAAGGGCAAGTAAATTATCAGGATTTACAGGAAAGACCAATAGGAGAAATCAGACAGGGAAGGAAACCTGCCAGTGAAAGAGGTGTTATCATGTTAACTGCCACCTGGACTACATAAGTCGCAGAGCCTAGGGCAAAATAAAATGCAGAGCCCCTTCTTCAAAAGTTATGAAGAATTTCAAAATGGCAACAATAGAGCACGAGGCCCTGTATGACTGCACAGGTCACACACACACATACTGCCAGCCCTGGCTACCACTGTGGGTGACAGAGCTTAACCTCAGAAAAGTTCTAGGGTATAGAACCCAAGCCTCAGAGTTTGCCAACCTGAGCGTGAGGGAATGAGATATTAGTTACCACCTGTCATCGCTGATTGCTAGAGGGCTGCTTCTGTGGCTGAGACCTTCAGGGAAAGAGATGTAGTTACTGGCAACTGGAGGTACAGCAGGGTACACTCAGGTCCCCACTTAATGTTGTCGATAGGTTGTTAGAAACCGCAACCTTAAGCAAAAATGACCTCTAATGAAACCAATTTTACCATAGGCTACTTGATATAAACAAGACTTAAGTTCCTATGGCATATTTCTGGACACAAAAACATCACTAAACTTCTAAATAGAGACCCAAAACACTTTCAATATTACACATTGAAATAAATGTGAGCTCTCTCTATATGTTTAAGAAACATTCATAAAAACAAAGCAAGATCATTATTTTCCAACCTGCTTATTCCAGTTCATGGTCATGGATGGTCAGAACCTCTCCCGCAGCTCAGGGCATAGAGCAGGACCCGAACTTGGGCAGGAAGCCCTTCCATCACTGGCCACACACACACACACACACTCACACACACTCAGTCTGGGACAATGTAGACATGCCATTTCACCGCACATGCGCATCTTTAGCATGTAGGAGGAAACCAGAGTCCTTGGAGACAACCCTCACAGACATGGGGAGAAGGTGTAAATTCTACACAGACAGTGGTCCCAGCTAGGAATTGATTTTTCTTTTTCTTCTAGTCGACATTATAATGAAACAATATTGAATGAAGCCATGTTATTCGAGGATCTGCTATAGTAAGTCCCCAGGAAGGTGAAGGGGCCAGCAACCGTGCCCAGCACAGTATGCAAATACCAAGAAATCTTCCCATATCCCAAGCCAGCACCAAGTGTTTCAAAAAGTGAGCTACCATGTTGAGCAGGGCACCTACTGACGTCCCCTTCTTTAAAAATAATACCCCCTTAAATACTTTGCTTTACACCTGCTTCTTAGCCAGATCTGTAGTAATCAAGATATCCATGTTTTAACCAAGATTTCTACATGTGAAAGTTCCACCATACTTTTTTAAATGGAGAGAGGGTCAGGGGGCGACCTGCACTCTTGAGTTCTTAAAATGCAGGCACATTTATTTTTCACATATTACGATGCTAGAGAAGCTATTTCTTTCCTCTGGTGCCTCATTTGCCTCATCTGGGAAGAGGACTTAGAATTATTCTCAGTGTGTTTCCACAAAATCTGAGGAGTATACATCAGGAAAATATTGGGAAAGCAATTTTAAAACAATGATTTCATTCCTAAGTAATAGTAAGGTCCCTTTAAAGCTTTGGAGTAAGGGTGGGTATTAGCAGGGTGGTTTCGATGAGCTCATCTTAAATAGGCAATCCTGCATGTGTTTATTTGAAGCAGGTATAATAATTATGTTTTAATTAGAAAATACCCTTCTCCCCCGAATTTGGGTTCTATAGTCATTGCTGTGTGCCATAAACAATATATCCTTAATTACTGTGATGGTTAATTTTATATGCCATCTTGACTGAGCCACAGGGTACCCAGATATTTGATCAAACACCATTCTGGATGTGTTCTGTGAGGGAGTTTGGGGATGAGATTAACACTTAAATTGACAGAGTGAGTAAAGCAAACTGCCCTCCTAAATGTAGTGGGCTTCTTCCAATCAACTGAAGGCCCAAATAGCAGAAAAAGACAGGCCCGCCCCTGAGTAAGAGAGAATTCTTCCTGCCTTTGAGCTGGGATGTCAGTTTTTTCCCTGCCTTTGCACCAGAACTGAAATATTGACTCTTGCTGGGTCTCTAACCTCCCGGCCTTCAGACTGAAACTACACCATCAGCTCTCCTGGTTCTCAGGCCTTCAGACTCAGACTAGAACTAAACCATGGGCTCCCTTGGGTGTCCAATTTGCCAACTCACCCTGCAGATTTTGATTTTGGAGTTTGCCAGCTTTCATAATCACATGAGCCAATTTCTTATCTCTCT
>NW_017731850.1:615702-632761 GCF_001890085.2 Hipposideros armiger | reverse complement strand
GGGAACCAGTATATCTAAGTTTCAGTTACAGTTTTGTCCTGTATTAATTAAGCAAATCATTGCCTTGGTTTCTGTATCTATAAGCTGGATATGCTGGTTTCTGCCTTCCCCAACTCAATGCAGGATTGCTGGGAAAATTAAAGGAGGTGAAGTTCATGTCAGCATATTTGAAATGTAAGGTGGGCCCAAAATGCAAAGGACTCCTTTATACCAGCATGTGGGGCTCTGCTAGGTCCTGAAGCCACACTCATCTGCTAGCCAGTTCTCCATTTCCATCCCTGTTGGAACTTGAGTTGAAATAGTGCTCTGTGTGGTTAAGCAGATATTTAAGGTTTTTTTTTCTTTTTCATGTCATTTTTCTTACATTATCTTTTAAGGGAAAAGATGCTACCTTTATAGCACTCTTGCTTTAAAAGCCCAAAGGCAAGAACCTTTTCATTAGGATCATTATGGAAAATAAATACAGGTGGTGAGAGCCAAAAGGCCTGGAGGTATGGTTTGATAGTGTGTTGATGGTGGATGTAGAAAAAGAATTCGAAAAGGACAGTGCTTTTGAAGATGAGATTATTTCAGAAAGTGAGATTGAAGATGAGAAGGAAGAGAAAGTCTACATCACACTAAGTAGGTTTGAAGGTACATCTGAATATGCATTTATTTTAAATGAGAGCTATAAAACCTCATTAGAAAGGAAATGCTGGAAAAAAGCCTCCCGACTTGCTTATAAATGGCTCGCTAGAGTCCATGTGGAGAGGTTATTGAATTAGAAAAAAGAAATGATGATAAATACCAGAGAAGGGAACCTAGAAGATGAATATATTCCCCGCAACATCTTGGGATTTGGTCTAGAGAAGGGGAAAGTAGGGTAAGATCATAGTAGCTGCTAATCGGGGGAAGAGCTCTGGACTTGGAACTAAAAGACTTGACTTTGAATCCTGCCTGCTGTGTATATCCTCCTGTCGCTGAAAGATCTGTGTTCCCAGTGCATTTGTTTTCTCATCTGTAAAATGGCGATTATCGTTGAGACACAGTGTCACTGTAAAATTCAATTGAAATAATGACTAAGAATGTAGCAGATGTTATGGTTGGCTTCCCAGTTTTCACTCCAGGGGTACAATGTAATTGGGATGTCATGATAACCTTCCCTGCCAGTGGTTGGCTCAGAAAGCAGGCCTGGGTCAGTCAGTGAATGGCCTTCTCCCAGTGGCATGGATTAGTCCAGAAATTAGCTTGTGACCTCATTTAGCTAATTTTCAGGGTGGTTGGAGGTGTACAGAGAATCACATAAAGAGTCAGCTTCTCTTTCCCTCTAGACTTGGGAGTGTGCAGCTGAGTGTGTATGGAACTGCTACAGCCAACTCCCACCAACATAAAGACAAAGCTGAGACACAATCGGCAGAGCCAAGAGAACTGCAGGGAAACAGAGGCCGAGGCTCTAGATTAAGAAAGCCCTAAACTCCCTCTAATCTGCAGTGTGAGCTAGTCCAGTTCCTTACCATTTATTGCATTACTTTTCACCGAAAGCATCCATACTGATTCAGAAAGCTCAGTAAACTGAATACAGAAGACAGTACAGGAATCATATGGCAGTCAAGCCTGTGAGCTTTGTGGTTTATATAGGCCTTGGTCCAAATTCTGGCTCTCCTACCTGCTGCTATATGACCACGGGCAATTTTACTAACCTCCTTAAAACTCAGTTTCCTCGTACGTAAAATATGTCCCTTGCAGTTTGTATAATGAGCTGATGCAAGTAAAGAATTTTCCCAACAGTAAGCAATCAGCAAATGTCGTTTTGCTGCAGAAAGGTGAGGGATATTGAAGGTCAAATGCATTTGCACAGAGTATGTCTATCCTGCATGTACAGTCATGATTTAGTGGCTCTGCTTTTTAGACCCTCCCTGCAAAGGAGAGTCTGGGACATACAGCTAGGGAATCCCTCCCCCAAGCTAGAGAAGTACTGGGTTAAGGAGTCCCTGGCAGGTGCTCCGATACTGGGGATTTTTAAAAATGTATTGTTTTTAAATGTATTTTTCAATTGCAGGTGACATACAATATTGTGTCAGTTTCAGGTGTAAAACATAGCAGTTAGATATTTACGTACTTTGCAAAGTGATCCCCCCATAAGCCTAGACCCATCTGCATGTCTGGTGATTTTTGATTGGATGCCAGAGATTGTAAATTTACATTGTTAAGTGCTGGGCTTCAGGGTTCCTATGAATACTGTTGGATTTTCTTCTGGGGAGCATCTAAAGTATTTGCAGATTAATTTCATTTTGCAAGGCTTGCTCTTAAGTTTTGTGACTACAAGTCCAAGAAAGCCTTTATTCTAGGTATAATATAGCCTCACTACTAAGGCTTGACCCTTTTAAGGACTCTACCTTATGGTCCAGGTAGGAAGGCCTATCCTCTCTGGATGGTGAAAATGTGAACTATTTTCAGCCTTATGTGAGCTCAAAAAAATATTTAACCTACTGCTTTATAGTGATTGCTTCTCTGACCTCATAAATTTCACCTGCTGCATGCATAGGTCAGTGTATAGCTGAACACTATAGGGAAAGCTCTGCTATTATCATTTTTTCCAATACACTGCCCTGAAAATTCTAGCTGCCTTATGAACCCACCCCCCACACTCAACACACATATAAGTACATACATGCCTACATTTATCTTTTCATTTCAGCAGGACTTCCAGACTTTATTCTTGTTCTTTCTCTTTGTGTTTCAGTATGGAAACTGGCACAAGACAGTTAGCTGGAGAGATTGTAGGGCTCACCTCATTTGTTTTCCTTGATCCAGAAATCAAGTTCTATGCCATCTATTGTTCAATACCTGAAAACAGTGTTTAACAGTGTATGTGTGTTCCTGTTACAGTTAATCCTTAATGGACAGGAGCAAAAATCTCTATATATTTTTACCCATATCCATATCCTCTGGTCTGCTGGATTTCATTACTTCTTTATTATCTTCCTGTAGAGACAATTTTGGAATATTAGTGAGTGGATAGTGGCAGCTGAAATTGAAAGATGGGTTCACATCCACTTCAGCCTTCTTTTCACCCACATTTCAATGATAGTTACATAAAAGAAAAACAAATGATCCTTGAATATTCACTTAAACTAAATAACCTTATAATAATTAAAATCCTGAACCAAGCAATTAAGGCATGGTAAAGTGAATATTGAAAAAAAAAGTTTAGGGGTATGAAGACTTGACTTTTTTTCCTTTCTGCATAAAATTTGAAACGCTATTAATACTGATTAAATACAGAGGCAAATGGAGAAAAATATCTAAGAACTTTAAATTATTTTCTTTCTGGAGACTTTCATTAAATATTTGTAACTATATAATACTTTTAAATTACATATATTACAAAATAAGCAAACTAAAATAATGTATAATTTTAGAGTATGTAAAAATTTTGTTTGTTTGTTTGTTTTAGCTGAGCCATCCTGCCACCTGTTGGCAGCTCAGCGATAGCTCAGCTTGGGCCGGGAATCGAACTGCTATTGCTCAGAGCTCACACTCTTGAGCGAGCTCCTAATCAACTGAGCCACTCAGCCGGCCCTTAGAGTATGTAAAATTGTAATTAAAAAAAAAGTTAGTATAATAATAGTGAATGTTCTAGCTCTTATAAACATCTTTAATAAATTTTTTTATCTGTTACTAAATTGATAGTTCTGAATCTCCCATGTGCCTCTGTTTTTATATGCCTCTTACCAAATAAAGATGTTTTGAATCTTTTCCTATAGCACCTTACCACCAATTTATTTTCTTTCCTCTCTTCCCTCACTTGCTTTATGAAAGCAGTTGTTATCCAGGCATGTGCAACAGAGAGTAGAGACAGTTGTTCATATAATTCAGCAAAACTTATATGGAGTAAAAGAGATTTAGAGAGACACAATTACCCATAATAGCCATCTGTGTCTATCAGATTCACCAGATAATTTTTCAACTTTTTACTTGATTTTGGCAGGACAGATAGAGATGGAATGAATCCATGAGAAAGGGTAGATCATTGAACAGATATAAGAATAACCTTTTGGGATAGATATGCTGTCTTCTATAAAGGGAAATTGTGACTTACTAATATGGGAATGTGATCTGAGAATGTAATAAGTCTGAGAACAAAGGAGAATCAGTAAATATTATTGTTTAGAACTTTAATATGCCTTTCATAAGCACCAGCCCAAAAGTGGATTAAAAGAAGATATAAACAAATAGCTAAATTATAATTAGATTGGGAGGAAAAAGTTGAGGATAGAGTTATCTATTCTTGGATACAGATTGAGCAAGGATAACAAGAAGCAAAAGGGAGTGATAGTTGGCATTTCTTCAATTAGAGAGGTAGTAGTCACAGACCAGGACTGCAGACATTGTGGTTCTACATTTTTATGGTACTCTAGAAAGTTTTGCTGATGAAAGTCAGGTGGTTGTTGTTGTTGTTGTTTTCAGTGAGAAAAAAAGTCAGATGAAGTAGGACAAGACTACATATGAATAGGAAAGTGGCCAAGAAGTAATCATTGCTTTGTGGGAAGTTGGAAGGGATCTGTGTTGTACTCTCATTATCATAGACTTTGAACCAGAAATGATGATTTGTAAAATAGGAGGTAGGAATCTGGGATCCAAGTCTGTTCCTAGATCAGCTGACCAATTCAAACAAATGTTGGTTGTTTATCCGTAGTGATAACATTAGCCTACTCTTGTATATCACAGTAAATACTGCATTCAGATCTGGCCATTGTTTTGTTTTTGTTTTTGTTTGTTTCTTTGTTTTTTATTAAGAAGAGTCACAATTTTGCTATTGAGTGCCTTACGTTGTGCTTTAACTCATTGTTTCTTGGGCACTGCACAAAATATGGAACACTTTACGAATTTGCATGTTATCCTTGTGCAGGGGCCATGCTAATCTCTGTATCATTCCAATTTTAGTATATGTGCTGCCAAAGCAAGCACAAGTCTGTTCATTGTTTTATAAGATAAGCACAGTAGCATACCAAGACATGAGAGTTATGTGAAGGTCTCAAGGTTTTTCATCCTGGAGGCATAAGAGAATAGAGATAATTATTAAAATTTATAAAATCAGGAAGGGTTTGGAAAGTTGCATAATAAATTCCAGAATACTGGATTGCCAGCCATCCCCAGAACCTTAAGAAAGCTTGTTTGAGTGTCTGTGACAGGGAAAAGCAAAAACTTATAGCAAACTTATGAAATTGTTTCTCAGGGGTTATGCCAGCTGAATATGTAAATAAACTCAAGAAGGATTTCTATGATTTTATGGTCTTCATGCACATTTGGAACATGTTTCTAATCTTTTCCAGTTTATATTCTTGAATCATACTGTACCACAATATTTTATGTGATGCTACTATCAGACACAGAATATTGGTTCACCAGATACCAACCCAGCCTGAGGTGACACATCTGTTACATACATTTAAATAACTTGTCCTTCATCTTCATGGTCTGATTCCTTAATATTCTGTCTTGTTTAATTTCCTACAATTTTGTCATATGCATCCTATGATGCAGTGTACCAGACTCCCAACATCTCAGTCTTCCTTTATATCAAAGAGAGTACAGGAATTGGAAAACAAATTTACATTCTCCTATATACTTTTCAAATCTCAGAAAGCTTAAATCCAGTTTGAACATAGAGGCTGAGTGTCCTCATGCATTTCAAAGCCATCAAATTGAATTTCCCCTTTCTGAAGGTCATCTTAATGCCACAGCCAAAAGTTACCCAATGGTTGTGAATAAATAGCCAATGCAGTCATTTTTTTACCACTTTGATAAAACCATGGGGTCAACTAAGAATGAATAACCTACATTTAATTGATGTAGCTTTGGCAACAGGCTTAGTTTTTTTTTGGTTTTTGGTTTTGTTTTTTTAGCTTGTTTCAGCCATACAGATGACAAGAAGGATGTGCAAATAAAGAGATCTGTTCTCCCATCTGTAGTTTAAGTTTCTGTTGCCAAAATCACCCATAGCTTAAAGATATTTAGGAAATTGGAGAGAACTCATACAAAGACTTATTTATATGATAACTTGCATTGAAGGAAAGCATACCAATTAATAATACGAACATGAAACACCTATAAGTTGGTCTTTCTGGCTGTTGAATTGTGTTGTGTTTTGGTACATCAATGCATATCAGGTTGAAACTTTTGTATATATGATTGAAGCTCTTAAAGGAAAAAGAGTTTGGATTTAAATTTTTCTATTTCTCTGGGATTTATGAGTATAAGAGGGAAAAACAGTGATTACCAAAGTTGTTTGTTTGAATCTATAAGGCGGAATAGATCATTGTACAGAAGCAAATATAACCTCTTATGATAGATATTCTGTACCTTTGCTAACTGAAAATCATGGCTTACTAATTTGGGAATATTCTGTGAAAATGCAATAAGTCTGTGAACAAAGGAGCATCAGTAAATGTCATTTATTTAGGTTTATAAAAAAGCCTTTCTAGGTGTCAACACCAAAATGGATTTCTTGAGAAAATGGACTCCATCCTTTCTATACATGAGGCAACTTGAAACCAATTTCAGGTACTTTGATTCATAGTTGTAATGGCTCATAAATAATTGTGATCAACTGACCCCCAAGGAAATGGTTACCAAAAGATAATTGCTTAGGAAATAGCTAGGGTGGTTGTTTAGTAAAATGTCCTCAGGTGCAGCAGTGGAACACTAACCACACAGACGGAAATTTGATTTGCCTTGGATTCCATGATGGCATATGTATTATGAACCCACAGGGGCCCTCACCTCTCCCTGACAGCCACTTATGGAAACTTATTGATCACTTATTTGTAATGAGAAGTGTGTCTGGCTTATTACAAATGAGCTATGATTAGTTTTTTAAATCCTTCATTGCCACATAGCTAGCATGTAGCCAAGAAGGCTGTCAAGCCTAGTATTTCCAACTCTGAAGCCTACTTTTTCTCACTTCATTCTTCTGAATAGTCAAAGGAACTTAGAACTCAAGTGAGGTTTGCTTAAGCCTGTCCTGTATAATAATCTCTTTGGACAAATGCATTAATAATACCAAGAATTTTGGTTTACAAATGCAAGCAATTAAAGATTTGTGAGCTAGAATCGGTGAGAAAAAGTTGAGACACTTTAATTTATAGAAAAGAAGGCTGGGGAAAAAAATTAGTGGCATTTCCCAAACACTCAAAATCACTGCTAATTCAGATTCCACGAACTTGGAAATTTACGTTAACTGAAACAATGTTGGAAATAAATGTTCTCTCTCCAGCAGTTTTTAAAGGTAATGTTTCTGTGTAATTGAATAATATAAAACAAGTTTAGAAGAAGCAGAGACAGCTCAGTTAAGAGAACAAATGGTTTTAAACGAAACTCACTATTTTATGTAAATACATCTAGAAAGTTACTGAGTGAGAAATCTCATGTACTCACTACAGATGGCTTCCCGGAAGTTGACTTTGTGAGAACTTAGTTCTTGTACTACTATGGGTGCTGATGCTAAATGGTATGCCAGCACTCAGCATTGCATCTAGAATCTCTGAGGATAACGGCCAGGGTAATAATGATGCCACATGGGTTTTTGCCAGGCTCAGAACAATCCAACCCAATGATGCTTTGAGGTAAGGGTGGGGACTGAGGAGGACACTAAAGCAGCATTCCATGGGCTGTCTATCTTTCTTTGTGGTCATTGACCCTTGTTCTAAGGGTTTGGAGGTATTAAGAAATTGGTCTTTAAAATATCCATTATTTCTGAATGATCTTATCCCTCTGGCTATCTGCATTAATAAAGTCTGGCAGAATGTGAAAAATAGCTACACAGAACAAAAGGAAGTCAGCTGTTTTCTTTGGTTGCTGGACTCAGAACAAAAAGCAGCAGATTGGTATTTCCAAAGGGAAGGCTCATATTCAATTTAATTTTGGGAAGAACTTTCTAAAGATTAGTTGTTTTTCATCCACCTATTCTTTAATTACCTCAGCAAGCATGGACTGTGTGTCAGGTACTGTGCTGAGCACTGGCGATAGAGAAGAAATCAGACATTCTATCAACCTGTAATTATTATCAGCTCTCTCAGCATGTAATTACCTACTACAGAAGAAGGGCAACACGGAATTAGGAGTGGGCTGATATGGGGATATAAAGGAGGTGAGTAAAATGTTGTCTGCCCCTAGGATGCTTACAGTCTAATAACACTGTTTTTGAGAATTGAAACCAATTTCTGAATAATAGCTATGTACCTGTTCGAGGCATTATGCTGTATTGGTTACGTGCTTTGTTCTAGTTCTCAAAGCACCCCCATGATGAAGGTTACATGATCTAATTTTCAGATGAGGAAACTACCACCACCTGCCGAGGCACCTGGTACAAAGAGCAGCAGGGGAATGCTCATTGGTGAGTTGAGTAGGGCTTTTACATTATGCACCCTAAATTCACAGTTGCAAAATCCCAGGTGCAAATGTTCCTCCAAAATTGCTTCTCTGCCCCCCACCCACGCAGAGCCTCACCTTTCTTAGCTGCTCACACCCAGGCTGCTCATCTCTCTCTTAGGCACAATATCTTCTCTCTGTCCTGAAGCTCAGATGCCAGACAGTATTCCTAACCCCAGCACTCTTAACAGTTTCCCCAAAAAAGGAGGGCCGAGAACTTCCCGTATCAGCTAAAAGACTAAAATGGCATCCATCTCCTTGCCTGCCAGAGATATGCATGGTAATATATTCAAGGTGTGAGTAAAGAAGATCCCGTGTTCACTCTGTAAGTAAGAGGGCCCCTGCCGACGTGCCCTGAATGGATCCCAGGTGTGCTGAGATGCTGAGCCCTCAGCTCTCAGGTAGCTGGTGGTCCTGGGGATGCCTGTGTTTCCTCAGCAAGCCTTATAGTTTCTATGCGTGCCACAATTTTAAAAGGCCTGGGAAGCACTGCTGTAAGTCATCTCATGAAATATCTGCGGCTTGTTGGTGGTGAGAGAACTCACCCTGAGAGATAGAGGGAAGGCAGATAGGATGAGGAGAAGTAGGTTGGAGGGCTGACCGGGGGTCAGAGATGTGATTGGTGACCTTGGAAGAAAAAAACCTGCTGGTCCATTCGGCAACCCAACCCATGAACTCATTAGCAAGGTCCTGTTGGCAGCTGTTCTCACAGCCACAAATGTGGACTTAAACTTGTCAAGATCCAGACTGAGTCAACTCGTTCGAGATGCAAGGCTGGCTTGTCCCTTTGAACTTTGTTCCCATCACAGCCATTTAATTATTTTGTGAGTGCTTATAATTCTCTGAGGAAAAAAAAACTGGCTTCAGAAGTACAGTATCTAACCCGTTTTCAGGTTACAATGTTTTTAAAAACTGTGAGAAACTTACAATGCCTTAAAGGAACTACATAACAAAAGTGTCAGCATTTTAAATATAAGCTCCATTTCCAGAGGTTTATGCATTCCAGAGAAATTTGCTTCAGGGTGAAACTTGGCATATTGTGCCTGCACCCCTGACTGACCACACCTCATTTCATAGGTACTTATGAAGGAGGCCTTCAAATTCACTACATTTGGCATCTATAACTTTTAGAAATAAAATTGCTTAATTGCAGGTGGTTTCTGAGTTTAATGTCAGTGTGTACAGTTCTCAGAAAATCAGAGAAATCAGGAATACCAAAAGTCCTGTTTTATAGAATCTGATATGACATTAATATGAAGGGAAAGAAAAATAATTTAAAGGGACAGACACCAGAAAATGATTTTCTCAGAAGGGCACCGGATGTAGACTTCCTTCATCATTATCCCTACCCCCCGATCCCTCCTCGCCCAGTTTCCTGCCTTGTGCAATAGATAGGCCATGCCAACATACATGGGCTTTGCTGTCTAGGGCCTTTCTTCAGAAAATCACTGAAAAAGCAACTAATAATCTCACTTTGCTTTTTGAGTCTCCATTTGAGGGGACTGGATTAAGTGCTCTCTGAGCCATAAAATTCTTGGTGGGGAGAGAGTTCTTAGACAAAGCCAGAAAAACATGCCCTTGGAGGCAATGCCTATCATTGCCCAGAGAGGTGAGATAGATGCCAGAAAAACCCTGGCATGGAAGTCTACAGGTGCAATCCGAGAGGGCAGAGAGAAGAGTTAAGTAGGCAATTGTGACTCACAGGAACCATGGAGATCGGGATGTGTAGTCATCTGCACAAGGGAAGCAACTGCCTAGACTAGATGCAGGGCTTGCTGACTGTAAACTCCAGGCTCAGGATGGGGAGCATGGGGACCAGCTAGAACTCAGGGCCTGCACCAATTGTAGAGGGGAAACTGGGTGCTTGCCTAGAAGCAGTGGCTATTCTGTGAGACTTCTGCTCACAAGGCTGCCTCAGTGGCTATTAACTAAGTGGATCCCACTTCCAGATTTACCTGTGCTTTGGGGGGGAATCAGTATAGCTTGGTGGTTAACTGCATGGTCATTGTAGTCATGCAAGCCTGGATTCAAATCTAAGCTCTATATTTATGAGGTGTGATTGAAAAATATGGTGAATATTTAAATTAAAAAAAAAATTTTTACAATAAAAGACACATTATCATTAATCCCACTCAAAATACTTCCCCTTGCTTCAAACATACTTGTCCCATCATTCTTGCCACTTTCTGAAGCAGTTCTGGAAGTCCTTTTTCGTGAGTGTCTTTACTTCATCCCCCATCATGACAGCAATCCGTGTCATACATCACTCCTGATATACGGCAATTTCTGTCAAATAAAAACATTATGGTGTATCCTCATCCACCTTATTCACCGTATCTGCCACTGCGACTTCTGGCTCTTCTCCAACGTCAAAATGACCATGAAAGGAAAACATTTTGAATCAATTCAGGACATCGAGGCAGCCATGACAGTGCAACTAAACACACTCAGGAAAGAGGACTTCTTCCAGAACTGCTTCAGAAAGCCTCAAGAATAATGGGATGAGTGTGTTTGAAGCGGGGTGGAGGGGTTGGGTGGATATTTTGAGGGGATTAATGGCAATGTGTCTTTTACTATAATATATATATTTTTTTAATTTAAACATTCGCTGTATTTTTTTTATCACACCTCGTATAGCATATGGCCTTGGGCAAGTTACTTAACCTTTTGGAGCAGTGATTCCTGATTAGCAAATGGTGGTAATAGCTCTCATCTTTAGGGTTGTGAAAATGAAGACATGATACAAAGAAAGTAGTGACCTCCTAGTAGCTGTAATAAGCAGCCAGTGTCTAATATGGTGCTGAGTTGCACCTCTTACCCAGTCCTAAACTTATAAGATGCCAATATAAACTTTACTAAGGACGTTCCATCCTAAGATTATCCTATAAACAGGAGATGTTTTGGGGTGACAACCAGATCTTGGAAGCTGTCTCATTGGCTGGGATAAACGACACCACCGTTTCAGAAAATAAATATGTAATAATTTTTTCCGATATTGTATGTTTGTCTGTACATCAAATTTTTTGAAGATGTGATACAATTAGCAGACTATGTCACACACATGGTAAAATCAACTTAATTTGTTTAGGGAGCAGTGGGATCCCTGGGAATGACAGGAAATCCAAAAGGTACTGATGAGCTTTATTGTTACATAAAGAGTGGAAGACAGAAAAAGGCCCTATCGCATTCTCAGTAAGACTTCAAATGGCAATTGGGTCAAATGAAACCCACATGATAAGTGATGTGACCACCACCAGTAAGGTAACTTTTGGGATGACCCTTATAGAATTACTTGTCCTCACAGTCAAACCAAGAGGCCATAGCCTTAGTTAACAGCAGAATGGATGATAAATCATGCAAAAGATACACAATTATCTTTGTTAGGTCATCACTTCAATTTGTTATGTCTGCTCATTACTTTTATTCAGTTAAAAGTTTTCACTTAATTGGTTTAAGTAATATGATTCCCAATTGAAATAAGGATGATCAAAAATAATTTTTGGCCCCTCATGATTGTTCTTTTTCTATTATAACTCTACAGAACCATCTGGGGTATATTGTACATGCGACTCTTGCTGCCAGTAACAGCTGGCCTTCTCACCTTATATTTCATGAATGGAATATTTTCATGTTCAATTAAATGTCTACTTCATGCCAGTCACTGGAAATTTGCTACACCATTAATGGCATTTCTTCCTTCTAGATGTCCCGTCTCCTTCAAATAGGATCCAGATGCTTACCATCCTTTCATACTTTTATGTGAGCCGTGTCTAATCCTCACTATTTTATTTTATCTAGAATCAAACTGCCAGATGAGGACACTGGACAGTGGGATTGGAACCTTCCCACTCCCAGACTCAGGAACTCGCTCAACAGGACGGTACATATGCCACCCAGACTCCCCAGAGGACACTGAACCCATCCTGTCTCTCCAGCCAGCCATTTGTGCAGCTCCTTCCACGAGAGCCCAGACCCTTGAACGAGAAGTGCCTTCCTCTGCTGACAGCCAAGGCTCTGCAGACGCCATTGTCCATTCCACATCTGACCCCATCATGACTGCCAGGGGGGTGCGACCTCTTCAAAGTCGCCTCCCCAAACCAGCCTCCTCAGGTAAAATGCCTATTACCTTCCAAATTAGATTGTTTCCCCACCAAAATAATGCACTTGCTGACAAAATGGAAAATAGGCAGCAGAAAAGGCTTCCACTAAGGAGGTCAGTGAGTGACCTCTGGCCAATGGAAATGTAGATGCATGAAAATCCTTGTATGTCCTCAACCAAAAAGGAAAAAGACAAACAGTAAACATTGCCTACTCTTAGCATTACACTAAGGAGTACACATACATATAAAGGAAACAAGCATGTAAGTACAGGTATATGAATATATAAATTGATTAAGAAAAAAACACACAACACATGCATGGGCTTTTATCTTGTAAAACTTAACTCTGAATATAGACCAATTTAGGCTCAAGACATAATGTAACTGAAACCTTATTTGCCCTCTAACCAGAAACATGTTTTCTTACATAATCCTATCCTCTTCAAATATAGTTATATGTTTAACTATAAAAACTTAGATATATCAGCAGTAGATTGTGTGTTAACTACAATAGAATGGAGTGAGCCTTCTCACTGAGAAATACCATCTTTGGTTGCAGTCACTGAAACAAGATTTCATGGTTAAAGATTGGCCCAAGCTAAGGGTCAAAGTTTTTTTTTACTGTTCCTTCAAGATTAAATATATTTATTGCAGCTCAGGATGGCACTACATAATTTTTAACTTGTATGGCTTATGTTGCATTTACGACATAGATAAGCATATGAAATAGAACCCTAAAGACTTTCATTTATGATTTGATGATGAGAAAGGA
The DNA here is from genome assembly GCF_001890085.2 of Hipposideros armiger. Lineage (NCBI taxonomy): Eukaryota > Metazoa > Chordata > Mammalia > Chiroptera > Hipposideridae > Hipposideros > Hipposideros armiger. The sequence goes on along the minus strand of NW_017731850.1, from coordinate 619,477 downwards.
ACCACAGTAAAGATTATACTACAGGCTTTTGAGAAATTAGAAGACTTTTACCTAAACACCTTTGAATAAATGTGATTGGGCTATTCCCATGGCTGAGTTCTTCCTTCATGCAATAATAGCTAACTGCCATGAATGTGTCATCACACACTTCTGTTCATTTCAAGGAAAGGCTACGTTTTAAAAAATTGGATTGCATATTATTTTTGAAATAAATGCATTGTTAATTAATGACAGCCTCCAGAGATTCAGGGGCGAAATCTTAGTTATAGATTATGTGCTCCATGCCTGAATAGTCACATGTGTGACCTCAATTCAGCAGCGGGCTGCCGAGTAGACGCCATGATTAAACATTGTCATTATAACAAATTGAATAGAAACCACAAGCCTTGAATTGCTTCATAAGAAGGGGATAGAGGAAGGAGATTGTTCTGATCTTGCTGCTAATACTCACTGCACCGGTTTTCTAAGGTCTGTGTCTTAATTAAATTGTCATGAAGAGTTGTAAAAAAGTAGTATACGTTAGAGAGTGAGTCAACACGCCGCAGGATACTTTTGTGTCACCCATTCTGGAGCTTCCTGGCCACCAAATGATACTATCACCATGGTCCAGAGGTAGGGTTAGCTTTCCAAGGCGTCTCTTTTCTGTGTGGCCATTGGTTACTCATTTTAAAAATTAAGGAATGGAGAATTAGCTGAAACAAAAGGAAAGTGGTTTAGAGCAGTCACTTCCTATTTAATATATGCATTTAAATTGGTTTTTCTCTTGTCTCCATATAAAAAATGGAAGTGACTGTAAAATCTCAGAATGCTGATGAAAATACAATTACTTTGCTCCTGTTCACAAGCAAAAATGCTGTTGAGAAGCTATCACAGCATGTCCTGTTGATAATCATTGAGGGTGCGGGATAATAACAACAATTCTTTCTGGCATGAGAAGGAATGCACTTTGCAGGTTCATCTAGTATTATGGGTACTGGGGGAACTTCATTTCATCATTCTCTCCTGATTACATCCTCACTACTCAAAATGTGATCCATAGGCCAACATCATTGGCATCATCTGGGAACTTGTCAGAAATGCAGAATTTCAGATCCCACCTCAAACTAACTAAATCAGAATCTGCAATTCCACAAAAGCTCAGCTGATGCACATGCAAATCAAAGCTTGAGATGCACTGCCTTGCAAGATCTTTAAGGGCCTCTGAGCAAAGTTTCCCAAACCACATTATTCAGAATGACCTCTACAGGTGTTTTACAAAACTAAGGGTTCCCTGCTCACGTATGTTTGGGAAAGGCTGCAAATGCAAATCCTCCCTTTGCAGATTATGACAATCTCTGTTAGCACAGTGAAGGCTGTTTGTTATTGATGACCAACACTATTTGAGAAATAATGTGTTTCCCAAACAGTTTGCCCACTGAACCTTTTCTAACATGAAAAGCCAACCAACATTTTGTAGAAGAGTGGTCCAAGAACCGTTTGCCTTCAGGTCTCCAAGGTGGACATCCTCTATAGATATTCATAATTATGCAGCCATGTCCATTAGACAGACTTGCAGGGGACAGAATGTTGAGGAATGCAGCTTTGACCGTATTTGGACCTTTTGTTATTGTTTCTGAATACCTCCCCTATCCACCTCCCGAAACTTGTAAAGAGTTGAAGAAAACTGATTGTGATTTTACATACATTTCCTCATTTAGGAAAAATCAATTTCCAAAAGCAGGATGAAGCAGAGCCGAGGCCTCAGATTTGCTCATCATTTGAATATGCTGAAAACACAACAGCGGGGGAGCTGCTTCCAGGCTGGAGGGATGAAGACCCCGCTGGGGAGACCCAGGTAAGGGGGAGGCCAATGGGAGGTGCCCTTCTCCTGTTGATCCTGATTGTGAAAAGTGAACCTCTTAAACACTTTTGTGATCAGATTAAGTCAAATTTGTTGTTGGTTCAGTAACTAAAAACCCAGGCCCAAGGCTCACCTTTTTATCCTGAATTATTAAGTAACACCATGGGTTCGTGGGCAGAATTCAAAGTGCTTCTACAGATCCGCACCCAGATTCTTGAAGGATGGATGCTCTGCCCTGATTAGACGTTGCAGAACAGGCATTCTCTCTCCCAAACCATAAGAGCACCATTTAGAATGAGTTGATAATATGTTTTCATTATCTCCTCAGTTATGTTCACCTAGGTGGCAGGTAATGCAGGTATAATTAGCCTCTTTTTAGGGATGAATGAACTGAGGCCTGGAGTGGTCAAACAACCTGCCGGGGATAGTCAGACCCGCCTTTCTTCAATCCCTTTCATTCGTGCTATGGGTTCTTCATCTACCCTGAGATGGCGCACACAGGCCTCCTGATGTGTGCCTGGACCTAGGGAGGAGCTGGAGCTTCAGGGACTCCTAGATCATCCCTCAGGCTACATGCTATTCCCTCTTGTGCCCCCTCCTATTTACCAGTTCCAGCTAGTTACTTGGGCCATGTACACCCTGTTCACTATTTCTCAACTTGTCCTGCAGCTGGCCCACTTCGGAGCCTTTGGTGGTGCCCAGCAGTGAAAAGGGAGGGAGGATGGAGGTGGGGGTCAATTATCAGAGCTTCCCAGCCCTTCCTTGATCCTTTCTGCTTCTGCTGCCTTGGCTCCCCCAATCCCGGCATTAGGGAGAAAACCCTAAAAGACAGCCACAGTTGAATTGGGAAATGGTTCAGAAACAACAGATGGCAACCATGGCACAGAGGTTCAGGCAATTCCAAGAAAGACAGAATCACTCACTGTTGGCCAGGAGGAAGCTGTCCCCTCTACATATGATGACAGGACACTCCTCACCCAACGTTCAGATCCCCCAAAACACATACATTTCTACGGACCCCTTCCTCATCATCTTCTACCAGCTCTGCCCATTTGGAATCATACCATCTTGTAAGAATCACCACTGTGGCTTGGGGCTTAGAACTCAGCTTCACCAGCTGCCAGGGAGGGAAAATTTGAAGCGAGTTAGCTTTAGATTTCTAGTGCTCAGCACAGTGCCGGTTCCATTAGTGTTTGTTGAATAGAGGGATGAAAAAATGCATCTCACTATATCCAGAATGTGTTACTGGGTCCTGTGGGAACTCTAGAAATGGGGCTCCCCAGAACCATAACCAGTAGACTTGTCACCCCTTCATGGACGTCATCTTTGCCAGACTACCGGTATCTCCTGTGCTGAGCTCTGTGCTTCCAAAACCTAGCACACCACTTGGCACAGAGTACATATTCCATAAGCTCCTGTTAAATGAGTGGATGAAAATAAATGAATGAAGACATAAAGGAAATGAGTAAGTGCTTGAATTTATAACCCCAGCTGAAAGAGTTTATATCCTAAAATGTGTTTTTATAATTTCCAACCAAATGACAGTGTCCCAAACAGACTTCAGAGACCCATCCTGTACCTCTGTGCCTGAACTATCTGAGATGGATCGGGAATAATGGGCTCTGACAGGGCAGTCTGCAGACATAAAAGAGAGGCCCAGACACCCTTGATTCTGCACAGAGGAGTTGTAGTCCTGGACCTAGTATTCTGCTTGTGTGCACAGAGGGCAAAACTGTTCAGACAGCATCAGCCACCTCAGCAAGTCCTGAACATGGCATGATCACCACACTGGTAACATCCTGGGGGGTCAGGCTGTGTGTACATGTGAGCAAAAGGGGCGACTAAGTCCCTAGACCTCTCAGTGAGTTAAGGATCACATAGGGTTAGCAATTGTATCCTTTCCTAAAAGCGGCTATCCTTTCAGGGGCTGGCAAA
>NW_017731850.1:609656-610582 GCF_001890085.2 Hipposideros armiger | reverse complement strand
CTTCTTCTCTTACCTTCATGTAACTTCTACTTAGTCTTTAAGATTCAGTTCAGACTTTACCTCCTCCAGGAAGTCTTCCCAGATGCTCCTCCATCAGCCACACACAAGTTACTCTTTCTTGTCTATTCTCCTTATACACGATATTTATTTCTGTCACTTTGCCACTTGAGATTATATTTATTTCTTTGCATGTTCACCTCTGTCAATAGTGCCAAGATTGCTTCTCATTCATATTCTGCACTTAACACAGGACCTGGCACATCAGAGGTGTTTGTTTAATAAATGTTAAACAAATCATGAGTGTTGAATAAAAATACACCTAACTCACAGGACTGGTAAAGTCTTTGGTTAGCTCCTTGTGCACACATATGTCATCCATTTGGGCCGCTCCTTGTCCAGAGAAAGAAAGACCCATTGTGGCTACCTACAGAGAGAAGTGGAATAAGCACATTTCTCCTCTGAAGACTATGCTAGAGAAAGCAGTGAATCCATTTTTCCAGTTTTTCACAAGGATGTAGAATTTCAGCTTACTCTTCAATGACGATTCTTCATGGGGGCTGTTGGAGGCATATCAGAATCATGTTTTGTTTCTTGTAAATGGCCCCATGCTCTCTGGCTTGATTTTCATAATTTCTGCCCCAATTTGGGAGTTATTGTCACAGAGTCACTCTTATTGATGAAAATGCATCACACCCATGAACTCTAAAAGAGACAAAGGTTCAGAACATTTGCTCTTCTAATATTTGATCTTTGAAAATTTCCAGGTTGAACTGGTTAGTTGATAAACAAGATTGTCAAAAAGAATAAAAGCAAAGAGGAGAGTTGACCTCTAAACTAGTTCATTTTGGTTTAATCATCCATTACTCTGTGTCCAGCCAGTGGAGGACAGTGGGGGTTAGGGGCAGGTTAGTGACATAGCCCTGTTC
>NW_017731850.1:608297-609624 GCF_001890085.2 Hipposideros armiger | reverse complement strand
AGCCAAGGACAGCTCAGCACTGGCTGATGGTGGTGCTGCCAGGAAGGGTGTGCTCATATGCAGACAGCTGGCATGGCTGTGGGTGCCTGCCAGCTTCCAACAAATCCTAGGAAGAGGCCTATAGGGTTGATGCAGCACCATTACCGTTTTAGACGTTGGCAAAGTTGATCTAAAAAGAAAATAGAAAGAATTAAGAGAAACACACAGATGACTGCATGCCTTGGATGTGTGTGCAGCAGAGATTTTCTTCCCTTCAAACCACAGTTTTGCCCTGCTGTCATCACGTGTGCCTATGAGCATGAGATTGCACCCCCTTCTCTCTTTAAGTAACAAGGTTTTATAATAGAGGTCCCAACCCTGCAGAATGGAATTGCCCATAGATCTTGAAGACTTATTGGATGCTCTCCAAGATAGTTGCCCTTTCTCAAACATGCATTCTCTCCCTGGTTCCCTGAAATTTCTCTCAGATAGTGGAGGGTGGTTGACAGTGGCAATCTGTCCTCCATGGCGTCTAGGAGATGCATGCTCAGAGACCTCACCTTCTCACCCTGTGCCTTCCCCACCACCCCCTCCCGTTGGCTGCTCAGTTATTAGCCACTTCTCCTGCCTCGCAGCGTGCCTGAGGGGCCCTCCCGTTAGAACACAGTGCACTGTGACCCCACGTTCCCTGGTTTCTCATGCCTACTTGCTTCTTTGAATCACAGAGAATGTGGCAAAAGAAACCTGCTTTCCAAAACCCTGCCTCTGGGCTCATAAAACACTAACGTAGATATACATCTTTTATTTCAAGGTTGGTTTCTTTAGCTTGACTTTGAAATATGTATTAAATGTCTAGGTTGTTAGCACAGTCAGTGGCGGGAGCAGGATTTAGGCGCTGGGTCGGTGGCCCAGCAGGTGAGGTTGCGGACAGGAGTAATTGTGTGGCTTTGTTTCCACAGAGATACCCACTCTAATTTGCCAAGCTGGGTATAACAAATATCCCTGCCCCTTTCCTGCAGACACGGCCTCAGAGAAGGCATGAGCAAGGGACAAATGTGGAAGGGGGAGGTGTTGAGGAGGGGGTGGGGGAGAGAGAGAGAGAGAGAGAGAGCGCACAAGAACCAGGGGCAGAATGTAGGATGAGGCAAGACCCAGTGGAACTGCAGCAGTGAAGCTGCAATCTCTAGGTGGAGGGAGGGGAGGGGAGGAGTGTCACCCCCAGCTGACCCTGCTGGACCTGATTGGTAAAAAGTAACACAATCTCTAGCCAGGGCTTCCCCCCGAAGCTTCTGATTCACATACTAGGCTGCCCACCACCATCACCGAGCCAGCCAGCTACCTCGAGGGT
>NW_017731850.1:573218-606430 GCF_001890085.2 Hipposideros armiger | reverse complement strand
AGCCCCATACACTCAAAATGCAATGATCAGATCAAATAAGCAGAGCTTTGCAACCAACCACCTGATGATGCTCATCTAATCAAGCCCCAATTTCCTGAACAACAAGTACATTTTCTTCCTTTGAATGTGATTATATTCAACAAATTATGCAGAGCCAGGGCAGTTGAGTTAAAAACAATTGGTTTTGCACTAATTAGAAAAACACGAGAAAATGATGACTGTGGAGGATATTAAAAGGGACGCTGAAGAATAATGGCTCCAGTTCCTGGTTAACTCCTCAGCCTTGAACGTTTAGAGATTCACAACAAATTATGCAGCGATGATGAAATTTAAAAACACTGCCACCTTGCCTTCTCAGGGCCAAGGACTTTGGCTATTAATAGAGCAATCGAATTTTGCTATATTATAGAGAATTCACACAAAGTTGCCTCTATTTTCAAGCGTTCATCTGGCACATGACTTAAAGATGACAAATCTCTGTAATGTGCAAAATCAGCATTGGCTTTAACTCCAAGCTGATTAGAATCACTCCCAGTTCCCCCAGAGAAATTTATTTTTTTAAATGGACACTACAGGTAAGAGTTATCTTTAGTCTTTCCTGGAACTTCTTTCTTATTAGGTCATTTTAAAGATTAGCTTTATTTTTGAGAAGCCCATCACAACTCCAGGTGAGTGGACACATGCAGTAAAACACAAGGGACTCATCTTTTAGCGTAAAACATTTCTGGAGGACAAATGGAAAGTACTGACCATGACAAGCAGGCTGCTCCAAGGCCCTTACCGGAACCCGGGTCTCATATTTCTCTCTATCACTAATTTACCCACCATCAGAAAACCCACAGCCCTTTCAGCTGTTCAGATTGGATTTGTACTATGCTGAGGTTTGGGGTTGTTAGTGGGGTGAATTGCCATGCCCAATAACAAAACAAAATGAAAAAAGCCTTACTAGCTTCTAAAATCATGTGGTCAGAAGCTAACCATCGGAAAGAACCCACTGTGCCCTCAGACAAGCTTGAAAAGGAGGCTGTGTTGTGACTTGCATTTAATTATTTCAGCGGCATGTTGTGAGGCCCTTAAGAAAGCAAATGTCATGACAGACAGAATGAGTTTACCCTCCTGTCGAAAGAGCAGTGTGCCGTGGCGAGGCCGTCACTCAATTAAATTGGACTGTGGGAGGCACAGAGAGGGAGGCCAAGCCTGGGGACCCTAATGAGACATTTTGGAGGAGAGAGAGGCCCCCCCAGAAGTTTGTCACTCTTTGTGGACATTCTCTCCCTCCATTATCTCAGCACCCCCAAGGGTACCCAACTCAAGTTCAAATGTGTTGGAGACCAAAACACTTAAATGGGAGCTTGCAAAGTAGCAAGTCTCTGGTTGTGAGGAGAATATGTGAGGAGAATAAATCATGCCTAGTGCTGTGCAAATTATCAATCTGTGGCTGCCAGGGCTGAACGAAGGCTAGGCAAGAGATCTAAACCGAAATAAATGAGCAATGAATTAGGTGACGTCTCATTTGTGAACCTGTGTGTGTCTCTCAGCCTCACATTTCCAGCAGAACCAAGTGTGACTTGGCAGGCCTCCAAGCAGCCCCACGAGCCTGTGGGAGGCTGACTTTTGTGTAGAGATCGCCCATGATCCAAGTGACACCTCGAATGTTCACAATGAACCGTCTTGCCCAGTGGCTCTCGAACAAAATGGTTGTGCTCCCCAGGGGATATTCGACAATGGCTGGAGACATTTGAGGGTGGTACATCTTAGAGGTGGGGGGAGTTGCTCTCAGTGTGGAGAGCCCAGGGATGCTGCTAAACATCCCATATCGCACAAGGCAGCCCCCAATAGCAAAGCATTATCCTGCTCACAGTGTCAGCAGTGTCACAAAGAAGCCAAGAGAAGATTCACCTTTAGGTATCAGAACTGTTCATTGGGAGCGACAAACTGTCAAATATTTGTGATGAGCTGTGACAGCAGCCAAAGCCCCCTGCCTGCCCAGCAGGCACCCCAGGCCTGGCCCAGCCACCTAATTGGGTGGTTAAGATGCACTCTATCCTCCTAGGAACTTTGAATGGGAAGTTCATGCTCCTGTCTGGGCCTTTTACACTTGGCTGTTGACCCTGTTGCCAGTGCCTTTGTCAAGAGTGTTAGGGAGATGCCACCTATCCGAAGTGGTAACAAGAACACAGATTAGATAAGGCTGCTGCACAGTAAGTCTCTTACTAACATTTCATTTCTGCCTCTCTTAGAGAAGAGGCGGAAATCCTTCACCAATCTGAAAGTAACACGAGGACAGTGAATCCTCACACCGCTGTAGTGAAATAGGCAAATTGTGATTAGATTTCAAAAATGAAGAGAAAAACATAGTTAACAGGTGTTTGGGTTTCCTTGGGGACCTTGGAGTTTCCACAGCGACATTTGGAAACGGCCCTGGCCAGAACTCTTCCCGCTGAATGGTTAAGACTAGGACGGCTAGCATCAACCTCAGGAATGAAAATGCTGCGGTCAATAGAAGGAGCTCTGTTGATAAAGGGCTCAGGATTCAGGATTCTGGAAAAAATCTTTCCAGAAGTAATTACAGAGAATCCAGTGTGCAAACCTTTGAGGTAGAGGGGTAAAGAAGCCCAATATATTCTAATTATTTAGAGTGCTTTGTTCTCAGTCTTCAAGTGTAAAGACGGGGACCATTTCTAACATCCTCCCATTCCAACTGCCCCTCCTCAACCAGCCAAGAACCTAGAAACAGACACATGCTATAAAACCAATCAGATGTGCTCAGGACAAGAAACAGTGTTGATTCCTAAGCAACAGCAAGGAGTTTTGCCAAGAAAAATGTCAAGCATTATGCAGTGAATCACATAACTGGCTGCTCTCTATGTACCTCTTGGAACCTAGAAACCAAAAGCCATGGCCATTTGGCTGCATGTGTTGGGCATGCTCATAATTGGGAGTTAAGACACCTGGGTTCTAGCCTTGACTCTGCGAATAGACTTTGTGATCCTGGATGAATAATGTTAACCTTTCTGAGCCTTGGTTCCATGTGCCACACGATGCCTGCCTTGCCGCCCACTCATGGAGTAGTTCAGCTATGATGGTGGATGTGACCAAGCTTCCAATTGCAGAGTGCTAAGTAAATATGAATAGCATTATGTTAAAAGAGTGAGAAAAAGAAAGGTTCCTAGAATTTATGGTTGAGGATATCAGAGGAGAGTGGAGCATGGGGACCTTGCAAACTGGGCCAAAATAAGGTAAAGCTAAAACCTCAGAAAGGTAAACCTTCCTCATAAATTAGCCAGGGTTATAGAATTTCATTAAAGGAAATATCATATCAGCTTTATCTGTTGTTAAAATTGAGTCGAACTGAGAAACAACTGATTTAAACTTCCCTGAAATAAGCCTAGAGGTGTTCTCTTTCCTTATTATTTATTTTCACTATCAGTAGAAATATCCCAAGCTATCACTCAGCATCATTATGTTCAGATTCAATTACTTGGGAACCAGAAATACAGTGAGGCAGGTCAGTTCAGAGAAAGTTCGATTTTTTAATTAGGCCAGAAATTTTATCACAAATGAATAAATCAGCCCACATTTTAAGGAAACAGCATCCTTTTCATGATATTGGTCAAGCTAGCTCTTGATCTTGTGCAGGCAGAGAAAGGTCCCCCCAATCAGCTTGCTTATCTGTTTATGAACCCCTAGAAACCTCATGAAGAGTGCTTTCTTCCACCCCCATATTTTTCACTTTTTTAAAAACTCTCTTCCCTTTTACCTTGGTTTGTTTGGCCCATCCTTTGCTATGATATGTCACTTTGACCCTTTTCATCCTGGTGTGTACCTTCCCCCGGAAACCTCCAGGTATCTTCCTGAGTTTGATTAGGATTCCGTGGAAAGGCTACAAGATTAATATTTTTAGGAAAGAACCAAAGCTATGCCAAAATTGCTCATTGCACCTCGGTGCCCATGTAATCTTTGAGATGTGCAGAAGGACTCAAATACCCACTTGCAGTAAGCATTTGTCTTCTTGGGCCACAACTTTACTTCATGATCTTGAGCGAGTGTCTTCCTTTCCCTCTTTCAGCCTCTGTTGGTGGAGCTAGATATTTTCTGGATCGCCTCACCCCTCCCTCCCATCCCCTCACTCACCCCACCTGCCTGGTGTTCTGTCACTGTGCAAAAATGCTACAGTGACTTGGTTGTCAAGCTTCATGTTTCAGTATTCAGCAGTCTCTGCTATTTAGGGAGGTTCTCAGAGTTTTCCTCAGGTATCATTTGTTTCAAGTTTGATTTTATTGTTTTGATCACAGAAGCCTCCCTCCTATTTCTGTGCCCCAGTTCCATATATTGATAGGTTAACTATTTTAATTGGTTTCTTGTTCATGCTTCCAGTCTTTTTTTGTGCAAACCAAACAAATGCAAGTAAATATTTTATATACAAAAGGAGCATACTATATACACTGTTCTGCATCTTGTTTTGTTTTCTGCCACTTAATGTATCCTGGATATCATTCCATGTAAAATACGTAAAAGCTGTCCTGGTTCTTTTTCACAGCTACAGTGTGTGGCTGTGCCATTACTAATTTAACTGGTCCTTTATGGAATAGGGTCCCAGAATTGGAGTGTTTAGTCAGAGAGTGAATATATTTTCAGAGGAGTTCATACCTGCAATGTTTGAGATAGCTGGTCCCCCAAAGCCTCATCAACAAATTTAAGGTCAAATCTTGGTATTCTGCCAGCCTTACATAGGAGAAATCATTTTCCAGTGTGCTTTGTATTTGATTTCTCTTATTAAAAATGAGGTTGTTTAAATCTATTTAAATGTCATTTGTATTTATATCCCTGTGAATCATCTACTATTGACCTTTACCCAACTTTTTATTGAGTTGTTAGTTTTTTTTAATCTCAATTTCTAAGAGCTTTCTAAAATCTAGGGAGATTATGTCTTTGTTTTTTAAACAAACTGTAAATGTTGTTCCCAGTTTTTCATTTGCTTTTGATGTCACTTATGATGTTCTTTGCAGTGTAGAAGGTTCTATTTTCATATGGTCAAACTCATCAATCTTCTATTTTATGACAAGCCTTTCCCTAAAATTATAACAAAAACTTATAAAAATAAAGTCCCCCCCCAAAATACCTCATGCTTCTTCTAGTATCCATGCAGTTTGAATTTTTGTCCTCACATATGGATCCAACTTTTATTTAATTTGACTATCCATGTGTCCAAAGTTGGTTTTAGTTTAATGAGGTAATTTAGCAAAGGGAAGATCAATCAGTTTTCTGTTTGTTTGTTTATTTGATTGATTGTTTTTATGACCAGCTGTGAAGAAGACAACTTGGTAACTGGGTAAAATGAAAAGATTCCAGTTTCTTTCTTTACAATGATTTAACTGCCTAGCCTGAGCCTTATCCTCACATCCTGGAGTTTGCTGTCACTCATTGCACTACCAGACCTAATTAATGAAAATGGTCATAGGACTCAGGTCCAGGCACGGGAATGCCCTTTGTTTCCAAGGGCCTTCTGGGTGATTCGTAGAGTGTGCTGCCCTGTTGCTGGCTGATTTTTGAGAACTTGTATTACAGGCCTGACGATGTGCAAGGAAAGAAAGTTAAGTGTGCAAGAGAAGTATCTTGGGCCATTTTGGCAGAGTGACACTTCTCCTTCGGCCATGATGTGAGTAGGCTCAGTCAGTGCTTGTCAGGGACTCACCATGAACCATCACTAAGTTAAGTGCAGTGGGGAGCAGAGGGGAACCATGAGAAATGGTCCTGCCCACACAGAGTTTATAGTCTCCTTGTAGAGAGAAGAAGTAGAAACTTTAAAAGCACCTAACACAACCAGCAGCAAAAAATAAGTTCTCAAAGAATGGCACAGAGACCCCCCACCCCTGTGCATGCCTGCTTCTTCGCTCTCGTATCTCCTTCTCTATGGCTTTATATCATGGACAAAGGAAGGCTTATTTTCCCATTTCAAATGGAGTAGATCATTTCAAAGTCAGGGCTCTAGACGTAGGCTTATGGCCTTCCTTTGTGATCCCATGGGACCCTCGTCTTCCCATATCCACCAGATTGCTGTCATCCTTGTCTAACTTCCCTGCCTATTTTTTTTAAAGGTTTTTTTTTTTTTAATTGGGGAATTGGGGGGATGGGAACAGTGCTGGGGAATTGGGGAAAGGGGAACAGACAAGTTGCTGTCGTTTTGTTCTTCAATCTAGTTGTGGAGGACGTTGCTTCACTGGCCCAAGTTGGTACCATCATTGTGCTCTTCTCTGGCGAGGCAGATCAGTCGCCGGCTTCTGGACGGCCGCTCACGGTGGCTGCTGGCCGCTCACGGCGGCTGCTGGCTACACACGGTAGCCCATGGCAATCTACTGCCTCAGGGACTGCAGCCCACGCCGTCGCCGGCGACTCATGGCAGCCCAGCTCCAGGTTGAGCTGTTGTTCAGCATCTTAGCTGTGGAGGGCAGTGTCACTGGCCCTCATATGTGGGATCCGAACCGGGGCCCTCTGGCGTCCCAAGCGAGTTCTTAACCATCGCGCCACTCGGCCGGCCCCTCCCTGCCTATTTTTTTAACGGCAGGAATTGTGGCCTCTTACACTGAATCTCCAGCACATATCAAGGGCTTACTGAGTGTTTATTGAAGGGCTGGGCGAATGAATGATCTATGACTCAGACTGAGTGCTGACAGGGTTCCCAGCAAAAGGAAAGAAGCCATCAGGGCGTCTTCCTGGAGGGGCTTCTGGGTGAGCCTTGGCGAATCATGTTTGAGTGGACATGAAGGGGAAGAGAATTTCTCCCAGGGACAAGTGAATGGATTGAGGACAGAAGAGAGGATCAGAAGAAGGCAGTGACGTGCGTGACTGCCAGTTTTCCCCCTCAGGCGGTGAGCGGAACCGGAGGTCATATGGTTTTCTGAGAGTAATTTATAATATAACGGTGGTGCCAACTGGCAGTGGTTAAGATCTATGTGTGCCAGTGAGTTTGAGAGGTGAGCAGAGGACCAGCCGAGAACACAGATGATGAACAGGCTTAGATTTGCAGTCACTGTTCCCAGAATCTGCCCTGAAACTTGAATCTGTCCTATGGCCTTTATGAAAAACAACAAACGAAAACCTTGCCTCTCTCTCTTGGTGCTGCTCCTACCCATTTCTAACAACGTAAAGCTTTCGTGTTGGAAGAGAACTTAGCAGTTATCTTATCTACCTTCCTTCTCACTGGAATGTCAGCTCCATGGGGGCAGGGTTTATTTTGTTTGGTGCCATAGACTCAGAGTTCCTGGCACTCAATAAAGATTTATTAGATGAATGTGTGAATAAATGAATGAGTGAATGAATGAATGAGTCCCCTATCCTATCTTATTCAGCCCCTGCTTGGACTCCCCCATTGGTAGGATTAGGGGATTCACCCCATTACAAATCAGACTATTCCATGGGTAAGAATTCTAATTATTAAAACTTGTTTTAAATTTTTTTTTTATTAGCTTCAGATGTACAAAACAACATAATGATTAGACATTTATATCCTTCACGAAGTGTGTTAAAACTTTTTTTTTTAACCGAGGGAAGAAGAATGATGGATCTATGTGCCACTTGGGTTACACAGTATTATATAGGTGGGGAAAATTTGTTATTGATCGATCATGGATAAAGACTACACTTAGCATACACTCATAACAACATAAAATCCACCATTCTCTTTGATGTAACTCAGCATTTGCTGAGATAGGGAATGAAAGGCTGAATGCATGCATAAATGAATGGGTCAATCAGATATACTAGAAAATGTGCGTGAAGACTTTAGAGTCAGAAAAACTTGAACATTCATAGTGTGTGGTCTCTGAACTTCTGAGCCTCACCTTCTCATCCAGCAAATGGTAGTAATAACACCTAATTGCAGGATTTTAATGAGACAGTGTGTACAACATGCCTTTTTGAAAAGTGTCCTTTCAATGCTGGCTGTTTGTTATTATTATAAATGACTTTACCAAGAAAGGCTCAGTGAGGTACCGCTGTGGTGTGGGGCAGTGACAGAGCCTGGAAGCCTCCTTTTCTTTTACCTAAAGTATAGTAGTGGAAGAAAAGGTAGTAGAGAAAAGGAAAACACAGAGTGGGACAGGCGACCCTTATTCTAGGTCCTCCCGGACTCACCCTTGTCCTGCGTTTATTATTAAACAACACTCACATGTTTCTGGACATTTAAGCAACACAAGCACTGAGCGTTTGTTTTATTCACTGTTACCTCGCCCAGTGCCTGAGGAGTGCTGGGCACACAGGAGGCACCTCGTACATATTAATCAAATGAATGAAAGGCATTGATCCTGAAATAACTCATTCTCTTTTCTAAAATCTCAGCTAGATTTTCAGAGCAAAGCACGGATGAGCTAGAATTTCTGTTACTTTTCTGAAAACTGAAAAACAAGCAAACAAACAAGATTTTTAAAAAGTGTTTAAAAAATGATCGTTTCAGTGCCATAAAATGTCTCTTTAGTTTTTTTTTTTGGTGTGCGAAGTTCACACACATAATACAGTTAAATTACAAATGTTATTCAGTCTGATGCCAGTTGGATCATAAGATGAATGAAATTATGGGCTAAAACAGCTCTTTAAGTTCTTCGTTTATTGAAGAAGAAAAAGCAAAATGAGTTGAATTTCTTGGTCCCAGAGTGAGATGATATTTAGCTTGTATAAGGTTCCTAGATTTACAACTCTGTCCAATTATACTTTTCCTTCCCCCCCCCCTTTAAATTGACTGCTACAATGTGCTGTGCTGCTGAGCTTTATTTTTAAAAAGAAACTTGGTAATGATTTTGGGGTTGGGGAGGCATGTCCCCCCTTGGGTCTCAGAACACCTGTTTTTAGAGTTACATCTTAGGGAGAGGTTAGCATGAAATTCTGTGAAAAGGATGTACGCTTCTAAAAGAGAATCTCTGAACAGTATTGAAATAAAGTCATACGAGAAACATTCTTATCTTATTGTTGGTTTTTAAAGGGAATACTTCCAGTATTTCTCCATTTAGGATGAGGATGTTTGTTGTAACATTTTTTTGTTTGTTTTCTTTTGTTTTATTTTTTGGTAGATTACCTTTAGCAGGTTAGAGACATTCTCTTTTAATCCTAGTTGACTGAGAGGTTTGTTTTTAATTTGATTATGTATTCATGTTGAGTTTTATATATACATCTAATGGGATAATCATATAGTTTTTACCTTTAATCTCTTAATGAAGTAAAAGATAATTATATATTTAAAAAATTAAACCAGTGTTACAGCCTTTGGATAAACTTAATTTCGCTATCATATATTTTGTATACGTATATTGATAAATTTAGTTAGCTAATATTTTGCTTAAGATTTCTACATCTATATCTGTTTCTTAAGCCAATTAACTATTTGTTATTATTTTATTTAGTATTAACCCACTTTATTAAATGGGTTGAAATGGCTCAGTGGTGCTATTTTCTTGGGCTTTCTTTACCTTGTACTTCCTCATGCTTTGCTATCAAAGTCATACTGGTCTTATAGAAGGAATGGGGAATATTCTCTCTTTTTATGATCTTTTTAAGAAGTTATATAAGTTAGAATGATCTAGGCTTTGAATGTGTGAGAAACCTTACTTGAAAATATATCTGGGCCTGATATTTTCTTTGTGGGAAGATTATTAATGACTGCTTCAATTTCCTTAGTAATTATAAAACTTTTCAGGCTTTTTATTTCATCTTCTGTCAGTTCGGATAAATTGCATACATTTTTATGGGGATATGTCCCTTTTGTCTAAGTTTTCATGTTTATTGTCATAAACCAGCTGATTGAGTTTGTTTATTATCTTTTTAGTCTCTCTATATGTAGTGATACCTCCTTTTTATTAGTAATATTAGTTATTTA
Source organism: Hipposideros armiger (assembly GCF_001890085.2). Classification (NCBI taxonomy): domain Eukaryota; kingdom Metazoa; phylum Chordata; class Mammalia; order Chiroptera; family Hipposideridae; genus Hipposideros; species Hipposideros armiger. Next base: position 596,565 of record NW_017731850.1, on the reverse strand, counting down.
ACCTTTCTCTTTGTTTAAATCATTCTTGCTATACATTGTTACTAAGAAATCAGAATTTGTAAGTCTTTTCCAAGACCTAATTTTAACTTTGCTGAACCTATTGTTTTTAACTATGATGTATATTGATTTCTGCTCTTACTCTTATTATCTTTCACCTTTGGTTTTGTTCTCTTATTCTTCTTCTAACTATTTCACAAGGACTCCTAGCTTATTCATGTTTTAATGTTTCTATGTTTCTTTTATCTTCTTTGTGATCAACATTTTTGTTCTTTGGACTATTTTTCAAAAATGTTTTCTTTCCTCTTTTATGCCACTATTTCTCTTTTAGTTTAGATATTATGGATATTTTCATAGAAAACCCAAAGACTTTATAGAAAAACTAAAATTACTAGAAATAATAGGAAAGTTTTGCAAGGTGACTAGATATAAGATCAATGTTAAAAAGTTTGTTGCATTTCTATGTAGCAGTAACAAAAAATTAGAAATATAACTCTTAAAAATTCCTGCTGACTTAAGGTAAGAGAAAGTTTTGTTTTGTTTTGTTTTAACCAGATACAAAAAGCATTAGAAGGACGTGTTCATCAGTGGACATTTCAGAAAAAACTGAAAGACAGATACAAACTGAGAAAAGAGATTGGCATTACATATAACCAGCAAAGATTAGCAGCATTCATATATAATTATCTCCCATAGAGTAACAGTAAAACATAACAATTTAATAGAAAAAGGGCCCATGAGAAGACAATTTAAAGAATAGAAACAAATAAGGGTACTAAACACCTGCAGAGCTACTTAACTAGGCTTTTATGAAGACTGCACTGAAATACCATTTTATATGTATTTGATTGAAAATTTTAAGTCTGATAATACCTTGTGTTGAAGACATAAATTGCAGAATTTCTTTTGCATTTCTTTTGGGAGTATAAGTTGTCAGAATCACCTTGGGAAAGAATTTGTCATGGTCCTATAAGGATGATTGTTTCTGTGCTACTTTATCCACTGACTTCACTCCTGGGAATGAGCCTGTGAGATGCTCTAGAACCTGGGTACCAGAAGGCTTGTACTAGAGTATCCACAGCAGACAGTTTGTAAGAGTAAGAACATCTGTAAATCTCCAGAATGTTCACTGATATGGCAATGGAAAAATAAATTGTGACATAGTCACACAGTAAAATATTATGCAATGGTGAAAAGGAAAGAACCACAGCTACATGCAACTCCATGAAATTATCTTAGTAACAATGTATAAACAAAGCAAGTCTCAGAAGAATGCACACCACATGATACCCTATTTATGAAGTTCAGTAACAAGCAACATGACCAGCGTGTTGTTTAGGCATATGTGTATATGCAATAAAACTAAAAAATGCAAAAGCAAGAAATGATAACAGGATTTCTCATAATGGTTACTTCTGTAAGAAAGGAGAATAGGCTACGAGAAGTGCAAGTGGGTTGATGTAAGCAATTTTAAAATACTGTAGTTCTTGGATTGTGCAGTGTTTCCACAATCATTCATTATATTATATTAAATAAATACCATTAATGAAAAGGGACCATACTTAGTCTGATAATGATCATTTGTCATAAATATCAGATTGCAATTAATCCATTTCTGAGAATCTTGAGAGCCAAGGTTTTAAAAAATCCATTTTATTATTAAAATGACGACAAGGAAAAGTGACCATTAAAGAATAGCATCATCTGAGACCTAGAATTCTAAGTTTCCAAATGTTGCATTTCTTATGCATTAAGCAATTTTTTTTATCTGACTCCAATTTCTGCCTTTTTCCTACTTTCTTAGATCTGAGAATTACTTTTAATCAGTATTAAATGCCACACTCCTATTAGTTACAAGTCACATATTCTCATAGGGTTTTTATATTCTTTTAGGCCATGGTCACTATCAGAGTACCATGCTTCAGTGTCATAATACCATTCTTTTTGTCCTCTTTTTGTCTTTCCTTCTTCTCCAGTGTTTTTTACGTTTTGTTTTTTGTTAGTATGTTTGTTTGTTTTGTTTGTGCTACCTCCCTCTCCTCCATGAGACCTGATTCCCCTATTGTTTATTCATTCTTTAACATTGTATCAGACCCTGGGAAATAGCTTTCTAACTGTAGCCTGAACCAAGAGTCTGATTAGATAGGAAGGGACTTCCAAAAACCACACATCATATAGTCCAGGAATCTCACCTCGAGAGGTCATCTAAGAGGACCAAGACAGACAAGCAAACAGCACATTGCTAGGGAGGCAAGAAACTCAGTGATGTGGTGGCATTAGGCCATAGAGAAGGAGCTAAGACTGGACCAAAAGGTCATAAGCAGCATGGGGTCAGCCCGAAGAACTTTAGCTCGAGGCACTGCAGGGTAGAATGGAGGATTTAAGACTACCTACTACAGCCTCTCATTGTTCAGATGAGAAAAACACCCAAGGTCACCCAGCGAGTGAGCCAGGACCAAAGCTAGGTCCCCCTGATCCCCAGAGCCAGCCTCTTTCCATCAGCAGAACGGAGAAGGTGGCACAGAGCAGTGAGTTTTATATTCAGCCAGTGGCATGTTCAGTCAAGAGCTTCCAATATTCTTTTTGCTTCACTCTCAGCCCTGTCTTAGTGGAAGATGGGCTTCTCCCAAGGGAGCCAAGTAGGGAGACCTGAGTATATCAGAGGGGAGCAGCAGACAGAGAGCGAGTACATGAGCTCTCTCCAACACTCCTTTCATCCTGGGAAAAATAAAAATGACTGTATGTATATACAGTAATACCTTGGTTTGCAAGCATAATTCATTCCAGAAACAAACTACTCGTATTGCAAGGCATCACTCATTTAACACGTTAAAATGTATTACAAATGTTTGCTCGTCTTGCAGAACACTCACAAACCACGTTACTCACGATCCAAGGTTTTACTGTATAGATAGATAGATAGACAGATAGACAGATGATAGATAGATACACACAGTTATATACATGTGTACATATATTGTATTTATATATTGTGTGCATAGTTATATATGTATATGTTATAATTTATTAATACATGTATGAGAGGTATTCTCATATATGAATGAAATACACGTATATGAGAGGTAAAACAGTGTAAAGTGGCTACTGGAACAAGCACTTCAGGGCGGAAGACCCAGGCTCTAAGCCCTACTCTGCCACTCTGTACCAGTGGAGAAACCACCACTCTTCTCTGGGCCTCAGTGTCCTCCTCATTGTAAAATACATGTGTTGGAATAGATGCATTTTGAAGTTCTTTCTAGCTTTCAGACCTCTATGCTGAAATGTGGGCCTCATTAATTTTAAAGACAAGCTCTTGGGTTCTTCTTTTTCTTTATTATTTTTTTTTTGTTTTTTCCTCAGTATTTCCCATGTAGAGATGAATACCTACCAATTCAGAATTTGATACCACTGGGGCTTACACAGCAACTTAAATTTTAAACTTGACCAGAGTTATAAATGTTGATTATGGTTATGAAGGAGTTCTCAATATGGAAAAGAGGTTAAATATATCAGATGATACTGATGTCACATAAGAACTGAAAATTAACCTTTGGAGTAGTCTGGAGGTCATGGAGCTCTTGACAGGAGGCAAGGCGGTAGAATGATAGGCTGGTGGTCTGATTAGGGAGGGCTCAAGAGACAGCAGGAGGAGAGGAACAGGAGACAGTAAGTATACATATATCTTTCAAGCCTTTTTGCTTGAAAAAGATATAGATAAATTGGGTCACAGGAGATGGTTTTTTTTTTTAAAGATAGGAGAAATTACCACACATTGCGTGCTGATGGAAATATTCTAGAAAAGTGAAACAAAAACTTGCGATGTAGGAAATGTGTACAAGTAGATAGACTGGTCTTAGACAGGACCATGTCATTCATCCATAGTGACTAGAGGTTGGGGGATTTATGGTAAATGCTGGTAGGTGTAGATGGGACCTGGGAAAATTCTCTTCTGATTGCTTCTGTTTTCTTAGGAAAATAGAAACAAGGTCATAAGCTGAGAGTAAGGAGGTGCTGAAATTTTGAAGAAAGAAATCATCTAGGAGAGAGGGAAAGGGAATGGATTTGAGAAAATTAACAGGATTGCCAACTTGAATTTAGTAATTGTGGGTTAAATGAGAACTGTGAGCATGGTTGTGCATTTATCAGCAGCCATATTCAGCAGCATGAGCAAAAAGTAGGCAGACAGGTGGACTTAACAGAGTTAGATTTTTGCCCAGTGATAGAACAAAGGAAGGGGCAAAAGGAGTTGAGGATGTTTGAAAGGAAGTGATTATAATCATGAACCATGAAGATTACACTGAATAAGAATGGAAATTTAGACATGAAGGCTATGGGAAACCATAAAAAAACAAAAAGCAAACAAACAAACAAAACATTGTATCAATGGATGGTAGAGTCCAATCAAAGGATTGTTGAGTTGAAGTATTGAGGGGAGTAAGCTGATAAACCAAGAAACTGGGAGAGTGAGAAATTTGAAACTGAGGTTCTGGAGAAGTTACTATTGGTGGTGGAGGGAGTGAGTAGGGGACAAGATCTGCAGAAGAGAGATCATAGTCAGGTTTCAAAAGACCATCTGCATGGACATTGAAATTATTAAGAGTTATACTGGAGAGTGATAGTAAACCACAAGCTAAAATCGTCCAGGAATTAGAGGAAATAACCAGGAGATCTTAGGTGATTCTAACAAGGACGAGAAGTAGATGGTAGTCAGATGACATGAATTTCAATCCTGGGGCAACAAGGAAGGAAAGGAGGAAAGTCACTTCACCTCAAGGCCCAGTGGTACAAAGGGTGTACAAGAGAAAATGGCCGCCACTTTAGAGGGCTCCATGGGAAGCCAATTGCCCAGAGGACGATCAGATTTCAGTTAGAACTAGGAGGTGAAGAGCATATTCCAAAAAGAGATTGAGAATATATAGGCACATTTTTTATTCATTGCCCTTGAGTTTCAAGAGCACAGGGGTAGCGGGGGAATGAGAGATAGATTCAACAAGGAGGTAATTATACAGACCCAAATGAAGATGAGAGTCCAGGGAATGATGAAATGACCCTAGAGTCCTAAGTTTCTTGTAGTTACTGATATAATCACATATATGAGGCTTAATGAAATTAACCCTGACATTTCAAGAAAAATGATGATGGCAAGACTATGGATATTAGAGGGAATCCTGGAGGATTCCTTCCAGAAGCCTGAAGATTTGGGGGCCTCCTTTTTCAATTCTTCCAGTGATGATGTGGAGTTCAAGGGTGAGGCATTCATATCTGAAGTATTTTTTGCACTAAGCCTCCCATCTCTCTCCTGCCAATGGTGGCACAGAGGCCAGTGGGGAAGTGGTCTTGATAGGTGCATTCAGAGCTGCTCTAGAGGAGATATAGAGACCAAAAGTGGGATAACCTCATGAGTGGTAACTCATGATGGAAAAGTTCTTGGAAAACCAAGCATACGCGATATCTGGATGACTCAGTACACAGTAGAGATAAATGAAAGGATTTAATGCCTTCTATTCAGAAAGAGTGACGAGACAATTTGAAATGTATCTTCTCTAATGTATCATTTGGAATATAGGCTAGCCTTAGGTTAGACCCCAAAACACAATGACTCAAGTCAAGATAGAAGCCCCTTTTCCTTTCAATCATAATCCAGAGGTAGGAAGATGGTTCCTGGCTAGCATTGCTCCATAAGGTCATCCAGGTACTCATGTTCCTTTTATTTGTTACCTCACCAGCTGCTGGAGCATAATTTCCATTCTCATGGCCCTAACTGACTCACCAGCACCTCATCCATATTCCAGCTCCCCAGAAGGGAGAAAGAGAAAATGGAGACAAAGCCTTTCATTTTATGGATATGACCTGGAAGATAGACATGATTTCACTCAGGTCCTATTCATAAGAATTTAGTCATGTGGCCACATCTAGATGCAAGAGCACCTGTAAAATGTGGTTTGTAACTGGGAGGCCAGGAATCCAATTAAACCTCAGAGACTTCAAATATTAAAAGGAAGAATAGGATATTAGATATTGGGTGACAGTTAACTGTTTGTCACTGATGTGACCACATATACATAAGGAGTGACTTTAAATAATAATTATATTTTTTAACTAGCACATCAGAACTTAAACATCCAAATGAGTGCCAGGGAATTATAGATTTTTGTCAAGAATGATAAATTTGCTCAAAATACTATTAGTGATTTAAAGATTATGAACTTTTAAAAAATATATAAATATAGAATTTTATAACTGGGAAGGATCTTAGTCATATAGCTTATTACCTCATGTTTTATTTATCTTGGTATCTCTAAAACTTATCACAATGTTTACACAAAATAAGTGTTCAAAAAATGTTTGTTGAATGAATGAATGAGTGACCCAATCACCTATTTAAACTTTCATGTCTATTCCCTTCAGTCAACTGAGGAGTAAAACCCAGCCTATTTTTTAGTATGATGTCCATGCTCCCTTAAGGGGAGCATATCTTTTTCACTGGGGGTGAATCTGGCTTTGGGAATCAGCCCAATGTCATTCAGAAGCAAATCTGATGAATCCAGGCAATACTGCCATTTTTGGTCAAAACCAAATTGTGACTATGAAGTCATGAGTCTGATAAACTGATTCTGAAAACAATTTCAAAGGAAAAATTTTCATTTTCCTTTTCTTCACATCCTCATCAACACTTGTTATTTATTGATTTATTGATGATGGCCATTCTGACAAGAGTGAGGTGATATCACATGGTGGTTTTAATTTGCATTTCTCTGATGGTTAGTGACATTGAGCATCTTTTGATATGTCTATTGGCCATGTGTATGTCCTCTTTGGAGTAGTGTCTGTTCAGGTCCCCTACCCGTTTGTCAATTGGACTGTTTGTTTTTTTAGTATAGAATTGTAAGAGTTCTTTATAAATCTTGAATATTAACCTTTTATTGGATTTATTATTGGTGAATATCTTCTCCCATTCGGTAGGTTGTCTTTTCCTTTTGTTGATGGTTTCCTCTGCCTTGTGAAAACTTTTTAGTTTTGGTGTAGTCCCATTTGTTTATTTTTTCATTTTGTTTCCCTTGCCGAGGAGATGTATCAGAAAAAATATTACTAACAGCACTGTCAGAGACTTTACTGCTGTGTTTTCTTCTAGGAGTTTTATGATTCCAGGTCTTACATTTAAGTCTTTAATCCATTCTGAGTTTATTCTTGTATATGGTGTAAGAAGGAGGTACAGTTTTATTTATTCTTTTTTTTTTAAGATTATATTCGGGGAGGGGAACATTGTTGGGGAGTTGGGGAAGGGGAACAGCTAAGTTGTTGTCCTTCAGTCTTAGTTATGGAGAGTGCAGCTAGCTCAGCTCCAAGTCCAGTCACCATCCAGCTGCCCATCGGCAGCTCGAGGCCGCTCAGCTCAAGGTGCTGTGTTCAGTCTTAGTTGTGGATGGGCATAGTCCACCATCCCATGCAGGAGTTGAACCGGCAACCTTGTTGTTAGGAGCATATGCTCTCACCAGCTGAACCATCCTGCCACCTGTTAGCAGCTCAGTGGCAGCTCAGCTCAGGTGCAGCTCACTGGCCCATGTGGGACTAGAACCACCAACCCTGTTGCTCAGAGTTCGCGCTCTTAACCAACTGAGCCACTCAGCCATCCCTATTCATTTTTTTTGCATGTATCTGTCCAGTTTTTCCAGCACCTTTTATTAAATAGCCTGTCTTTACCTCATTGTATAGTCTTGCCTCCTTTGTCACAGATTAAGTAGTGATCATATAAGCATGGGTTTATTTCTGGGCTCTCTATTCTTTTCCATTGATCTGTGTCCATTTTTATGGCAGTACCATGCTGTTTTGATTGTTATAACCTTGTAGTGTAAGTTTGTTATCAGGTAGTGTGAAATGTCCATTTTGTTCTTCTTTCTCAAGATTCTTGTGGCTATTTGGGGTCTTTTGTGGTTCCATATAAATTTTAGGATTATTTGTTCTAGTTCTGTGAAAAATGTCATTGGTATTTTGGTAGGGTTACATTGAAGATATCATCTCAGCCTTGTCAGAATAGCTATCATCAATAAATCAACAAACAACAAGTGTGGACAAGGATGTAGAGAAAAGGTAACCTTTGTCCATTGCTGGTGGGATTGCAAATTGGTGCAGCCACTATGGGAAACAATTTGGAGGTTCCTGAAAAAATAAAAAATAGAACTACTTTATGACCCAGCAATTCCACTTTGGGATATTTATCTGAAGAAACAAAAACACTAATTTGAAAAGATATATGCACCCCTATGTTCACTGCAGCATTATTTACAATAGCCAAGATATGGAAGCAACCTAAGTGCCCATCAACAGATGACTAGATAAAGAAGATGTGGTGCATATATACAATGGAATATTACTCTGCCATTAAAAGGAATGAAATCTTACCATCTGCGACAACATGGATGGACCTAAAGGATCCTATGCTAAGTGAAATAAGTCAGACTGATGAAAGACAAATGCTATGTGATCTCACTTTTATAAAGAATCTAAAAAACAAAATATACGAACAAACAAAATAGAAACAGACTTATAGATACAGAAAACAAGCTGATGATTACTAGATGGGCAGGGGGTTGGGAGGCTGATGGGAAAGGTGAAGGGATTAAGAAGTACAAATTGCTAGTTACAAAACAGTCACAGGGATGTGACATACAATATGGGGAATATATCAGGTTGTCAGAAAAGTCATGATATATTTTTTTTCTGTTTTTCATCGCAAAAATGCATCATGACTTTTCCGACAACCCAATAGTTAATAATATTGTGAAAGCTATGTATAGGTACTAGACTTATTTGGAGGATAAATTATATAAATGTGTCCTAAATTATATAAATATCTATATATTTATGCTGTATACCTGAAACTAATATCACATAACATTTAACATCAAGTAAAATTAAATTTTAATCAACTAAAATTTTTAAAAAGTACAACATATGGAATATAGTCAATAATATTATAATAACTATGTAGTGTCAGATGGGTACCAGACTTATTGGGGTTATCACTTTGTGAGGTATACAAATGTCTAAACACTATGTTGTTTGTACACCTGAAACTAATAAAGAAAGAAAAACACCAAAATGAATTGTTAGAATATGTTTATATATGCCAAGGTGATTATACTGAAAAGAACAGTGTTTGTTTGAATATACACATTTGAGCATGTCAATTATTTTAAATGTTTTCACAACTTTGTGGGAAATCTAGTAATTATGAATACCTCTTATACTGAAATGGTAATAGACTCAGATTATAAATTTAGAAATCACTCTGTTACACAGAGATTCCTACCCTGAGGTTTTTAGACCCTGAAAGGAAGTAATGGGGGGCGTAGGGATCACAGCTAAAGGACTAACCTTTATGAAGAAACTTAAGGGCACGGAGGAGACAGTTTCGTTGGTGGTGATGGTGTAGGAAGATGATGATGATGATGAACAACAGAAAATGCCAAGACCTAGAGATCAGAAAGTGTCCTGTAAGTGGTATGAACAGACTGCAATTTCCCCACATTGTGTGAGCCTTGGGGACTGTTTGGATTCAGTCCAAACTCTTAGGAGGAGACAATAGTCTCTCTGGAGCTCTCCTGCCCCTCGAGGTTGACCTGCTTATAGCTTGTTGGTCTTGCTTCCTCCACCTCTTTCCCTGAAGGCCAACAGATCACCTAAAATGTCTTCCCATCACCTGGGAGAGAAGAACCTGGTGTTTCCTTTAATTTTTGGGTTCTTGGCATCCAAGGAGCAGCTGCCGTTCCTTGTTGCCCATCACAAACCCTGCCAGATTGACACTGGCCATCCAATGCCTATTTGTATTTTATTTTTCTGTAGGGCACAGAAACACTATTAATGATTACCCACCTTCACCTGGGTGGGAGTAAATTTATTTCCTAAAATGGAAGGACACAGTCTTTTATTCCCTACAACTGTTAAATTCTATGCAGTTCACTTAATTGGAGGATATTTGAGGTCATTTGTCAAAATGTCTGACAGATATAGCCATCTTGAATCATACCACACAGCACAAAGTACCGTCATCCCCATGTCATTTGTCATCACGTATCCTTCATGCCTTTAGCTTCCAAAATGGAAATTTAGGTTAGATTCCAGGATCTCTCCAGTTGCCTCTGGTAAACTCAGTGCTGTCCTCTAACGTCACCATTTTTATGTTCGGGATAAAAGAAAGGTGCTTCTAGTACAGTCAAATTACAGAGGGAGCAAGCCATAGAAAAAGGTAGCATTTTTTTCTAGAGACAGCAACATTATTTGTTTCTCTTCCAGTAGCAGCTCCTTAAGAATTGAAACTGCCTTTTAATCCCTGTGCCCAGCACCTAGCACAGTGTCTGGCATTACTTTAGGGACTTGCTATATGTTTGTCCAGCACTTTTGGAATAGGATCATAGCACCTCCTTGTCCTGAACAGAAAATAGCTCAGAAAAAGGAAAGGGGTCCTTTCAGCAGCAGCTGATGGAACAGTTTGGTTTTGCAGTTGATTAGCTATGAGAACTTAACTAAGAGCCATCTTCTTGGAGTCTTCCGTCTTTTCATCTGGAACAAGACATTAGGTCAGAGGTTTACAAACCTTTTCAGTTGTAACAAAAGCTTCCTTTGCAAGCAAAATATTACAGAAATTCGATATGTAAAACATTCAAAAATGTAAATTTTTATAATGTAAATATAAAAATTTACTAAATGTTTACTATATAAAACTCTTTTCTAAAAAAAGCAGGTTTGATGGGCACAGGTGGCACCCTGCTCTCTTCCAGGTCACTATAGTGGCACCTGTGGTATTTCAGTAGAAACTGGATAAGAGTGTTTCTCAATCCTCCATTAGGGTTGCAATGTTTAACATATGAAAATACAGAATGCCCAGTTAAATTAGAATTTCAGATAAGCAACGAAATAATTGTTGAACTGTTTACCTAGGTGTCCATGTTTATCTGGTGTCCTGTGTTTTAGCTGGCAACCCTACCTAAGGAGCTTTTAACCAACTAAATTCTAGAGCAATTAAATCAGAGGCTCTGGTATTGTATATTTGAGAGTAGATTGTAGAAGTTCCTATCACAAGAAAAAAAATTGTAACTATGTGTGGTGATAGATGTTAACTAAACATGCTGTGGTGTTCATTTCACAATATGTTACATATATCAAATCATTATGTTGCATATTTTAAACCAATACAATGTTACATGTCAATTATACTTCAATAAAATTTGGGGAAAAAAAATCAGAGGCTCTGGGTTGGGTGTTCCCATTAGAACGTTTTTAAAAGCCCTCCAAGAGATTCTCATGTGCAGCCTGGAAGGAGATATACTGGTCTCTGAAAAGCACTGTTTGAAAACTGAAGTCGATCATCTCTAAAACTACTTTCACTTCTAAAACAGTAATTCTAAGCCAAGAGTAATTTGTGATTTTGGAATTTCCACAATAGTTATCAGGAGAAAGACTGTATCTTATCACCTGGCCCCGGCAGGGAGATGGGTTATTATTAGTGTATTATGTCCAGAAGAGCCGTGATCTCCATGTACACTTTTAGCACTTAAAGCCAAGATTTCTAGAACCATCGCCTACGTTACAAAGAGAGAGTGCCGAGTAGAGAAGTGGGCTGCCCCTGCCACTCGGGTGAGTTAGAAGGCCTGGGTGCTCTTTCTAGCTTTTTCACCACTTGGCTCTGTGCTTAAGTTTCTTCTTCTGTATCATGGGTATAATAACAGAAAGAGAATAGTTGCTATTTCTTAAACTTTTAAAATATGGCAGGCAAACTCCATATATATGATGACTAATCTTTACAGCAATGGTCCTCAAACTTAAGTGTGCGTCAGAATTACATGGAGGCTGGTTAATATACAGGTTCCTGGGCCCCACCCCCAAAGTTTTTGGTTCTGTGGGTATGGAGTGGGGCCTGAGAATTTGCATTTCTAACTAGCTTCCATGTGCTGCTGCTGCTGCTGGTCTGGGGATCACACGTTGAGAAATGCTGCTTTCCAGCTACACCATATTATTCCCCATCCTAAATAAAATAAAAATGAACCTTAGAAACATTCCATGACTTGTCCAAAATCACATAGTCCGCATTTATATACAGTATGCCCAGTATGTCTGCTTTTGGGCTCTAAAGAGTTATTTTGAAGACCAAAGCAGGTTGCATGATTTCACAATGGGATGTTTTGATTTTTTTAAAAAGATAAATATAAAATTTAGGAGATAAATAAAAAAAGACAGAACAAATTTGCTCTTTTTTAGAAGGAAAAGATGAGTAAGTACCTGGCTATGATGAGGTCGTAAACGGTATGAACTCCAAAACCCATCAGATTGGTTAACAAAACACTTCCATAAAACTGAATTATGGTTGGAAGCTGTTTTGCCCTGTGGAATTGTACTGTCAGTTCATGAAGACATGGTCTGCATAGCCCATTAGCTTATTCTTATCAGTGAAAGGCTCAGAAGTAGGAGTGAGATCCTGCAGTGTGGGGTTTGAAATACAAGCTAATAAAAGGCACAAAATGACAGTCTACTTAGGAAAGTTTGAAGCCATTGTTCATATTTTCCACATTTTAACAAGCAGGCAGAAAAGTGAACCTACACAGCTATGATTAATCTATTTTAAAAGAAGGAAAGTGAAAGTTTGATGGGAAGAAAAATGTTTTTCCTAACAATTAATTTGAAAACCAAAAAGACTCTCTTTCTCCTTTTGACTTGGAAACAGCCATTTCTTTATATTTCTTGAATGCTTTCACTTTCCCAAAGGGTTTCAACTTGTATTTAAATGAAAAGTCATTCCCCAGTTCTCTATCATCTGCAAAATAGATCAACTATATCAAAATGAAAAATGTCATCGTATATACACTTAACTTCCTTCAGGACATGGGAAAAAAAAAAGATGGTATCTTAAGCTGACCTGTGGAATCCTCTAGAAAGGTCACGGAGGCTCAACAGAAAACACTGATGCCATTTTTCTTTCTCCTTTCGTTAGTGTTCCCAGAGTTACTTTCATTTCTTGAGAAACCTACAAATTTTCAGAACAGGAAATATAATCTAATATGATAGAATATCTTAGAATGTTCAGCACTCCTGATAACAAAGAATGACAGGAGGATTTGGACAATTTGTAAGTTGTAATTCTGTAACTTAAGTACACAAAATATCCAAAGTGAGATGTAAACTCAAGTGGCACTTGTCACAGTGCTTACTCTGAACTGACCTGCATGCATCCTCAGAGCACACCTTGAAAGGAAACCTCAAGAACCAGCTCCTTCAAGGTGACTGCTCTTTAAGGGATCATCATTAGATGCATGGGACACAAGGCCATCTACCTATCTTGCCTTCTTTTAATTACTCTAGCATTTCCTCACTTATGAGGGTTAATGTGATCATTTTAAAGAATTGCGAACTATGAATCCAGGAGAATTTCTCCATAGTTTTGATTTTTTCTCCTTTAATTCTGACAGCTTTTTAAATCTGTCTACATGTATGGCCAGTGAATATAGATGATTAAGTTTTCTGCTAATGATCCCAATAAAAAGACTATGAACTCTGGAATCAGAAAGCACTTGCTGTCCCTACAGAAACTCCTTAACTTTACTGACCCTCAGTTTTCTCACCTTTATAATACACACTTCCATAAAGCTGTGGGAATTTAGAGGAGATGACATATATGCAGTATCTACCACAGTGCCTTGAACACAGGAACTATTCAGTAAGTGGTAGTATAATCACTATCTCCACATGGGCTGATTAGCTTTTAACAAAAACAATAGCATTAGCTGCTCACAAAATTGGAACATCCCAATGTTAGCAAGCCTTTTGTACGTGTTGAGCTTCTAGTCATAAGCAGGACTAGACTCTATAGAATGAGTCAACCAATGAGGAGAGAAATCCATACTCACTACTGAAAAATAGAAGCCATGAAATCTGCCCTTCTGTGAGGTTTTGATGGTCTCACACATACATACAAATCCAATGAATTTGATTTGCTCAGACAATGCCCATATAAATAAATATTTGCTGTTTTAAAATAAATGTATGCACCACATTTGTGGTGAACTATTTACACTGAGTGCTAAATTTTTAAAACAAACCAGATTTATTAGCTTTGGGTTGGGTGAAGACAAAATATTCACAGGAAAGTTAACTGCTAGTGTAGGTGGTGTTTTGAAACATGTAATCATCAATAGAAAAAGAAATTTAACAAAGCTAGGAAGAAGAATATACATCTCTGAAATTAGGTTTTTAGAGTTAAAAACAATGAAAAACAACTATCTGATCAACAGGGAAGATGTAAAACTATATGGCGGGTAAAAGATTAAAAGGGTCAAATGGGGGGCATGCAAATGTTCCTGATGGTAGCCAAGCTGAAGGTAACAGGGATGGTGAAATTATCCTTGTACCTTGTTTTCACTACAGGTGAAATTTTATAATATAAGACCCCAAATCTCTGTGGCTTCCTTTTTTTTTTTTTTTAAATTCACTCCCACCAAATGCACCAAAGGTCATAGTAAGAAACCAATAGAGTTAAGACTGGTACATTTCCTCTTGAAAGAGGCACTTCCATTGAGAATTTGTCATGAGGTGTCATTTATTTAGGTATTATGTAAGAGGACAAGGTGGGAGCCATGGCCAGGAATCAAGCAAAGACTAAAAGGAAGCTTCAGGCTCAAAAGTCCACTTCTCCCATAAGGACACCATTGGATCTGCCATTTCCATTCTCCCAGATTGTTTTCCCATCACTCAACCAGGTGTCACTCTCAACAGAATTTTCAAGAGTAGAGATAGATGCTGCTGTACATTCTGAAACATTTTGCTCTTTACCAAGAAAATAACAAATGGCCTTTCCATTCCAAGAACTGACTTCTTCTTTCATCAGAAGCATGGTCATGACCCATGTGGATGCACAACTTTACTGAGGACCATGCTGGAAATGAGGGGATGATGCCTGAGTTCACCCTTGACTCAAATTTTTGGACCAACCTATCTTCCATGACACAACAGGGACTTCATAAAGAGCTAATTCATATTTTACTTGATTTTAGAAAAAGCTTTCAAATGAGTTGTTCATACTCTGTTTGTTATACCATATGCACTCTCCCTTTCCCCCTCCACCCCAGTTGCATGAGTTTAACTTGGTCTGTAACTCACTTATTTGGTTATCAACCATGAGTAAGTGAAGCAAGTTAAGCCATTGATGTTCACAGCCTACCAGGTGTATTCCCCAAGCACATTATGGACAGAAATTCCAGCAGGAAGTAGAATCCTAGGCCTACCCCCAGCATTTTCAAATTTTAAGAGAGAATTGAATTTGAATTTATTATTTTTTTAAAAAGAAAAACCTGGGACTAAAACTTTAAAAGAGTTTTAGGCAAGTACACATTTACAAGGAAATGTTGATTACAATGTTCCACCACTCATGGAGTGAGCCAACAGGGGAACAGTGTAATTAACACATTAGTGCAACCAGCATTAATGTGTGCATCAAAAAAAATGTCCCATGAAATATTATATGCTATTGTTCCCCGATACTGTGAATACAACTTCATTTCCTTTCTGATTATTTTTTTCCTTTTCAAATGAAGATTTTAAAGATATTTTACACAATGAATGTAACCACCCTTTCATCATTTCACATAGCACAGTGAAGTTTTTTTTTTCAGCATCCCATTTTTAAGTCTAAAAAAAAAAAAAAACAAGGCCAGAAAAAAAAGCATGCCTTCCTTTTTCCTATCAGTTAAAAAGCCTCATAAGTATATATTTATAAAACCTGGCATTTTAATGTCTTAAAATAGCTCCTGTTGATGAGTATTTAGAGAGTACTTGTGTTAGTCTCCTGGGGTTGCCATAGTGTAATGAAGTACCATAAACTGGGGAACTTCAAACAACAGATGCATTCTCTCATGGTCCTGGAGGCTAGAAGTCTGAAATCTGGGTGTCAGCAGGGCCATACATTGCTCTCCTAGGTGCTGGCGGTTGCCGACATTCTTGGCTTTGCTTGGCGTTCCTTGGCGTGCAGCTGCACACCACCAGTCTCAGTCTGTGTCCTCCCCCGGCTGCCTTCCTTCTGTGTGTGTCTCTGCCTTCACATGGCATACTCCTCTGCATGTGTATATCCCTTCACATCTCCTTCCCTCTGTACATATCATTCTCTGCACCTCTTCTCTTCTTAGAAGGACATCAGTTATCTTGGATTGAGGACCCACCCTGTTCTGGTATGGCCCATCTTAACTTAACATCTTAATTATATCTGCTAAGATCTTTTTACAAATAAAGCCACTTCACAGATATCAAGGGCCAGGATTTCAACATATCTTTTAGGAGACACAGTTCAGCCCACAAGAGTACCGAAAGCCAAAAAACTAAAGATGACTGGGGAGAGAAACAAACAAGACTTTCGACTTCAGTAGGAAGAAATCAGCTTTGACCTACTGAGTTCTTAGGATTTTCCGATATCATATCCCTTAAACAAATGGTCATTCCTAGCTATAATTCCTGGCCAGAAGAATTGGTTGGTAGGCCAATAACTCTAGACATCTCAGATATATTTTTTTCTATCTTACATAATTAAAACAAGCAAACCGAAGGACTTTATTCAAAAACTAACTGTTCCCTTTGACACGTACAAATTTCAAAGTACTTCCTCATCACTTACTAGAGCACTAAAATAGGTACTGAAGAATGGTGCCTGAGAAGGAGAGAGGGCAGGGATAAGGAAGGGTCAAATCATGAGGACTTTCTCCCTGATCACAGTCCACTCATTAGCTCAGTTGTGTCGTAACTACTGAGCAATACCAGTGGGTTTCCATTTTCAACATGTATTTTGATTTAATTAGAGAAGTGTTTATATGTTTGTTCTTATTCAAATAATACAACTAATTATTTCCTTGTGTCACTTGTTTTTCACAGTGTGATATAGGTTCATCACTTATTCATTGATTCAAGAATATTTATAGAGTTCATACTATTTAACAGGCAACATTCTCGGCATTGTGGATAAAGCAAGATTTTTTTTCAATATGCAAGCAGGGTTTATTAGTGATGCATACTCGGGGAAGAGAATGAGCCTAACGAGGGGGGGAGGGGGAGAGAATAAAGCAAGTTTTTTTTAAAAAGACATAGTCCCTGACTTTATGGATTTTTCATTTTAGTAGAGAAGACAGATAATAAACACACAAAATGTAATTAATTTCAAGTAGTGATATAGGCTATTTAAAATCAAGCAGGATAACTAGATAGGAAATAAGGAGGGTACTGCTTTAGGCTTAAGGCTTCTCTGAAAAGGGGACATTTTAAGAGTTTTGAATAAGGTGAAACACTGACATGTGACTGTTTGAAGGAGAAGCATTTTGACAGAGCCTAGCAAGTGCAAAGGCCCTGAAGTAGGAGCATGTTTGGTGTGTCTCCAGACCATTATGACTGAAACAGAGACAGAGAGGAAGCTAATTAGCGTGGAGAAGAATCCAGGAGCCAATCACATGGGACCTTAGAGGCTGTTGCAGTATCCTTAGGTCTCATTCTCAGCAAAAGGAAACCAGTGGAGGATTTTGAACAGGGAGTGATGTGACATGATTTACAGATTTTAAGGAATGCTGTGGCTGCTGTGTGGAGATTAGGCTGTTGAGAGGCAAGAGGGGAAGTGCCAAGACCACTTAGGAAACCACTGCAATCATCCAGGCAAGAGATGGTGCTGTCTTGGCCTAATATAGTAGCAGAAAGCAAATGGTTGAGAACGACTGGATTTAGGATACGTTTTACAAGTACAGCAGACAGAATTTGATGACTTTATTGGTCAGCGTCTAACATGAAATGGGAAACATTCTAGGTCTTTCTATCAAAGGGATTTCATTTAGGGAATTATTTACCCATATAATGGAATAGCTGAGAGGCTAAACAGGGGACAGTCGGGCAATTCAGAGATTAGCAGGAAGTGACACTCATCCCTTTGGGATGGAGGGAACATAGCATTAGGTGATATTAAAGCCCAGACGCTGGACCAGCCACTGGGAGCTAGAACCCTGGGTGGAAGGGCTATCTGGCAGGAGACAGGCCATGGAGACAGGGCTATGGGAAAGGAGCTGCTGCTAGGGACAAACACTGCTGCTCACAGAAAATGTTCTCCCCTCCGCCTACCATCCAGGCTTCTGCCATTGCCTTCCTTGGTTGAACCTCCCTGGAAGGCAGAAAAAGAAGGAGCCTGGAAAATGTAGTTCCCTATGTTACAGAGCGAAGCAGGGAGAAGGAGAGGAATGCACCTCAGAACAACTAGGCAGTTTATCAGAAGACCAGTGGACATGGGGTATGAAACAGAGGAGTCAAAGATAATTTCAAGTTTCCATACATTAAGATATCAATATAACGTCTCATATTAACCATGTATACTAAGAGATCTACTTACCCCCTTAATATATAAATACTCTGATATATAAATATAAATGTGTATATATACACATTTAGTATACACTTAGTGTATGTGTATATATACACATTAAGCAGGGATGTCAAACAGCCTTCATCTCGAAGGCTAAGGACATTCAATGAGCAGAGTTTGCCTGAATTACTGTATTAAAAAGGATTCTGAGACTGTATCCATGTTCAGGGGAGGTGATTACTGAGACTGGTAAGCAGCGCCTGCTGTGGGCCTGGGAGGGGCAGCTGCCACATGAGAGCCAGGTGTTAGCCATGTCTGCACTGCATAGCAGACGCAGTGTGAGCAAGCCCTCACCTGTAGTACTCATAAAGGGATCTCTGTTGCTGTCTTCAAGATAATGGTAACAGCTTATCATGAATTCCTGTGGAAAGAAACAGCCATGATTAAACTCAAGTTCATGGAAAACAGGTATTCTCCTTCCCCCTCCCCTCCCAAGAATTTAAAGAGAACATCTTCTTGTATCAGTTCGGCCCAGTGGACAATCCGTTATACTAGTGAGTAAGCATGGCGACTCACAGCAGCGGTGCTCCCTTTGTCCCTTTCATTTTTCTCTAGATGAATCCAGGCAGTTCATATCTTAGGGCCAGCTCTGTGAGTGACCATCGTATTATGAGGTTAATCTCGAGTGAGTGTTTTGTTCATTAGGTTGCAGTGTGGTATCTTCCCGTGCCTTTCCAACCATTCCCGTGCCTGCTCTGGAGTCAGGCCCTGCTGCTGACCAGCCCCTCAGCAACCAAGGTGACAGACACCTGGGATGTTCTGTACCTCAGGCAAGCTTTCCGTTTCAGATGGGAAATTCAGCCCGATAGGCTTTGTGATGTAAAGTCAGGGATCCCTTGGGAAAGAGGTGTTTGAAATGAAGTCAAGTACAACCCCACCCAAAAGCCAAGCCATGCTTCTGTTTGGACCCTCTCCAGGGCGTTTGTAGCCCTGCCTGTAACTTGCACACCTGGCAGGCTAAGGGCCGTGGTCCTCACCTGGCTGTTTGTCCTCTCCTGGCGTTTACATCTTGTAAAACCTGTTTCATCTCTCCAGAATGAGAATTTGGAGGATTATCTTTAATGCTCTGTTGATGCCTCCAGTGAATATAAATTCTTGGTTTAACTAATTCAGATAGCAATTTATGTGATTATTACCTCAAAATGAAAATCTTTTAATTTTTTTGTTTTTATCTCCAGTGGAATAACAAGTATTTTATTATTCAAATAGGGCTCACTTCCTGCTGTTTTCAATACAATTTTTAATAAATATGTAAATTTTTAAATTAATTTACAGCATACATTGGGAGGCATGATTTTTGAAATGACAAAAATTTGATGGATTGTAAAATTATCCCCCTTAAAATCATCAGTCATAGCGAACAGAATGTACCAACCTCTTATAATTTTACAGTTTCTTCTTCATCTTATCTTCTGTTAGGGACTCACTTAAAATTGATTATAAAACAGTATATTTCTCAGGCCATAATTCATTCACAGATTAATTAGATTTTCAGTTAATATCTCATCATCGCATGGGACGGGAGCCAATGATGTTTGGCCCTTCTGAGTTACAGGAGAGAAACCCTGATTGCTGTTCCCCTGTGACTGAAGCTACCAGCACTAATCACTAATCACTTTCAGATCCCATAAAGTGTAGCATCCTTCACCACATTTCTTTTCTAGCTGGTTCACAGCAAGAGGTCTTTATTGGCTCTGACCAAGAGGCCAAAATGCATTTTGTGAGGGGTGATTCTTCTTTTTTTTTTCCCCCTCTCTTAAAAATGGCATTTCTGTACCAGCCCCTGAAAGCATCAGAAGTGGGGGTGGGGGTGAGGGTGGGGGCAGGGAGTGTTGCCATGCTTAGCAAGCCTGGACTTAAATGTCTTTTGACAGAGCTCATAAACTTCCCTTTATGAAGTTTGCTAGGCATTTTAGGAGCAGCCCTTGGATTCGTTTTATGATTTTAAATAGTCCTTTGCTATCACCCAATAGGCATATTTAAGAGACAGTTTGTCAGTAACTTCTGTAACAACTGACTTAAGGAAAAGTGTTTTTTGCAGTCACTTACGAGGACTGTAGATAAACATGACAGAGTAGCCATAGGCACTGACTCTAGCAAAGGGCAACACCAAGCCACCACGTTGAACTAACTGAAACTCTGGGTTTTCACAGAATTGAAGAAAAGATCATTATCCTCCCCTATCCCTTCCACACTCACTACCAAGCTGGTGTCAGTTCTGATGTGTAAAAAATTGCTACCTGTTACACTGGTCTGCTTCTGCCATGTTGAATTTCTCCTGAGTGCCTAAGGATGCAGCCCAGGCCAAGCGTCTCCCGAGGGGAACCTAAGGTTTCCTTTGTCCTGCATCCAGGGGCCTCTCAAACATTTTCTGTATTCTTTAAGGGCATCCAGTAGTCTTTAAATTCATCCTAATATTCTCAAACCTTCACTCTAAGGCAATTTCCCATTTTATTCTATGCACAATGAGGTTTTTTGTTGTTGTTTCTTTCATGTACAGCTACTTACTGAGTTTAAAAAGCCTCACTGACATATTCAGTCTTCCCCTTCTAGATGATATAATCCTCACTTATTTCGTGTGTTTGAATCTCTATCCTTGTAGTCTGCAGTGCTGCTGATTATTGCAAGGAGCTTGGTTTATGGCGATAGAAATGCTCCTTGAAAGTTGTGTGTTAATCAAATTTTTTTTTAAAAATCCAAATCTAGTTTTCTGTTTACTTACTTGGGAAGTTATTATCTCCACTTTCTCAATAAAGGAAACTTAAATGTCTTCTGGGTGATTAGACCATCAACCACTCCTCAGGAAATAAATGAATATTCCCTACGAGACAGTACAGCGTCTTGTCCTTGGAATTCGATCACTTTCAAAGACAGTAAAGGGTGCCGGAGAGGTTAAAGATAAAGAAAAGGTATAGAAAAAAAATGAAGAAAAGACGGCCAACACATGAGAAATATAATTAGCATCTTCCTTTTATTCCACTAACCTTTATGGACCGTCTATTGTCTGGCATGTTCTGGGCACAAGGGCTGCAAAGGTAAGTAGGGCCATAGTCCCCACGTGGGAGGCTGAGCCAGCCATGGCAACCAACATACAGCACACAGGCTCGCTGGCACCATGACAGCAGTCTGCACGGGGAGGAAGAGAAAACAAAAGGGGCCATGATCAAGGTTCCTGGTCCAGGAAGGATTCATAGGAGATTTGCCTCCACCCGAGTCTCCAGAGATAAATGGGTATTTTCCAGCCTGAAAGTGGGGGAGGGCATTCTAGAGAGAGGAAGATATGTGAGTCAAAACTCGGAGACACTAGCTGCCTCTCCGGGCTCAAAACTCAGCCTGTTGTCATCCACAGCGGGCTGGCTAAATAATGTGCTTGATACCTATCAGCATGCTTGTTTTCAAGGTGTTGCTTAGCGGCTTCAATTTTATCTTTAAGGCCCTGGGTCATTTGTCTCCTGATGACTTTTTTTTTTTTTTAAGATTTTATTGGGGAATTGGGGGAGGGGAACAGACAAGATGTTGTCCTTTTGTTCTTCAGTCTAGTTGTGGAGAACGTCGCTTCACTGGCCCATGTTGATATTATCATTGCGCTCTTCCCGGGTGAGGCAGATTGGTCGTCGGCCACTGGACGGCCGCTCACAGTGATTCTTGGCAGCTCACGTTAGCTGCCAGCCACTCACGGTAGCTTATGGCAGCCCACTGCAGCTTCACTGCAGCCTACACCATTGCTGGCGAATCACGGCAGCCCAGTTCCAGGTCAAGCTGTTGTTCACCATCTTAGCTGTAGAGGGCGCAGCATCACTGTCCTAATGTGGGATCCGAACCACGGCCCTGCTGCTCAGAGCCGGTGTCCCAAGCCAACTCTTAACCAACGTGCCACTCTGCCAGCCCTCTGATGACTTTTGAGATTGCGTTTTTACCCTTGTCCCTACATTGCGGTCAGATACTGCTTGTTTGGGCCCATTGATTCCTGAGCCTGCCTGGCAAAAGAGAACTTTCTTTCTCTTCTCCCCATTCTCATTCCCCTTTCCAAAGAGGAAACTATATCTTTGAAATGTCTTTCCATTTTATCACAGGCTTTTCATTTTGACACAGAAAAAATGCTAACTACTAGATCTGCCGTTTTCCTACATATCAACCTAAATCCAATGCGATGAAAAACTATGGAAAGAAACGCTATGGTAGGCAGGGACAAGCCTGTGGAAATTCACAGTATCATCATTGTGAAACTGTTTTGATTATTTTTGTTTTGCTTTGTTTTCATTATTCCTTATCTACATGTGAATATGTTGAAAAGCTTTTCTTGAAGAAAGGCTGCATTTAAAACCAACTTGCAACCCACTTCTGAAAAAATATCCTGAAGTGTGTGGTTTGCTGATGATGCATCAAAGGGAAATAGATATAGCCTTCCCCACCCATTCCATTCAAGGAAAGAGTAGAAATTCCATGTTTGATTAAAAATAAAAGCATCTTCCATTTACCTACTTTGTTTGGGTGGCAGCAGACCAGGCAGTGACACAAGTATTGGGTGTGAGTTTACAGAAATCGAAAAGTTCTGTCACCTGCTATTTCTCATGCTTAAAGAATGGCTTTCGCAGTTTTGTTTTGGGTTGTTTTTGTTTTTGTTTTGAGAGGAGAGGCAAGGCATTTAGAATCATTGTGAGGGTATTTAATGTCTGTGTAAAATGCACTTGCCCCAGAGTGGGTAGCTTGTTGAGTCATCACCATTTTGCCAGGACTTCGAGCAGCCCGCAGCTTGACTACCACTGTAAGATGGAAGAGTCCCAGATTAATTACAGATGAGTTTTGTGCGACCCACACATTTTTTTAAAAACTACCGTATTTGCCGGCGTATAAGACGACTGGGCGTATAAGACGACCCCCTAACATTTCCACTCAAAATACAGAGTTTGTTATATACTCACC
>NW_017731850.1:570197-572262 GCF_001890085.2 Hipposideros armiger | reverse complement strand
CGTCTTATACGCCGGCAAATACGGTAAACATGGGAGATTTCATGCACAATTTCCAGATCTTCATTTCTCTTTTAAAAAACTCAGAAGACTGGCAGTACTGAGCCCACATCCTCACAGGACAAAACTCAGTTGACACTCAGGCAGGAGAATAAGTGACTGAGAATTGGAAACTATACAGCTGGACCCCTGAATTTGAATCCTGGCTCTGCAGGGCTCCTTAAGCTGGGGGGCCTTGGGAAAGAAACGTAGCTCATTGTGCCTCCCTTTCCTTGTGTATTAAATGGAGTAAATAATAGCATGTGCCTTATAGAGTTCTATCCAGTCTTTAGGGCAATAACAAATGCTACATAGAGGTTTGTTAAATAAGCAGTAGCTGCCCCCCTAAATGGGACGGGTGCACTTGAGTTGACCACAGTCCCCACTACCCATGCATTTGTGCTTATGTCAGACCCTTCCCCTGGTTCTAACCAGGCCATCCATCAACTACCTGTAGGGAAAGAAAGGAGTTTCAACAAAGATAAGAAGGAGTCTGAGAGGGGTATATGGGAAGGATCTTGTACCTACTCTTGAAGTTAAGGTCTGTGTCTTCAGCTGTCCACAGGGACTTAAGAACAAGAGCCATAAGGATGGACAGATGACTTTTGCCCTGAAAGGCTTGTCCCATACTCCCGTGCATCCCCAAAGTGCTTGAATCACGTATGGGAAAGTTGCCATTTCAACTGTAGCTCTCTCCTAGTTTATAAGACATTGCTTCCATGGGGAAAACAAAGGAAGGCTCCTTGCACCCCCTGAGCATCTGTTGCTTGGTGGAAAGGTGGGGATGTGGGAGGAAGGAGGCAATTCATTATGATTAATGTTAACTCCTGGACCTAGTAAATCAGAACCATGTTTTTCTAGTTTGTTGGAAGACGGCATATAATCAGAGCTTCCTTTCCTTTAGTTGCTTACGAGTCAAGAGATTTAAACTGTGCTCTGCCTGTCACGAGCAAAACATGTGTTTCCAACGTTACTGGGTGAAGGACTTGGGTGTCTCCCCTAAGGTCCCTCCAAGGACGCTGCCCCCGGCGTCCTGTTGAATAGGACGGCTGCCCACACATAAACATGCACTGCTCCATTTCACTTGCAGCATGCTGCTGTTCATCCTCAATGAACATATTGACACTTTCACAAACATTTTCCCTTTGTGCAATGTTTTCCTTGAGGCAGGAGAAAGAGACTCTCTCATTATTTATCTTGCGCGTTTGATAGGCCTTCTTTGAGAAGGTCATTGTCTGCAATGGCAAAATAATCATGGGATTTCTGGACAAGCTGGCAAAAGAAAAATGATTCATTATTTCAAGAATTATTTTGCCTTCAGTCCCTACTATGGATGAAGGCTTCTAACAACATGTAAGAGGAAGTAAGGCTTAACTTTAAAGGGAAAAGAAGTTCAAACATGACATTTTTAGCTCTGCTGTAATATAACAAGGATCAAGGCGGTCCATCTGTTACCCCATGGTCTTCTGGGTGTTATTGTCCTAGTTCTTTGCAAAGGATGCCTGCCTGCCCTCCTTCCCTTCTCATCCATTTGGCCTAATGAGATTGAAAGGTTTTTCTTTTTTTCTTTTTTTGTAGGGGGGGGGTGGGTTCTATTCATGTGTAACGCCTCGCTCTAATCCCTTTTGGAATGTCTGTGAGAACAGATCGTATATTCGTCTGTCCATACACATCGAACCCGACCCCATAGTTCTTGTCATGTCCACAAAATCATGCATCATCACAGCACAACATATTGGAGGGGTGGGTGTGGAGCGACCTGTTAACAACTATGGACAGTATCATGAACTAGACCAAAAGGTAGTTTGTAATGCGACTGCTGCATCCATGTCTGGTACCAAGACACCTATTACATTGGATTATTTGTATTTTATTTTTTTAAGATTTTTATTGGGGTATTGGGGGGAAGGGAACAGTGCTGGGGAATTGGGGGGAGGGGAACAGACAAGTCGCTGTCCTTTTGTTCTTCAGTCTAGTTGTGGAGGACGTTGCTTCACTGGCCCAAGTTGGCACCATCATTGCGCTCTTC
>NW_017731850.1:565843-566832 GCF_001890085.2 Hipposideros armiger | reverse complement strand
TTTTTTTTTCATTTTTTCTTATAGGAGCAGCCAAAAATCTATCACTACAAAGTGAAAACATAGCTATCTGGTGCTAGAATACACAGATGGGCCCTTCATGCTGGATTTTCCTCTGACAAAGTACATGGGATCTGTAAGCTACAAACACACTGACTCTAAGCCAGACATGGGCCAGCTTGCTGGTCAGATAGATATTATATTTAAGACGTGAAATGATGGACAGGTTAGTCAAAGAAAAATAGCTAATTGATCTTTTAAGTCAAGCGAGTAGTGTATATGTTGCTTTTATTCATAATGGTGCTTATAAATTAAAGGCAGAAAGGCTTGATGCCTTCACTGTCATCAGATAGAATCATTAACTTGACACTAAATTGAACAGATTTAGAAGTTCCCGGCTCAGAGCCTGTTCAGTTTTTATTCCTGAATAAAATTTTAGATGGTATTATTATGCTGGAAGAAGAAAAGAAATCTAACAACACAGATAAGCATGTTCCATTTAGTTAAGCTAATTACACAAGCCAATGTCAATGAGTTGGCTTGTTTTCCCAATTCTAGGTCATTAGAAAACAGTGCAGGTTTTACTTTTGTAGAAATTGACCAATATTGATCAAATTTGATGCATTACTTCAGGTGATCAACCTACATTTTAAATTAGATTTGTGGATCCATCCACCACTCTGGACAACAACAATCAAAACATACAAGTTTTCAAATGGATATTTTAAGGGGTGGCACTAACGTTAGAGTTTACAGAAATCACAAACATGGCCTTCGCATTTTCACATCAAAATTTCACCCACACTTACAATGACTTTCCTCTTTCCAAAACGCCTTTCTCTGTCATAAGCAAAGTTTGTGATTTTCTCTGCATTCCTTTTTTTTTCTCTTCTCACTGAGGTGCTTCATAAAGAGAATACCTTTTATAATGCAAGAGTTGGTTTGCCAAGTGAATGTCTTACCGGTGGTGAAGAGAGAATGAGAAGTGTCTG
>NW_017731850.1:563809-565336 GCF_001890085.2 Hipposideros armiger | reverse complement strand
CTCTTACCGGTGGTGAAGAGAGAATGAGAAGTGTCTGCACGCTGCTTGGAATTTTGCTCAAAGGTGGCTATCATTGAATATCCCTACACTTGAATTTCTTGAATTGATATAACCAGTACTATTTGGGGGGTATCACCTGAATAGTCAGTCTTGTTGCTGCCCCTAAGAATGCCATTATTGTCATGTTCTCACTCTCCCTCATATCACCGAGGTTCCCCTGTCTTAAGGAGATAGGATTCTGAATTTGAGTGAATTGCCTGGGACTGGCTCAGACCAGGTGAGTGAACACTTGCTGGCTGCAGGAAACATTTAGGAAAAGGGTAGAGACAATGTCTGTACCATCTATCATGGGCCGGCTCCTTTCAGTAACATTGCTCCCCATGAAAAGCTTACTGTCTTGGCTCTCACTCTTGGATTTCCAGGAAGCAATGTCAGCTGCTGCCTCACCCGGTTGCTAGCCAGGCCCACCTGGAGGTGCAGCAGAAAGCCCCAGATGACTCAGAGTAGAGCTGCCTGACCAGGATGGCCATGAGATGTGAGTCTACATGTCTTCTGCTCTCGACAAAGAGAGGAAATTGCTTCTGCCAAAATAAACAATAGTCATGCATCCATTAATCCAAGGGTCACCCTGGTTCTCGATGCTAACCTGGAACCCCAGAGACTATATCACTGTTAGTATGTCTGGGGCTGGAAAGCAGCTGAGCCACCACAAATCAAGTGAAAGTCTGAAATGATCTTATTTTATATGTCTCTTCATCATGGGAAAGCAGACATTATAGAAAACTCGATCAAGTCTGTGAGCTCCAGAGGAAATGATGTAGTGAAAATAGATCCAATAGTGACTACATTTATTGATATGCAATGGATATCAGCTCTATGAGATACAAAACATAGTGTCAGAATCTGAGAAAGAAAGCAGAATAAAATCTAGCCCATGGCCTCAAGAATTGTGTAATCTAATTGAGAAGTCAGACATGAATACAAAAAAAGCCTATATAATGGAATGGATGTAAGTTCAAGGTCAAGTGGATAATTTGGCCATTTAGGCTAGGAATTCATAGAAAGAAAGATCCCAGTGGATAAGCTATTATAGAAACAGAACCAGCGACACTGAATAACTAAAAAAAAGGATCAAGTGATAAAACTCGGTTACCACAGACAACAATATGGATTGGAGCAAAGAAAAGAAATTCCAATGTAAGCATGTTGAATTTAGGAGATAACTAGGCCCAGAAAGGTTAAGAAAGGTGAATGTAAATAGCAATTAGTTAACCTATGAAAAACATTTGCCCTAATGATGTTACAGACTAAAAATGGAAGAAGATCAAAAGAAGCTAAGCAAATTTAGGGGATTATTTCAAAAACAGGATTGGGGTAAAGGGGCACATACACAACTTTGAATTTGACAGGATATTTGGGTTCTAGATGCCATTGTCAGACCACACAGCAGGCTGGATAGACTATTCTAACTGGGTTCTCAGGGATTCATCTCCTAATATATCTAAAGCTTTGTTCTATATTGACATT
>NW_017731850.1:529865-561824 GCF_001890085.2 Hipposideros armiger | reverse complement strand
TTTTTTTCCCTCTGGGTTCAGAGGTTCCAGCAGAGGTCATTGAAAGGTATTGATCACGGTAAAGGACAGTGATACAGTTAATAATATAGTCATAAAAGCACATCTCAGCTGAAAATTACTCTTTCACCTAATAAAACCAGTTTGCCCTGGAGATACTGAAGAATCTTCAGGACCCCAGTAAAGAAACAGAGAGTGCCCCCAAGTGCCAAATCATATCTCCCAGCGTGTGGTTGGATGGAGAGAGCGGCTCTCTATTACCGATACGTCACATTAATTTTTCAGAAGGGCAAGTGAAGAGTAATGTGTCCAGTTGAGGGAACAGAGGGAACTGAGCACTGGGAGAAAGTAATCATCCAAGTTGGAATTTGACCGGGTTAACGGGGTTAACACCACAACTCAAGAAATGTCTGCAGTGTCTCTAGTGTTCACCAAAGGTCATTCTATCTAGTTTTATGTCTCATCCAGAAAGTAGCTCCACCAGGAATACAGTAAGAGGTGGCATTAAAAAAGAGATTAACTGGTGCCTCTGAGAAAAGAGAAATGGCTTCGGCTGCATCTTTTCCCTTGAGGTTGGCCTGCCCCCAGCAAATACCACTTAACACAGACTTTGCAAATATGTTCCAATCTTCAACTAAGAGACCCTGGCTTAAAATACCTCCACCCATTCCTACAAGAGCATAACACGTAACTCTGCCCTGAATCCATCTTCCCAGTGCCCAGGTTTTGCTCATCAGAAAAGGGATGGGGGGATTTGTATCTTTAACTTTAACCCAAAGCCCAGGATTAGCCCAACTGCCTCCTGTATTGGATCTGTCTGCTTCCAAATGGAAGCACTCCCATCTTTCACATTTGCTAAATCACCTTCCTCCTATTTATTTCCCCATGAAGAATTTTCTCTGCCCAGCCCAATGCACTCCCTTCTCTGAATTTTCCTGAATCGTTTTTTTTTGTAATTTTAAAAAAAATGTAATTACAGCTAAGTGGGAAAGCATTCGCAATTTTTTTTTCCCCCAATTGCTGCTTCCTGCATCTTCTTGGCCAAAGCATATATGACTGTTCAGTTAAAATCTGCATCGAACGTTCGTAATGAGAAATGTTGGGTGGGGTGACACTGCTTCCTATTTTCAGGTGTTTCTCTCCATGTGGAGGGAGCGCCCTAGGATAACACTCATGGCATCTCCAAACCCCCCTCATTCACTTCTCCTCAGGAGAAAGAGGCGTGGCTTGTTTAATTAGCAAGTGTAGGAGGGAAACAGGAAATACTCAGGCCCACCTCCTGTGCTTCCTACCTTTTCTCTGGGGTCTGGCTGGCTATGAGAAGCACACATTCTGTTCTGTTCCTTCATGCTATAGGTTTTATGAGGAGACACTTGCCCCCCTCCCACCTCCACCCCCAAAAGCCCAGGACTTCCCGTTACTAAGCCTGCCTATTTCCTGGAACCAGTGTCAGGAAACTCACTTTTTTGCAGATAGAAACCTCATTCTCCAATATAAGCTTCCTCAATAATAAAGCTGATATTTTAGCCTCCCATCAGCTTTTTTCTTTATCTTATTCTTCTATTTGTTTAGAACTAAGGTGGGGAAGAGAGCTATTTATTGTACCACCTCAGATTCCAGTAATAGATGTACAGAAGGCATCCAATTAAGAATACTGTAGAGTCATAGAGCTTTCCAGAGCAGGAGGAGTCCAAAAAAAGTTTAATATAAAGAAACTCAGGTTCAGAGAGGTCCACAGCCCATTAGCACAATGGCAGGAACTAAACACTGGTTTCCAAACCTTGTCTAATGTGGAGATTAAGACCCCAGGTTCTGTAGTGGCACTTCTTCTGTGTCAGCCCTGACTTCCTAACTTATTGGGCATGTGTATGTGGCCTAATATTTAAACCTCTTTACCATGTGTTTTTCTGTTTGTATAAGGGGGATGATAATAGTGCTGTCGCAGAGGGTTACTGTAAGGAATAAATGAGATAAATTCATGCAATGCATTCAACCCAGTACCTGGAACATAGTGAAAACACTTTACAAATGTAGCTATTCTCTCCTACCACATGGATGCTTGAACTGATTGGCAATGACTCTCTACAGTAATAGAGTCATAAGAAATTATGTGGATGGAGACACTGTTTACGTGACTTTGTGCTAGAAGCTCCAGTCCTCTTTATAAGTGTGAGTGCCCAGCTGAGGAATGATGCCACATTTAAATTTCACAAGTAGATCCGAGTCCCTTCCTGACATTTTACAGTAGACATACTAACCAATATTTTCAAGATATAATCAAAGGATGGAAACTTTTTTGAAATAATGAAAGAGTAGTCTTCATCATAGTACAGTGGTTCATTGCACTATGTCATGAATTTGCTACTTGTTTCTCTCTTACTGTGGGCAGGAGTTTCTGGCTATACCTATGTAAACATATCTCTTTGAAGCTGATGTCATCATGAATATATTTTTGTGGGGTTTTTTGTTTTGTTTTGTTTTTCAGGTTTATTACTTGAATTTTTTCTGTATTACCTTATGTAGTCTCCCTATCTTTGCCCCATGGCAAGGACCTGTATCGCCTTCTATTTTATCCTCCCTGGTGTTCAGGATATTGGTCTAGGCTGCATCTCTACTCCATGATTATTGTTGACCATGGGGGGAAAGAATGGTATGCGTTTCTGTGTTGTAAATTAAGAAACCAAATCTCCAGATCTAATTTCACCGGAATTTGAATTTGTGTGAGCCACAAATTCCATAAATACTCTATGTAAAGTACAGCTGACACCAGCCTCCCTCACCTTCCAGGCTGATGTAAGAGCAGTGAGATCATGATGGGAAAGCTCTTTGGAAATAAAAGCTATTTATTATTTATAACTCAGGTTACAAATGATTTATAACCCCAGGTAATAAGCTGGGCTGAGACTTTCCAGAGTCTGGTTGGGGTTTTTAGAATCCCATGGGATAAGCATATCTATATCTGTGTTTGTCTTTACAGTGATTCTGTCCATTATGGAATCTAAAAGGGCAAGAAACAGATTATCTGGGCAACCACTGGACCTGGCATAGACTACGGAGTTGTCTACAGATGCAATAGGAAATTTCTTGGAATGCCTTCCCTCTTACTTACTGTATTTCTTAATCCTATCGCCCTTCAAAATACTTCCAAAAGCTCCCCCTTCTATGAAACTTTCTTTGAAAATCAAAACCACATGATTATTCACACAAAGCTAGTCACATAGTAGATGAGTTTGACTGACTGTTTGACTATAAGAAATTAATTCATAATTCTCAAGGGATTTCTGGAGACTCTGTCACTATCTACTTCTTGCTTGAGTTATCAATAATACCGTGGTTACACTAAAGACAGGAAAATATTTTAAGAATATGCAAAGCTATGTGTTTTAAACTGTAAAATACATTCTCATTCCCCCTGGTTAACCCTACTTTTGTTCCCAAGTGCCATAGAAGTCCACAAAAAAAAAGTGAACTGTACAACTGTTGCCACCTATAGGTAACAACTGTAGTATATTAATTTTATCATAATTCTGATGGAGCATAATATATGAAGGAAACGAAGATGTTCTATGGAAACTACACAATCATTGACAAACACAACTCTTCACTATGTTTGTTATTAATATTATTATTGTTCTGCAATTCTTATTGTAGTTCCCCTTGAAGATAATATTGGCTGATATTTGTAAAGTTCTTTTCCAGGACAGAGTTTCTGAAATTGGGCTCTGCATGCAGACAGCCTCAGTCCAAATCCGGACTCTGCCACATACTGCTACATGACCTTAAACAAGTTCCTTAACTTCCTCGAGCCTTGATTGCCTATAAATGGAGATACTAACAACACCTACCTATAGAATTGCTGTGAGGATAAAAACAGATAATCCATGCAGCATGCTTAGCAGAGTGTCTGCACAGAACGGGCACTCAGTTAAATGCTCACCGCTATTACCATGATCCGTTTGCAAAGCACCTTCACATACGGTTACTGCAAACTAATACACACTATTTTGTTACCATTTAACAGACTACATCATTAGCACATTACTGTTTGACCTCAATCCCTGATATTTTACATTTAAATATTATGTGATGTCCACATTTTAAAAACCTGAAATCTGACAAGACAATGTTGAGGCTAGTTTGGTATGTTTCTAATTACAGGCAGGGAAGTAAACTACTTTTGTGCTTTTATTCTTAGCTGGGCAGGACCACTGGGGAAACTCAAGCCAACAATTGAGACTCTGCTGATGCTGGAGAAAGTTCAATCCATCATCAAGTCTCCATTGAGAATCTGCTGACATCTTAGCATTGGGCTAGTAGGCCTTTGGGAAGAAAGTGGTGGGGGTAGGGGGATGAAGGGGTCAGGTAGGACATAAAAAGGAAGTATAAAATATGATTTCTATTCTAGCTCAGAAGTTCAAACAATGTAAAGGTTGTGATTTGACATATACATGAGGGGGTTATTTTTGTTGGTTTTTGCTTAATGTAAACAAATAATTAAAATCAAAGGATTTTAAATATAAGCAAATACTGTTCTAGATTTATGGCCTCACCTTGAAAGCAGAAGATCTGGACCCCTGTTTTTCACAGCAGCAAGAAGCTAGATCTAAAGACAGGCATAACTTTTATTTTTTTGTGCTTCACTTTATTGCATTTCACACATGTTGCCTTTTTTTTTTAAATAAATTGAAAGCAAGACCCTCCACCAGCAAAAAGATTATTACTAGATTTATTGCGGTGCTCTGGAATTAAACATGCAATGTCTCTGTAATATCTTGGAGGTATGCCTATAGCTGCTCCCACCTTTGAACTAGACACATGCTCTTCACTTAACCACTGCCTGTAGCTCCCCAACACTGAGGCAGAATGTCAACTGACCCTCATTGTCACTCTTGCACTGATGTGCTTCGGATAGTCAAAAATATTTCTGTACCCACTTCTCATCAAAACTGTGAAAATAAAAGGAAGACTGGGAAGGCCATGTGATTTTTCTGAAAATGGGCCTTTTCTTCATGTCCGTTACCTCCCTGGCCAGTGTAGGTGATGTTATATTTAATTGAATGATGTTATAATTAATTAAAGAAACAAACCTACAAGCATGACATATTTTGAAAACACGATGCATTATTTGTATCCAGTGGGCAGGCAGTGGGTGTTTTAATGGTAAATAAACCTCTCTTCTCATCTCTGTCTCAATAACACTGAATTATACTTTTCGCCTGTCCATCTGCCATCCAAGACTACAAGTTCAAACCTCTAGATCACTGATTCTCAAATTTTAGCACACACCAGAATCACCTGGTGTGCTTTTTTAAAATGTGCTGGACCTCACCATTTCTGATGTAGTAAGTGTGGGTGGGGTTCAACAATTTGCATTTCTAACAAGCTCCGACATGACTGCTGCTGCTGGTATGGAAAATATAGTTTGAGAACCATTGTTCTAGAATAAGAGTCCTGTCTTACTATTATTTATTTATTATACTATTTATTTAAAACACCTATTACTATGTGTCAGGGCCATAAGGTGTTTTATTTCTAATATATCAATCCTGAAATAAAGGTGTGTCTTATCACCATTTACACCTGAGCAAGTGTGCTCCCAGGTACTGACAAAGCCAGTGAAAAGGGCAAAGCTGAGATCCAGGACCAAGTCTGTCTGCCTCCAGGGCCCCAACTCCAGGCCACAGTACACGATTTTATTCTACTGTATATCCTCACCACCAAAACCTTCTACCTGCCTCATGGTAGCATCTCTAACAAGTGTTTATTGAATGACTCTGAGCTCCACATGGACCAGAAATAGGCAAAGAAAATGCTCTTGGTTCTTGAATGAAAAAAAGGGAGAAGCTATTCAAGTGAGGAGATCATCAATCATGTCGGATGCCCTTTATTTACCTACATTTAGTACAACCAAAGCATTTCCTACTCTCTCTTCATGTATTTTTAGTATTGTCCTATATAATTCTTTGTTGAAAATTCCTAGAAATCAATGTGACATGAATAGGGACTCTTGTATTGGAGTTATTCCTCATTATGGAGTCACTTTTCTGTAATCAGCTAGGAATCTGCTCCTCAGCTCACCTCTGGTTCCAAGGCAGCCATTTCAGATTGAAAATTAGCTGTGAGTAACGCTCCTGCATGTTAATAGAATAATGAAATAAGCACCACTTCAAGGATGAATTTCAAATATTCCCATAGAATCACACCCATTTCTATAGCAGGGAGAGAAACTCTGTCTGAGCCTGCTCGCGGAACACCGAAGCCATCTACTTCCTTACCTTTTCATTTCTCTTTCTATTAAATATTTAGCATGTGCGAATCCATAGGCTTTGGATCTGTCTGCTTTCTTCCGAATCAAAACACATTCCTGATTGCACATTTGTATGTCCATCGTATCAATGTGGGGCAGGGGGAGTGGGGGAGGGGCATTGCTGGGGAAATAAACTACATATGTTAGAGCCATGGACAGTAGCGGTACAGATGGTTTGGCCAGTTAAGTGGAATATTTGCGTGGCAGAAAGAAAAAAAACTGGACATCTTGTCCTTTATTACATAAGAGCATGGTTTAGTAGAAACAAGAGCATGGAAGACAGCCAGACAGGAATTCAAACACTATTCTCTATCACTTGCTGAGCGACCTTGGGCAAGTAACCGTGTCACTCTGAACCTTGTTTTCTTCCTCTTTAAAATGGAGATGTGTAACTTGCTGGTTTCTGAAAGGCTTATAGATAAAATATGTTTAGTGTCTTTCACATGGTTGGTGCTTAATAAATGGTAGCTCTTATTATCTTCTCTAAGCTCCTGACTCTGCTTCTTCCTTGTGTTTGGATGGAATGTTTGCATGGCAGATGAAAAGAAGATGAGCAATGTTAGTAGCTCTAACACCTCCACACTTTGCTTTTTGCGTCTGTGCCTCCCTCTTCTCTGCCACCTCAGACCTTAGGAGCCACTTGAGCAACTGGATATCTTCATGTTCACAGGGATTACCTACAGTAATTACTAAATATGACTGCAGTGTTTTATAAAGTTCTAGAGATGACTGGTGAAATCTTAAAAATATCCCTGTTGAAATTGGTCTTACTAGAACCTCCTGGAGGGGTGAGGTTATGAAGGTGCAGACCTATTACTATGATTTTTAAGCCTTTGGGCCTCCAAGAATCTGTATCCACAGACCTAGAGATCTCTTTGAAATATGTAAAGACTTGTAAAGGGACAAAATACAAACACAACAGTGCTTCGGATAAGTTTACCATTTTGTGGCAATGTAAGGGATTTGTATGTTTTCTGTTGGTTTGTTTTGTTTTTTTACATATAACCGTAACTTCTGGCTGAAATTCAATCCCTACTTAGCAACAAGATAACTAATAACACTTAGTAAGAAAATGGAGTAGTTTGAAACTTTGATTAAGAAAAATAAGACACTTAACCTGAACAAATTTCAGATGGATCCATTTAAAATTAGATTAAGTGGCACTTAACTGGTTTGCAAATTGGGACCTATTTATCTCAGCAAAATGATTAAAGTCTTGATTTATCCCTAAAATTAGCTTTATTATTACATTTAATTTTACTAGAAGCTTGTTAAAGACTTGTAGGTTCTCTCTATCCCTTTAAACTGTACTTTATACAGACAATAATTGAATATTGGATAGAATAACTTGATTTCCAAAGAAATATGTTTCTAATATTTTCCTCTTTTTATTGCAGAAATTGAAACAAGTTGAAGAAACAAAAGAAGATCCTGAGAATAGATTATCTAAAATTTCCCTGGAGTCATTCAATAAATATAACAGCAATACTGTTATTTTATTAGAAAAAGAGAAGAACTCTCTCAACAAGGTTGAAGGACGAAAGGAAGAAAAAGAGAAAAATCAAGAGACATCTTTGAGTAGTTCAGACAGGCTGGGGGTAGACAATTTGGAATCTTTGAGTGATTCTTTATATGATAGCTTCTCTTCCTGTGCGAGTCAGGTTTCAAATGATGCATAAAGGAATTTTTCTTTCCCATAGTGAGATGGAAATGGAGCACTTAAGAAACAGGGGTGGGGAGGCGGCAGGTAAAGATGACAACAATAAACTATTCCAACACCAGAGCCTATGTTGTCAGATTCACAGCAAGCAACCCACTGGAGCTTTCTTCTCAGACAGGGCAATAAAAATAGACTTCATTTGTTGTCTTTCATGAGGATTAAAAGTAAACATACCCACGATACAGAAGTCTTAATTTTGCACTTTTTTTTAATACTTGTACAGAAGTTGTAAATTTTTTTGGAAAAGAAATTATATTTGTAGCAACAAAAAAAAGCAATAAATTGAATCAGTGCCATGCTCTTGAAATGATGTACTAAGTCTTTTAGAAGTTGATAATATATTTTTTAAAAATTCCAACTAAAGTTTTGTTCAGTGCATTGTCCTCATCCTCAAATTTTTGTGGGTACACTCCGTAAACCTAAAGTAGGGCCTGCCAAAAAACCAAGGGCTCATTGTCATCTCATAATCTCAATTTGATATAAACTTGAATTCTAGTGCAACTTCAAAATAGTTGCCAGAAAGATTCAGGCTCTAGTAATAAGTGTAAGTCTGCTTCTAATGAAAAATGTAAAGGGTACTGAAGTGTGACACTGATCAGAAGACATGTGTATTAGAAGTGACCTAATTCTATTTTCAATAACAGGTTTTCCCTCCAAACATTTCTTTACATCCTCTTCTACTTAGTGCTTTACTATGATTATCAACATTATTTGTAAATTTTTCTCTTCCTGCTCTTTTTATTAAAATCTGGGCAATCTAGAATGAAAGCAAATTTCTATTTGCAAAGTTCATTTAAAAAAAAAATTAAAATGGTTGGTGCTACAAAAAAATTCTTACTTTTTAATATCATTTTTTTCTACAAAGTCTGTTTATATGTAAGGATAAATTCTATTTTAAAGGTTATGTGTATTTTTTCTAGATGTGAACTATTTATAATTGCTTTTGTACAGGAGCTTGTAAATTAGGTATCATAGAAATATTTTTAGGATCTGTATGGTTACTTTAGTACACACTTGTTTCTTTAAATAGAGTATTGTATAATCAGTGTTATTTGGTAAATTTGTGCAATTTGTTATGTTTGAATTTTGTTGTTTTAAATGAAAATTATGTTGTGTCATTGTCTTTCAGACTTTTAAAACTTCTCTTGTTTCATTTCTGAATAAAAGTCCTATCACAATCACACCCTCTGAAAGCTTAAAAGAACTTGTTCAAGGGGCTTTTGGCCCATTTATTTTTATGAATCTCACACGTGTTTTGTGGATGAATTCCCCTAAGGAATGAATAAATTGGCCCTCTTGCTTTGGAGATAGTAATTCAGCCAATTGTCAGACCAGAGTATACAGACAAGCGAGTAATGGTCAAAGCATTTCAACGTCCCCAGGAGTTAACCAACTAGAAATGAAAAGAAGGGGGTACTGAGAGAGAAGGAGCCGAGGGAAATATGGAACGCTGTCTGCAGAGGAATTACAAAAAAGTCATTTAAGCCCATTTTCAGACCTGCTTTGCTGGCAGGATGGGGAAATAAATTATCAGCGTCCCAGCCTGCGAGAGCTGCCTCCAAGTGGTGGACGGAGACGAAGGGGAAGAAGGGCAACGCTTATGAAGCTATTTCCACAGAAATGGATGCTTCCTAGGGATTTGAGGGACGGGTGGGAACGTTGCTGGATCGGAGGCGGGGGCACCAAGGCGCTTGGGCTAGCGGGCTAGCGGGTCAGCGGGCTCCGGTACCACCTGCTGCAAAGGCTCGGCGGCGAGGAAGGCGAACGTAGCGAGCGTAGCACGGTGGCGTTCCAGCAGGACTCAAGGTGAGTCCCTGGAACAAGAAAGGAGGAATGGGGGGAAGGAGGGGGCGCGCTAGCCAGCGACCGAGTCCTGGGCTGGGAAGGCGCGGTACAGGAGAGGACGCGGGAGCATATACGTACTAGTGACCCAAGGCTTTGAGGACAGCGGGATGAAGCTGCCTGGCCTTTTGGAGGAAGGCGATAAAGGAGAGCTACTCCCTTCACCCCGATTTGCTTTCTGGTGGGAGCTCGCGACGGCTGTCCCCTGGGCGGTGCTCTCCTAGGCTAGACTACCAGGGCAGTGTCACCGCACCCTCCAGTGGTGAGCGCAGGCAGGCGAAAGGAGGGGTGCCCCGAGCTAGCGCGCCAGTCAGGGCACGGGCCCCGCCACACCCCTTCCACCCTGCGGCAGCTGAAGCCAAGCCTGGTAATGACAGAGGAGCTTCTCTGAGGAAGAAAATGAGCAGCTGCTTGGGACATCCTAAGGCACCTGCAGGTGTGCAACTTTGCCAGACGCTAAGGAGCGCTTCCCGCTGGAAGCAGCCACTCCCCGCCCACCACACCGCAGCCCAAGCTGCGTGGGCCGGAACGGGCAGCTAGGAACCCGCCAGCTGCGGGAAACCAGCCAGCCCCTGGAGCGCAGAGATCGTGGGGAGCGCGCACCTGTGCGCAGAGGGCCCGCCGGGCACGCAGGCTTCCAACCCCACCTCGCAGGTCCGGCAGTCGGAGCCCGGCCGGTCCCCGCAGCACCTGCTGCGCCCTCAAGCTTTCCCCATCTCCTGCCTCCCTGCCTAGGAAAACTACACTCTTCCTCTCCCCCTGGCGTCCCTGTCCTCGGGACGTGCGGAGGCTGGAGAAGAGGGTGTTAGGAAGGAGGTGGGAACGTGGAAAGACGGTCGCAGCCTTCCCCGCCCGCCACCCCCACCGCAACTCAACAGCCGTCACGTGGTGCCTGGAGTGGGAGGTGGGGAGAAGAGCCGAGACTTTTTGGGTGCTCCAGATCGCCAGTAGTTCCTTCAGTCTCAGCCACCAACTCCGGAGACGCCGCGCTTTGCCTGAGAGCGCCAGCAAGAAGAGCGGCGGCCCGCAGCCGGGATCCCCGGCGCGGGAGATGCGGGCGCCTTTGGCGGCACCTGCGGCTCCTCTCGGCGGAGGAGGTCGCCTGGGCGGCAGCAGCGCGAGCCCCAACAGCTTCGGCAGCTACAGCCGCTGCGGCCCGGGCAGCCTCCGCCGCGGTTGCCGCCTCTGAGGCGCTTGCCCGCTCCCGGCCCCGCGGCTCCGGGAGGATGTGGGTCCTCGGCATCGCAGCAACTTTTTGCGGATTGTTCTTGCTTCAAGGTAAGACGAAGAGGCCGGCAGCCCAGCCAGGCGCGAGCACAGCATCTGCCCGCCGGCTCCTTCGCACCCCCCCTCTCCCCCCCACCCGCCAGGCTACCAGTGCCGCGTAGAGGTTGCCCAGCGGGAGTTTGGCGGTGGTTGGTGCGCAGAGACGCTAGGTGGGAAAGTCTCCAAGTCCCGCGCTGCAGGAGAAGAGGCGGGAGCCGCGGATTTGCGGAACTCAAGCATTTGCGGGACTCTAGCTGCAGATGCTCGGGCTACACAGTGGGGAGAAGAAGCTGGACCCGGGAAGCGGAAGGGTCCGAGTAGTGCTGGGGCCTCCAAGGGAGAGAGAGAGTGAAAGATAGCCCCCAAACCCCACCAAGTTGTCGGGCGTCTCTAGCAACCCGTGGGAGTGGCGCCGCCGACAGGTGAGTGGCGCGCTGGGCAGTCTGTGGCCGGGGCGCGCCGGGGCCGGGTTGCTGCGCTTAGAGAGCGATTGATGGAAGGGGGTAGCTTGGGAACCCGGCTCATCTGCGCGGGAGCCTGGGGAGTTAGGTCTAGTTAGGAGCCCGTAGATCTGAGTGGAGCAGCCAGGCTGGAGCTGTGACAGGTGCAAAAACGCCTCGCTGCTTTTCTCCATTACGCTACCCGCTCCCGACCAAGCTCTGCAGGGCTGAGACCCTGACCAAGGACCCTAGCCAAACGGTTACCCTGATAGCCAGAAAGAAAGAGCTGTTGTGTCGCGGCTCGGGGTACACGCTCGCGCGCACACAGGCCCCTCCCCAGTCGCTGCGGCCACCCCTGCTGCTGCTGCAGGAACCGTCCCGGAGAAAGGCCGGGGACCTGAGGCGCAGCAGCACTTGGCGTCAGGCACTTCCTCCCAGCTTCCCGGGAGGTCGCGTAGGGAGCCTCGGAGCCACAACACAGGAATGCTGACTTCAAAAATTAAATAAATGAAACGAAAAAGACGTCTGCGAATGCAATCGCGAATGGTGCCAAAATAGTAATTAAGTAATTTGTAACCAATTAACAATTAGGCAAATCCTTTGGCGTAGACAGGAGCTACTTCGCTCTCCCGGGTGTATGCCCCTCCTTTCAACTTCCGCGGGAAAAGGCCAGGTGTGGCGTTGGACCGGCTCTTTGTTTTTGGATTGTGGGTCCAGGGATCGCAGTCAGAATTCCACTTTATTCCGCGGGACCCTGGGTATCGGCGCCGCCCCCTGCCGGCTTCAGCCACTTCCGCCTTCCTCAAATCCCAGGGGTGCGGAACCGCAAGCACCCCAGCGGCTGGCTGGGGCTGGGGAGGGACGTGGTTTCCTGAGGGGGTCTCTGTCGGGGCTGGATCTTAACCCTACTGCCTCTGCCCCGCAGGCTTCGCGCTGCAAATCCAGTGTTACCAGTGTGAAGAATTCCAGCTGAACAACGACTGCTCTTCCCCTGAGTTCATCGTGAATTGCACTGTGAACGTTCAAGACATGTGTCAGAAAGAAGTGATGGAGCAAAGCGCGGGTAAGAGCCCGGCAGCCCTCCCGGTCCCCTCTCCAGCCTGGACCAGGGGTAGGAGTGAGGGAGCCATAAAATTACAGGAAAAGGGACTGACTTTGATTGAATGCGTACACACTGGTTATCGCATATTGACTTTTACAGTACTGGGGAAATGAAGAGTTCCAAGTTACTTTAATCACATTACTTAATTACCAGGGCTTCTCCCCGAGGGACTCAAGAGGGGACGCACTGTGCATTTAGATGAGTGGCTCTCTTCGTTTTATTTACTCCCCTCACCTTCCTCTACTAAAAGCTGGAAAATATATGGATAACCAGCTCTACTTAGGCAACTAGACAGTAGCCTGTGAGGAAAGTCAGCCTGAAATATGAAGCTAGTTGAAGTTCCCAGAGGTCAGAGCTTGAAAAATGTGTTTTGTCATAGAGCCATGCCATATTTCTTTGAAGAACACTACAGGATCTTTATTTAATTTTAGAACTAATGCATCAAATTCCAAGCACAAATTGCCAAGATCTTTCAAAGGAATGTGGTTCCCAGCCCTACAAAGCTTAGTGTCTGGCTGGCTGGCTGATGAGAGGGCCTGGGGTTATGCAAGGGAGAAGGGGGTCTTGTGAGAGCAAACCTGGCTTATTCACTCCAGCTGACCAGAGTCTCCTCACTTAGGTGGAGCTCCCCAACCCCTCCCAATAGTCTTATAAGAAACCAAAGTCTCCTGAAAGTGCAACTGGAACTTTGAGGAAATGGGTGGAACTGTATAGCTTTGATTCCAAGGTCAAGCCCATAAACATAGACTTGGTCATTTTCAGAATATTGAAAAAAGGCAAGTAGCATCATGTGGTGAATGCTACTGAATGAACCAAAGCTCTGCTCCTCTTTAGTTTGCTGAACTGCACTGTCCAGAGCCCTGTGAAGGCATCAGAACCGTTATTTGACTTCTTTGACCCACTGGTCATGGTTTAAAGCCAGCTCCTTGGAAAAGTAGTTTTTTTTTTTTCTCAGAGAAGGACCTGGAAATGCCTTGTTGCTAACCACACAGTGCTTTGGGGCCATATCACTCGTCACTGTACTATGATGTGTGTGTGGTTTTAAAGGCTGTTCTGTACAGGTCCCTATCAGCCTACGTGTAGATTCTTTTCACCAAAATTGCCCTTCTGGGACATCTGAAATATAGTTGCTATCAAGAATAACCTGTCCCGAGAAGAGCAGCATGCCTTGTGTTGTCATATGGGATGGGATTCCAGCTATTAAAAAGGCAAAAACTAAACAAAACTTAGTGATGACTCTTTAGCCGAGGTTGACATAGGTGATTTTGACAAGTTTTCTTTCCTACTTGTGTTTCATTCCTGAGCCTTTTACCTGAGCCAAGATGTACTGCCCTTCTACCAGAGGGACTGCTGTAATTTTAGTCAGAATCACTCTGAAACCTTTACTGTTACTTTAGAACGTTTGCAGCTTTCTTCCAGGCAGTAGATTAGAGCCAGAAAAAAATGGGGCTGTGCTGTGGACACATTAGGAACTCCTTCAGCATCCTCTAGGCCACTGCTTACCTGCGTATCCTGTGCTACAGCCTGGGATATGGTTAAGACAGGAGAGAGAAAAATACGAACCAAATTAAAGCCAGAAGAGGTGTCCTTTTTCTGACAGATATTTCTTCCCTCTCTAAAAGTGTACCTAAGATTAACACCACACACTTCACTTTCAAAGTGTGTTTTTGTTTGTTTGTTTGTTTTTTTCATCTGCCTCATTCTCTTCTCCAAATCACACTTTTCAAAAGGCAGAGCCGGCATTATCACACCTGTCTCATCCATGGAACACTTGAGTATAGTCGTAAGTGCCTGGCCTGAAGTTGCTATGAGCTTGGTGAAGGTGGGCACCTTGACTCCAAACCAGGTACCTCTGGCCACACGAGTATGTCATAATCCAAAGGGTGCACAGAGACTGAAGTAATAAGGCAGTCTTAGTTGTGAAGGTTGAGAAACAGAAACATCGATGGGCTCAAAGGAAAGGACAGTTATGAAGGGAAGGACGCGAACTCTGTGCACATAGAAACAACATTTCTGAGCTTGCGTTCAAGAAAAAGCAGCCAAGTGCATGTTCCTGCTTCAAAAGGATGTTCAGGGGGGCTGATACTTCAAAGCACTTCCGTGTTCATCTCCACGTAGTTGAAAGAGACCAATCAATATAAGTGACTATTAACCTTCCTCTTGTTGGCAGCAATGGCAAGCCCACCTAAAGCTGATTGTGAAGGAACCCCAGTGTAATACAATCATCACAGTAATAAGAGCTGACTTTCAGTGTGTGCCCTGTGCCGCAGGCGCTTTCCTCCATGCTCTACCTGGAGTATCGCCTGCAAGCTGGTGGTTAGTCCTCTTTCGAGGCCCTTGTTTCCCGCAGCCACAACCCACCAGCACTTAATTCTACTGCAGACTCAACTTCTCCGCCCTGGAGAAAGAAGGCAATGCCTCTTAAATGATACTATTAGGAATCAAAGTCAGAATTTTTTTCTTCGTTTGATCAGTAACATATATTGTTCTGAGACTCTTTGTGCATCAGAGCCGAAAGGGCCCAGTGACTCACACTTAAGGGTACACATCTGAATCTTCCTGGGAGTTATGTTTATTCCACGTGCCTCCCCGCCCTTCCATGTCCCCTTCCCCCGTGTCCCCTTCCCCTGTGTCCCCTTCCCCCACGCCCCCTTCCCTGCACCTAGAAGCCAATTCTGTAAGTCTCTGGTATACTTACCATGGGTCTTTTATAAGCTCCTTAATTGACTCTGGGGTGACCCCAACTTACAAACTGCTGATTTGGGCAAACCTTTATGTGTAATAGAGGAGGAAGACAAGGGCCAGAAAAGTTAGATGTCTGGTCCAAGTGCACTAGCCAACTGTTACTAGGAGGCACCTGCTTCCTGAGCTACTTACTGCCTTATATAGTAAAATATGCCACCCAGTTTGCAAAGTGCTAAGACTCAGATGCTTTCTATGTCTGCCAAATTCACCTTAACAGGCTTAGTGAACTGGTTGCATGGACAGGCCACGAAGTGGATATTGAAAGACTATGAGAACCATCCCGAGAATGTTTAAAGTTTGAGTGCTATGTGGATTGCCATTTTTCATATGCATTATAGAAAAATAAGGGACTAAGTGTTTTAAATGGACTAAGAGATTTTAATGAATCAAGCAAGTTTGACATTAAACAGTAATGAAAAACATTCTCTTTCCAAAAAATACCAGTGATGCAATATGCCCAGGCCTTCAGTTAGTCCTTTCTGGATTAAGTCTGCGAACTCAGCTCTTATGACTTGAGGCAGGTACATTTAATTTTCAGTTGAGGAGTACATTTAAAATGAACCTTTACCTACTCCCCAGAGTGGCATTCCTATTAGGTGCTGAGATTATTTTCCACAGCTCTTTATCCCCTTGGTCATTTCTGGAGTAATAAGGCACAGCTGTGGGGAAAGGAAGATTTGGTTCCTGGTTCTGCTTCTTTCATTGTCCTTGCTAATTGATATTTAAATGTTTGCATAACGAATGACTTGTTCTCACAAGCTCTGCACTTAATGAGTTAGCAGCTACTTACCAGCACCCTTGATAATGACATTTCTTTTGCTCTTGCTTTTCCTTGCACTCCAAAAGATATTTCAAATATTGATTTTCATTTCAAAATAGAAGCCCCTCCATCTGAAATTTTAAAACCAGGGTGTAAAGAATGTGAATTTGCATTTGTTTGACAGTGCAATCTTGTAATTAGAGTTTTTCCTGTTGACTAGATACAGTGAAAGGGGCATAATTTAATTTTTATAGACTAGCCAATTTCTGCCCTTAGTAAAATATAGCTCTGTCATTGAGCAAAATGTTACAGGTTCTCCTAAACCTTATTTAAAAGTTAAATGCAGTATATTGAGAGAAAGTTCATGGTCTGAATCAGTAACCTTATCGATCTCTTCACCCATCCTTTGCAACATGCATTAATCTATTTGTCTGTTTTGCAATACAAGAGTTACTGATTTATATGCCATGTTGCATCTACATTATGGCTGTATAAGCAATGGCGATTTTCCTTTTGGATTAGTTAGTTTCTCATTAAGTTGGACAGGGATGGCTCCAAGCCTAGGATAGGTTAATTTTGTGCCTTATTGTCTCATGAGCTAAATAAGGGATAGCAAGTGAGGGCCTGATGTCCCCAAAATAATCAGTCATCCATTCTTAGTAGAAAGAAATGGAAAGGTAACCATGGCCT
Source organism: Hipposideros armiger (assembly GCF_001890085.2). NCBI lineage: Eukaryota > Metazoa > Chordata > Mammalia > Chiroptera > Hipposideridae > Hipposideros > Hipposideros armiger. The sequence continues at coordinate 544,955 of NW_017731850.1, read as the reverse complement.
ATGTTTTCTTAAGCCTATGCTCTGCTTAATTTCACCAAGCTTTAAAATATTAGGCTCTATATTAGACAAAATATTAGTTTGTCATTGGGGTGTGTTTAGCAGGAAGAAGGGCCACTTCTAATCCACGTTATATCACAGTCCCTTTATACCTGTATTCTTTTATTTAAGGTGTATAGATGCACATGTGCACGCACAGCATACCTATGTATGTGTGTATGTTTACATTTTTGCATATACATATGCTCCTCAACTTAAGATGGAGTTACGTTCTGATAAACCCATTGTAAATTGAAAATATTAAGTTGAAAGTACATTTAGCACACCTAACCTACCAAACAGCATAGCTTAGCCTAGCTGGTTTCTACTGAATGGGTATCACTTTCGTACCATCAAAAGTCGAAAAGTCATAAGTCAAACCATCATAAGTTGGGGACCAACCATCTGTATACATTTGCGTACACACATACATAATTCTTGTAAGAAACATGAAAATATTAAGTCCCCCTTCTTCTTTGCAGATGTTCAGAACGTTAATTACTTATCCCTCTTTTACTGTAGGTGCAAAGACATTTTCTAACATCTTTCCCAGAACAACTTTGTTAGGAGTGCCTTCATATCTATTAATCTTCCAGCCCCCTATCTGCCCCATGTATTTCTTTCTCCTACAAGTGCTCTCCTGACATCTCCCTATTAGATATCCCACAATCAATCCTTACTTTCTCACCCTCAAATTCATTTTGAATCAATCACATGGGCTATGGATAAGTGAAAAACAAAAAATCAAAAATATCACCATATTTTAACTTTGCCAAGAAAACTTCAACAGGTTAAAAAACTTGAAGATAAAAAGATTCAGATGTCAGGAAAGATATCCTCATGTATTAACACCGGCCCTGCTAAAAAGGTTTTTATGTCAACTTCAATAAAGTTATGAATTACACAGGAAAAACTTCTGTACAGTCAATGTCAATATCACTACCTCCTTTCTGGCAGGACATTTAACATCCTTCTCTTGGGGGCAAGATACTTTCCAATCAGTTCACTCACTTAGTTTTGGAGAAGCATCCATCTCTTTCATGTAGAGGGCATAGCTAGCTTCTGAGGAAGTATTTGGAAGGTGAACATCAAATATGTTTAGTCCCTTGGACTCTCCAGTAAACGAAGCATTTGTTTATGTTAACTTTCCAGCTGAACAAGCAGCCAAAGCTGACCTCGCATCTCCATAGATGAAACGTTTGAAGATTGATCCTGCTTTCCCATAACACTAATTCCTCCCACTACAATTGCATGAAAGCTTCACTCATTGATGGTTTTCCTAATGAGTTTAAACAGAGAGGCTTCAAAGCTGGGGTTTTTTTCCCAAGTGAAAAGTGAAAAGTATGAAAACAAAAACACCATTTTCTTTGAACTTTGAAAAGGAAATCTGCTTCCCTTATATAGTCATGAAACCAAAAGATAGGAACCTACAGCCCACTTCCTCTGTCCCTGCCTCTTTCTGTCTCTCTCTGCTTAAGCTTCTGGAATGATTGACTGACTTAGGTTCTAACGCCCAAACCTGGCAAAGGTTTATTAGCACACTGTGCATAAAGCTTCAGCACCCCAAAGCCCTGTTTTAAGTTGTCAAATGGCAGGGGTATTCAGCTCCATTAGAGAAGAAAACACCATTGTTCCAGGCTTTGCATGCTTGGTAACTTGGAAGAGGTTACTTCAAGTCCCAGGGGCTTAGCTTCCTCCCCTATAACACTTAGAACCAGGCCATCTGCTTTCTCGTGAGATACAAAAAGACAAATGCTGTCAGTATAACCATCTTACGGAATTAATCCTAAAAACGGAAGCCTGCCAGAATGCTCACTAGGAGTTACTCCGTCCACCGTCCACACGCGCCTCGGGAGGCTGGCCAAGATCGCTTAGCCTAAGTTACTTTGCATGCCACGTCCTCATTTCTCACACTGAGAATCCTTGAATTCAACCTTTCATTCCTTATGATAGGATCCTCGTAATATGCCTAGAAGGTTCACAGTGAAATAATATCCTCACTTGATAGTTGTTGAATCTGACATGCAGAGAGGCTCAGTGATTTGCTCAAGACCATACAGCCAGAGAAACTGAAGTTCAAATCCTTTCTCCTCCAGGATTTTTTCAATTATAATACCATCATATATATATATATATATATTTGCATTTCAATAACACTTTTATTTCGATAATTTCCATGCTATAAAATTTACCCTTTTAAAATATATGATTTTGTGTTTTTTAGAATATATTCAGGGTTGTAAATATAATCGAATTCCAAATATATTTCTAATTCGAGAACACTTTCATCACTCCAAAAAGAAACCCCGTACTTGTTAGTGGTCACCAATCTGGGAACCACCCATCTACTTTCTGTCTCTATGGATTTGCCTCTTCTAAATGGAATCATATAATATGTGGCCTTTTGTGAAAGCTTTTTTTAAGAGAATGTTTTCAAGTTTCATCCATTTCACTTCCCATTTTGAGACGCATCTTTTCTTTTGCTTGTGCAGAGATCTGAAAGAAAAGCCTAGGTTTGGCAAATCCCTGAGTTATGGAGTGGAAAGGGATGGGGCATGGTGTGAACCTTGGAACTTCACTGGCTAATTAGCCACTTTCTTGAGTTGAACTAAAAACCTGTGCCAAGAGCAAGTCATTCCAGTGAGCTGAATAGAATCCGTGTTTCCCAAGCATCTGCTTTGTGCCAAGTACTGGGCTTTCCATCCATTGCCATCTGTTAAAGAGTGAATGAGAGGATCTTGAATTGGTTCATGTTAATCCCAAGAATCTTCAGGCACCTGGATGGGTTAGTCCTGATTCCTGAAGTTCTTATCAGTGATCCCAGCTTCCCATCTCAACATCTGACCTCACCCATAGGCCACAGCCCTCAAAAATCATGCATCTCTTAGGCTAGGAGCAATCTTAATTGATAACTATAAATGAAAAGACTGTGGCATAGAAAGGAGTTTTCTTTCCTGAGGGTTTATGTGTGGTGATCAGTCCATTTCCATCTTCCCTTGAGAGGCGTGAGGGTAGAGCAGGTTGAGAGGTGTTCTGGGGAGAGAATTTGGTTAAGGAGATATGAATTGGTCATCTACAGTGAGTACTCAGTGAATACGCATAAATCCAGCCTTTTTCTCCCAAACCAAATCATTGGCTATACCCTTTATATAGGCAGAACTCATTACTCCTCTAAAAGCAGGACATCTCTCCTGTTACTCTTGTCTTAAAACTAAGCTGGAGTCTTCCTTGCCTTATAGTTTTTGTTGTGGTAGAAGGGCTTGTATCTGGGGGGAGGACAATTGCAGGTAAAAGTTTATTTCCTCCCCTGAGCACTCCACAAAAGGTCATATTTGTAACTTAGGAGCTTTAATCAAATCTGTGATGAATCAGTCTGCAACTAAAGAATTATGTTGTACACTATTAATGCTTCTTCTCCGTGGTAAACTGTGGGCTGTGGGCACCTTGTGACTCAGACACTTTTCACAGGCCAGAGCTATGGGGCATGTTCTCCTAGCCATAAATTGCTCCCAGTCTTCTGGCTGCCTCCATCAGCACCAAGCAAAGCAGGAGGTGCACTGAATTAAGTGCTTTAGCTAAGGTGAAACCATGGAGAGCTTGTAATAAATGACTGTTCTGGAAAGAATGTGTTTAAATAGAATGATGCCGTGATGGTTCAAGATGTTGATTCAAGCTGTGTGACTTTGTAAACCATGAGAGAGATCCAGAAACAAAAGTGATGAAGTGTTGTATTATTTTAAGGAAGTTGTGATATTTGGTCCAGTGCATTTCATTTCTCCCTGGACATGGACAATAGCTTTTTATGTTTTTCTATTTCTTGGACTTGTTCGGGAGAGCGGAGGAAGGACTGGAGACAGTGCCAGAGGCGGGTGGCGTCAGGCTCGGCGCTCAGCCTGCCATGGTCGGTGCGTGCAGTACGGGGCATGAATACAAATGTGCAGAGCAGTTTACATGCCCTCCGCTGAAGCTTCTTCAAAGAGCATCGGCAGAAGCAGGTGTATTAAGTGACGCTGGGAGATGGGTTTTATGCATTGTTTTATTGTTTGTGTAAAATCCAGCAAACCACTTTGGTCTCCGGGTCTCTTTTAGAGAGTCTGTTCAGAAATAATAAGAGGTTAGGTGGATTGACTAGTTTTCCACCCAGTGAAGACGTCCAAATTAGGAGTGCAAAGGGATCTGGATTTCAAAGCGAGCCAGGGGTTCCTTAGAGAATGTCCCTGCCTTTAGGGGGAAAGGCAGAGAGTAGGCAGAGCCCCACCTGGAGAGTGAAGGGTTAGCTAACTTTCTTTCAAAGGCAGGACAACTTTCTACTCAGCCTGCCGCTGGCTGCTGGAGGGGAAAGAAGCAAGCGAGTCAGAAGCAAACGCTTTACCTAAGAATGAGTTAAGATCTAAAGAGACTAAACCAACCCCTGTGAAACCTGGGTCTGTGAGGGCTGACCAGGGGCCCTGCTTACCTGCTCCTGCTGAGGCTAGACTTCACCCTTCCTGATGTCGGTGATGACAGAAGGATGGTTCTGAAAATGTTATGTGTTCAGCCTTCTCCGGCCAGCGGTTTACCTGGCCCCAATCTGCTCCGTATTTTAAAGTATCTATTCCTAGTCAAATTGAACTACAGCTTCATTCATGGGAGTCCATTCATGGTTTTCACTTCTGTATTCTGGCTCCGGAAAGAACGTTGTGCCCCCTGTATCTGTCTGTCTGTCTATCTCCCTCTCTCTGTCTCCCTTTGTTTCTACTTCCTCCCTGCCTCTCTGTCACACATGCATATACACACAGATATGGTCACCCACTCGCAGGTATGCAGACCCCAATAAATATTTGCTGAATGAGTCTACTTAAAGAAATCAAGTGTCAAGCCAAAACAGATTTTTCAGCAATTAAAAAATTATTATATCAGAAATGAGGGAGCTTAAATCTCTAGTATAAGAAAAAAAAAAACAGAGCAAATATAATTTTAATGTACATATTGCTTTTTAGTTAAACTACAAATTGCCAACTAATGCCTGTTGTCATTTAAAGAACAACTCGGAAGTATAATCCACCCCAGTTTTTCTAGTTTGTCAGTTTGCTTTCAAGTTGATCTGGTTGTGCTTTTGAATAGGAGTGTTTTCTGGAAATAGACACACCTACCCACCCATACACCAAGCTAATGCGGGTAGTAGTCATGCCAGCTGGGGAACTGTCACCACCCAGTCAATCCTATCAGCTGCAGGTTTAAGTGATTTGGAGCTCTGATCTGCCTTGGTCATGAATTCCTTTATGAAGAAAGTAAATCCCCCCCACATAGTCATACCTCACCCAGCCAACCCCTGCCCCCCAGGCCTTTCCCACACAGGAGATGCAAGTGGAAAATACAAATGGATGTGTTCCGCAGGAGAGAGGCAATCCAGACTTTCAGCTGGGGGATGTCCTCTTAGATCATTTACCGTGTTGCCCTGAAAATAAGACCGGGTCTTATATTAATTTTTGCTCCAAAAGATGTATTTTATTCATATATTCATGTACAAAAATCTACAATTATTCAAATATAGTCATGTCTGATGATCTTAACTGGGGCTTATTTTGGGGTAGGGCTTATATTACGAGCACCCTGAAAATCATACCAGGGCTTATTTTCCGATAGGTCTTATTTTGGGGGGAACACAGTAGTTTGGGCAAATTAAACCACAGGGGGAAATGGGGTGAAAAAAAAAAGACCATGTTCTTGCATTCCTACTGTCTTGTATTTGCACTGTTTCCCTGGGCTCTAAGATTCCAACTAATTGCTTGTATTCTTGCCCCATTTGTTGAATATCATTAAAATCACGGTTATAAAAGCTGGCTGCCAGTCTCATTTTGAAGCCAAAGGCTTCTGGGCAAATGGCTCCTGGGCATCAAGGGGCATTGTGGTTTATCCTCTTTCTTAGTCTACGAGGCATAGCTTCAAAGGAGAGTTGATCACCCACTGCTGCTGCCAAATTTATTTTCCTGCCTCCACCCTAGGCCTCACTTTCTGTATCACTTAAGAATGTTTTTGAAAAAAAAAAAAAAAAGAATGTTTTTGGCTGCAAGTAACAGCGACTTGAATCATAAAGACATTCATCATTTACCTAACAAGATAGTCCAGAAGTTGGTGGTCCTGGGATTATTCCCACAGTTCAGTGATGTCATCAAAGACCTAAGCGCTCTCCATTTTCCTACTCACTTTCCTAAGCATAGTGGCTTTTTGTCCACAGGCTTGGTGGCTCTTGGTCACAAGGTGGATGCTTATATTCAAATTAAAGGGAAGGGACAGCACCAAGGAGCTTTTCTCTTCAGCATTTCCTTTTAATAAGAAAACAAGGGGCAGCTGGTTAGCTCAGTCAGTTAGAGCCCAGTGCTCAGAGCACCAAGGTTGCTGGTTCGATCCCCACATGGGCTACTGAGATGTGCCCTCCACAACTGGATTGAAACAACTATTTAACTGGGAGCTGATGGATCCTGAAAAAACACACTGTTCCCCAATAAAATAAAATTAAAAAAAACAAAACAATTCTCCCAAAGTACCCAAAAAAATCTTTTATCGGTCAGAATGTTATCTCATGGCCATTACTTGCTGTAAGGAAGAACACAAAGGGTGGCTGTTGGGTGGCCCCGTCAGTGTCTGCCAAATCACCTTTTGAAAAACCCTTGCACAAAATTGGAAACATGCCAGCACAGAGCTTCTAGGGTTCCCTGGAGCAAGAAAAGGGATGATTCGCTATCCTGAACATCACCTGCTCTTGTTGCCTAAAACAAACACATCATTACAGGACCTTCATCATGAGTCATTTCACATTTTGGAAAGGGGAAAGAAACACGTATGCTAGCAAGTGATGTCCTAAAGTTTACTTCAAGATGTACATGACATTCCAGAATTTTGGTTTACTGCATACTGAGATATAAGAGTATAACGAAATTTTAGTGTGAGGCTATTTTCTATAGATAAGCATGCCATGTTCATGGTGACAAGGGTGCTTTGGGTTAAATGCTTAGATGTCCTCAACTCATCCCATCTAGAGCCACTATGCTTCTGAGAACTCTATTTTTCCTACATTTGGGTGAGTTTTTATGCAAGAAACTGATTATGAATCTTTGGGTCCCACTATGTTAATCTTACCAGTACAGAGCAATAATCCAAAAGACTTCAGGTTAAAATGCAAGAGCAATTTCATAAATCACTGAAGGGCACTGTTACTACTGAGATAATAAGTCATAAATATCTATTCCCTCAATCTCCCATGGCAAACTAGGGAACAAAAACAGCAGCTGAGAAAAAGCAAGTGACTAGGCAGAAACCTTCCTGGCTCAGAAAGTTATAAATGAGCACAGAAATCCAAATCTAATGTGAAACTAAAATAAAACTAGCAATTGGCATCATACATTATGGCTTGGTTGTTTGCTTGCCATAATTAAGTTGGCATCAGTGGTTAACAGCCTTGAAAATTAAAGTCAACAACAACAAAAAAACTTTCAGAAAGGGTAATCAAAGGCTTCTGAATAATGAAGTTAACACATCCCTATTATGAGGAAAAAGAATGTTCTTGCGGGATGTTGCTTCATGTCTGTTTTGTTGTTGTGGCTGCTGCTTTAACAAACACGGTTAATTTTACTCTTAGGGGTCATTGCAACTCCTTATCATTGCTCTCAGTTTCCTGTTCTACCAGTTAGGCCCCGGTGGGCTGATGGCTCAGCCATCAGTATCGATGTGCAGCTCAGAACTTGGCACTTCCTGTTTGTTGCTGGTGGTGGGTTGTTGTTTTTTTTTGTTATTTTTTGTCTTTTAAAAATGGGTTGTTAGCATTCTTGTTTGGTTCTTGTGGCCATCTGCAGCTCAAATGGAGGGGCCTTTTTTTGGCTTTTAAAACATTCACATCCATGGCAAAGGGAAAAGTGGTTAAGAGCCAGAACATAAAATTGTAGAAAAGAACTACCTTCCAAGTCTTCTCCTCTCTTTATGCCTGATAAGCGGTGTCCATCATGACAGTCACCAGGCACACAGATAGATAAGCCTTTTCTTCCCAAGGTGTTCCCATTAGAATGCAAAGACTGTCAATTCCCCACATGGTGTTCTTTAAGAGGAAAAAGAAAAAACAAAAACAAAAACAAAAACAAAAACAAAAAAACAACAACCAGGGAACAGATCGAAGATTCTTTTTTCTTGCAATTTCTTTCAAAGCTCAGTGCAAATGGATGTAGTTCATTCCAATTACCTGTTTCCAAGCATTTTTCTTGGAGGAGCTGTTTCTAGTCCTGCATAGAATATTTATTGTGATATGATCATAACTCTGGTGCTGTAAGTGTTGGTTATTTTTCGAGTAGAAGAAGAATAGTCTCACTCCGAGACGGGCATTCACACTAGTAGCAGTTTGCCATGGAAGTTCAACTTTAAAACTAAATTGCATAACCTGGGTGAAAAGTAATGGGCTATTAAAGGCTCCGTTTAGAAATTTCCATCTCTGTACCAGCAAAGAGAGCAGAGGCAAAGGAAACTATTGGAAAAGATAAATGCATGATGGTCCATAAAGAGGAGAAAATCCATGCCTCCATTTTAATTGGCCATTAGGTCAGAGGCTAAAGTAAGAAAACTAGGAAAATAACTTACTTTAAAAGCATGCTTATAGCAAGTAGGTTGTCATAGAACTGTAGCCCCATACCCTCTGGGATGGCCCCAAATTGCACGTGTATCAGTGGGGGTGAGGGGGATACAATGCTCCATATCCTCTATCTGACCTAAAACAGCTCAACTTACCCAACAAAAACAATGTTAAGTGCTGATTGTTTATGATTCTCGAAGTCCAGAGGCTATTTGGAAAAGAAGATTAGTTAGAAAATCCTACTTTCTCACCTGGCAGAGAATCACCACCATAGAATTAAGTTTAGGGCACTGTGCAACTTGGAGCAAAGGAAACCTGGTAGGGTCTGGAGAATGCCCAGTGCTTATCGGCCTTCTTTTTTCATCCCGGGTTCTGAGCCAATTGAGAAACAAAACAAGGAACAAAGCAGATGAGGCCCCAAATATCACTGTCGTTATTAAGCAAGACTGGGTTGTAGGGAATAACATTGAGGTGAAAATCCAATGGGCTTCCAAATTAGCATCTTCAAATAAGCTGGTGATTCACCCAGTGAGACAAGGCCGGACGGGAAATTTCTTGCCCAGGGGAGCAGAGCAGAATACCTGTTTGCTATGAGCTCACTCCCAAGAAGGGGGTGATCAGTGTGTGCCCAGTTTATTCTTCCCAAATTTATCAAATATGTCACTCCACCTCCAAGGGAATAGAGGCTGAGAGAGTCAGGAGTTATACTAATTGAGTTCCTTACCATGGAAGGAAACATCAAGACTGGGGAAAACCATTCCCCATTTAATCTTCCCTCAAGCCCATCACACTAAAAAAATAGTCATTTCAGGAACCCCCAAGACCTTTGAGGCATGAGTGAACTAGTGAACTAGCACAGATGTTTGGGGTTATATCTGTCACATACACAGACACATACACTGATGATATTGGTTGTCAGCTTGAGCAGTGACCGGGCATGTTTTATTGAAGCATATTTGTTTGGATAGAGCATAGAAAAATGATATAGACTTGTTCCTTACCCATACCAATGTTTTCTATTTATTTGGAAATAATTTGAGATTTGCATAAAAGCTGCAAAAATAGCACAGTGTTTCCATATAACCTTTACCTGTCTTCCACTAATGTTAATCATGTGTGTAACCATAGTATAATTATCAAAACTAAGAAATTGACATTGGTGCAATACTGTTAATTAAACCACAGATTTTATGTACGTATTTGGATTTCACCAGTTTTTCCTTTTTCAGTTCCAGGATCCTATCCAGGATCCCACATTACATTTTGTTGTCATGTCTCCTTATTCTTTAATCGCTGCCAGTTCTTTCCTTGTCTTTTGTGGTCTTGACAGTTTTTTAAAAGATCAGGTCAGTTTTTTGTACACAGTGCCTTGGTTTGGGTTGGCCTGATATTTTCTCATTGTTGATGTAAGAATGTACAAATCTGTGGAGAATTTTTAAAAATTGATATGAGCCAAACTAGAGGATACACCTAGAAGCGAGATCTCAAAAGACTGAGATAAATGCTTCCTAGAGTAACAGTTTACAGTTTCTTTTAGTGTATTTGAGATTAAAGACAGAGGGTAAGAAAGATTACATGAAGGTGGGAGGAAGCAACTCATGATAGGATTACAGAGTAATTAAGATTATATGCTCTCTTGAGGTGTCTGAAAAGGTGGTCAGATATTAGAAGGAGGGGTCTGAAAGGGAGCATTTCAAAGGTACATTAACCTAGATTCACAGAAACAATGAACAGGGCAAAGATAAGCCTTTTAGTGTGTATGCCTGGGTTAACTACCCACCATGACCTGCCCAGTTAAGGATGTATGATCGGATCACCCTGTGAGGTGACTTTTCATAGACCCCATTTTCGTTAGTATCATGATGAGATTGAGGTTACAAGAATACTCAGAAGTGATGTGTCATCACTTGTCAATGCATCATATCAAGGGATGCATGATGTTAATGTCTTATTGGTGATATTAACTTTGATCACTTAATTAAGATGCTGTCTGCTGGGTTTCTCCACGATAAGTGACTGTTTTTCCCCCTTTTAATTAATGAATAACTTGAAGGAGGTAATTTGAAACTGTATAAGTATCCTGTTTTTCTTCAAACTTTGCTCAGTGACTTCAGCATCTGTCAGTGGATGTTTCCCTCACCAATTATTACTATAGTGTTCTAATTTTGATTTCTATTTCCCTCACTCCTGCATTTATTACTCAATTTTTTTCTGTAAGAAAACACTGTCCTTACTCCTCCAAATGCTTATTAACTGAATTGTTATTAATTATTGATTTATGTCAGTATGATCACATTGATATTCACTTTATTCTGTGGGTTGTAATCCAGTACTATTATTTATTTTGTTGCTCCAATTGCTCCAGCTGTCCACTGGGAGGTTGATATGTCCCATTCTTTTTTGAATGCTTCCTTATTTTTGGCACCATAAGATACTCCAGGCTCATCTTGAATTTTCCCTCCCCCCACCTTGTCTACTGTGGGCTGGCATCGTCAATGGGTGCTTTGCATGCATTGTCTTTCTTAATTATTTTACTCATATAGGTATAGTTTTCTCCGTTTTCGAAAGGATACACTGAGGCCTAGATTAGTTAAGTGCATTATTCAGTTCCAGTGAGAATTCTAGTCTAGGTCTGCTGGAGATTACAGGGTTCACGTTTTTTCCACTGGGTAAAGAATTATTTCAGAAGCAAAATGAAACATGGATGTTATCCAGTTCAGCTTCCTTCACCCCATTTCAGAGATGAGGAAACTGAGGCTAATACATGAGAGGATCAAGGCTTCTTCAAGCCCCAGAACTTGATGGAAGAAATTAATGGAAGACCCTGAATTCCTGGCACTCGGCCCAGGACTTCTTTACAGTCCAACACTGTTAGTAATTCTCCCCAGGTGATTTTCATTGGTAAAATGACTAACAATTTCAATTCATTGTTGAAATTTCCTTTGTTTACCTTATGATCAAATGTCATTTTCCATTGTGTTTGCCAGCAACTATGAATGGGATTTTTGAGCCCGCCATTCTGATAGGTCAAGAAATAATGCCTCAAATAAATAAGTCAACAATCACCCCTCATATTACGGAATACCTTCTTAGTAAGTGACATTGCCACTTAAACTCCCAAATTACCTCTTAGGCAATATAAATTCATTTGAAAATGGTGTTTTCTGAAAGAAACAAAATCATTATTTTTTTTCTTTTCAAGATTGAGATTTTTAGGGAGACTTAGGGAACCATGAAATTCCTAAAAGTATATCTAGAAAATTGTAATTAAGCTCAGGGGGGAGCAAGTTACCACATCAATATTTACAGTCATGCACCACTTAACAATGGATACATTCTGATAAATGCATTGTTAGGTGATTTCACCACTGTGCAAACGTCATGGAGTACAGTTACACAACCTATATGGTACAGCCTATTGCTCCTAGGCTACAAGCCAGTACAGCATGTTACTGTACAGAACAACACGAGAATAAAGCAAGCACAAGAGAAAATGATGGCATGAAGAGATACAGTAAGCATGAGATATATGAGGCTGCTGCCGACATAACACAGCATACTGTTTCGCAGCAAACTTTTATAAGTAGAAAGAGTGCTCTCTAAAAAATAATAAAAAGTATTGTAAATATATAAACCAATAACAGTCACTTGTTATCAAGTGTTATGTACTGTACATAATTGTATGTGCTATGTTTATATATAACAGGCAGCACAGTAAGTTTGTTTACGCCAGCATCACCACAAACATGTGAATAATGCATTGCACTGTGATGTTACAGTGGCTGTGTTGTCACTAGGTGATAGGAATTTTTCAGCTCTGTTATAATCTTATAGGACCACCATCATATACGTGGTCCCTCATTGACCAAAATGTTGTTAAGGGACACCTGACTGTACACTGTGCCTTAAGAGGCTCCCTTGCTTCTTGAAAGCAGAAAATGAGAGAAGAACAGAGCCCAAGTGACACTCCTATCCACCATGGTGCAAACAAGGCTGTTATTGAAAACAAGACCTGCTGAACTAAAGAGGCATCTTACACAAATGGGGTGGCTTCTGGCTGTATAGAGACACTAAAAAAGGGACCCAAGCACAAGGTAGTTAAGGGAAGTCAGAGAGAGACAACTCCTAGAGATAGCTACAGGGATACAGAACCTGGGGGTGGCTGGGAGTGATGGGGGTGGGGTGGGGGGGTCTGCTCCAGTTTTCCTGCAGGGTTTTAGCTTTAAATATAACAGCTGTAAGACACCTACATGCAAGTCTTACTCAACAGACCCCATCCTGCCCATGCCGGAAAACATTTAGGTAGTGGTTCCAACTTTGCTTTTTCTCATTTTCCCTTCAAGCTGTGGCTGTGTCTCCTGACAGAATGTAGCCACTGCCCTTCACCCCTGTGGATTCTAAGCCAACTGCCTGGTTTGTATGTGCTATGAAGAGCATACTTGCTAAAGAGACAGTTCAGTTAAAAAAGTACTTTGAAATATGGAGATAAGATTCTGCAAACACTATAAAAATAGCAAAGGCCTTTGGTAGTGTAGCTTTAACACTCCTGGAACCCAGAGAGATCCTCTGATATTCTTCAAAAAGCAAATGTTCCAAGCTGTTGGGAGCTTGCTCCTCTCCTATAACTGGAGAGGACAGATTGGGTGGAAGGGATAAGATTCATAATGTAAAGGTGAATGGGTTTTGATTGAATAGAACTAGTCAGCCAACTCTGGCCCCTAGGCCAACTCTGGCCCTGTGTAATGAACTGAATTGTGTCCCCCCCAAATGTACACATTGAAGCCCTAACCCCCAATGTGATGGTATTTGGAGGTGGGGCCTTTGAGAGGTAGTTAGCGTTAAATGAGGCCATGAGGGTGGGGCCTGGTCTGATGGGCGTGGTGTCCTCATAAGAGAGGGAAAGACACCAGAGCTGTCTCCGTCTATGCACACATCGAGGAAGGGCCTTTGGAGGACACGAGCCAGGAGGAGGATTTTCAGCAGAAACCTAATTTATTGGCACCTTGATCTTAGACTTCTAGGCTCCAGAACCGTGAGAAATTTCTGTTGTGTAAGCCATGCAGTCTGGGGTACTTTGTTATGGCAGCGCAAGCTGACTAATACAGCCTATTCCTGAAAATGAGGTTTTATAGGAACGTGGCCACACCCCTATGTTCATGTATTAGCTATGGCAGCTTCCATAATAGAATATCAGGTTGACTACTTGTGACCAACACTATATGGCCTGCAAAGGCCAAAATATTTACTGTCTACCCTGTCACAGAAAATGTGTGCCAATCCCTGGAATAGAAACTTAACCATATATGGTGTAGGTTTTGAGCAGGAAAAGACATCCCAGTGGGATACTGAAGGACCAAAAGGAGGAAACCACCTTAGCAGGCAGTGGCCAAACTAGCACTGGCTTCATCACCTCCCTGAGTGTCCTGGACTTCTAACTTGGTCACCTTGCACATGAGCTAAGTGGTTGACAATGAACATTTGGAATGAACGGTGTCTGACGAGTCTGATAAAACAGATCAGTCACATGACAGTGGCATAGAAAGGGAACAAATGTAGTCACGGAAGAGCATGGACAGCAGTGAGGAAGAAACCAGCTCATCTCTCCCTCACCACAACTGTAGATCATCAGGGGTATTGGAGGTGTCCCCGCCGAAAAGCGGAGGTGGGAGCTGAGTTGTAATGCAGCATGAAATCTTTGTAGGTAGTGGCAAGACTGCTCCCTAAATAAGTTACAATGTTCATTTAGAGTCTGTGTGTGCTCTCTCACTCCCCAACGTGGTAATTTGGAAGTTCATGCTCCCTGTGTCAGAATCATCTGAGACTGGTCTAGAAATGTGTATGTTTAAGGAATGCCCAGATAATTCTTCTGCACACTGATGTCTGAGCAGCACACAATGCTTTAGCAGCTCCCACCTATTGGAGCGCTAACCCCGTTCCTACCTGGGAAATGAGTGTACCTTTGACTAGCCCCTTAGTGAAGAACCTTGGTGAAGGAGAGTTTTGGCCAAATGGAAAGCACTACACCAGCAATTCAGGACATTAAACAGTTTTCATGTCTGCCTGCTGCCAACCAGGTCAGCCTTGAGGCTTCTGGGCCAGTGTACCAGCCTTAGATTTATGTTATAAAGTCTCAGTAATGTGGAATTCCAAAGCTGAGACCACTGCTGGGCTGGACTGACTTCAAACAGAGCTGTTTCCGCACCTTTTCTTCCTCCTGCTGAATCTGCGGTCACCCAGCTGTGTTAGGAGCAAACACAAAGAGTTGGACTCAAACAAAGAAAACACCATCTTTCTTCTTCCCCTCGTATAATCAATAATTCAACCCTGTGAAGAAGCCTGATACCTGAAAGAGTGCTTGCTGCAAAGAAGACAGGGGGCATTCAGCGTCCACACCCCTTCTAACACATTTTCTCTCTCTCCCTCTTTCCCTGTCTCCCTCTCCTCTTTTGTCACACTGT
>NW_017731850.1:526134-527384 GCF_001890085.2 Hipposideros armiger | reverse complement strand
GGAAGCCAAACCCATGGCCAGTTATCACTTTCTGCCCACAGCGCTGCTGAAGTCACTCAGAGCCATGGCACCCTTGGACAAACCAGTCTGAGGTTCCAGTAAAGCTCCAATGCTGTGAGGCTGTGCATTATTCTGGCTGTGATGGCGTGGACCCCTGTCTGCCACTCTGGTGCCACTTGCTGCTATGTGCTCCAAGTCTCAGAATTCAGTGAAGTGGCTTACTCAGTTAATACTTTTCTCTTAATTTGTCATCACAGAGGCAATCCATGAATGCATTCCTAACGTAAAACATTCAAATATCACAAATAAATAAAAAATGCTTCCTGACTATGGCCCAGCCCTAAAGGGACTGCCAGTGCTCAAGTATAGCTTTCTGGGCCTCTCTCTCTGATTTTACTTAGAGATGTAATCTCACACACATACCTATGTACACATACATATACCCTACAGACATACGGTAAGAGCACATATTGTACTGCTTTGTGTTTTTTTCTTACATAAATGGTATATTTATAGATCATTTGGAAATTCACTTTTCCATTCATTGAGAACCAGATCAATACAGGAGTTATTCAATCAGTGTATTGAGCCAGATCAGTATCGAGCTCTGCACTTTCAACTGCTGCTTAACGGCCCATAGAATAAATGTACCTTTTTTCCTATTAAGGATGTGCACACATGAATGTGTTTTGTTTTGAAGGGTAGATGCTGAGAAGTGGACCTGTTGGATTTGTACATTTTAAAATTGTTATGGATCCTTTCAAATTGCTCCTAGGCCAATTTATACTTCAGTAGCCATCCATGAGAGGTTCCTTACTGGTTTATGTGTAGCTCCTCCTCTCCTGGGCCCAGATCTGAGCTCATGGGGGTGGGTTAAAAGAAAAACGGAAAGACAACAGACAGACACAAGTGCCCTTTGACCCTGAAATTTGGGCTTTGGGGCAACTCCTTGTAGCTCTCTTCTTGAGGGTGTGTTCATGCCCTCTGGTGGACATAGCTAGGAAGGGACTCGTGCTATACTGGAAAGAGAAAGCATCTGATCAAATGGTTCTTTGAGGATGTTGTTTATTTCAGAAGGTTAAAAAAAAGTACTTCATTTGCATTGTTCTGATATCAAATGGTAGAAAAGGGTCTACAGTTTTCTTTCCTATCCCTGTCCTGTGGCCACCCAGTATACCTACCTAGAGACAACCAATATTGTCTCTTTCTGTGTATTCTTCCAGAAATATTTTATCTGTACGAATGCAAAA
>NW_017731850.1:493087-525694 GCF_001890085.2 Hipposideros armiger | reverse complement strand
TTTTTTTTCTTGTAATGAGAACTTGAAGGTTTTTTTCTCTTAGCAACTTTCAAATGTACAATATAGTATTAACTATAGTCATCCTGCTACACATTATATCCCCATGATTTAATTACCTTATAACTGAAAGTTTGCAGCTTTGGACGCCCTTCACCCCATTCCACTCACCCCCCAACCCCCACCTCTGGCAACCAGTCTGTGCTCTGTATCTATGAACGTGGGTGGTGGCAGTAGTTGTATAAATTACACATATAAGTGTCTTTTTTTGTCTGATTTATTTAGCTTAGCATAATTCCCTCAAGGTCCATCTGTGTTGTTGCAAATGGCAAGATTTCATTCTTTTTTATGGCTGTATAGTGTTCCATTGTGTGTGTATATATGCATATACCACCTCTTCTTTATCCCTTCACAGTCAGTGGACACTTAGGTTGTTTCCATATCTTGGCTATTGCAAATACTTCAATAAACATGGGGTGAATATATCTTTTCGAGTTAGGGTTTTCATTTTCTTGAGATAAATATCCAGAAGTGGAATTGGTAGATCATATGATAGTTCTATTTTTAACTTTTTTAGGAATCTCCATATTGTTTTCTATCATGGCTGCACAAATTTACATTTTCACCAACAGTGTACAAGTGTTCTCTCTTCTCTCCATCCTCACCAACACTTGTTATTTCTTGTCTTTTTGATAATAGTCATTCTAACAATGATATCTCATTGTGGTTTTCATTTACATTTCCCTGATGATTAGTGATGTTGAGCATCTTTTCATGTACCTTTTAGCCATTATATATCCTTTTCAGAAAAATATCTATTCAGATCCTCTGCCCATTTTTGGATTGGGTTGTTTTTCTTTTTTTGAGGGGGGGAGGGTGTATTTGTTTGCTATTAAGTTGTACAAGTACTTTATATATTTTAGATATTAACCCCTTATCAGATGTATAATTTGCAGATATTTTCTCAAATTCAGTAAGTTGTCTCTTTATTTTGTTGATGGTTTCCTTTGCTGTGCAGAAGCTTTTTAGTTTGCTATAGTCCGACTTGTTTATTTTTGCTTGTGTTGCCTTTGCTTTTGGTGTCAGATAGAAAAATATCATTGTCAAGACCTGTGTTAAGGAGCTTACCATGTTTTCTTTTAGGAATTGTGCTTCTGACCTTATGTGCAAGTCTTTAATCCATTTTGAGTCATTTTTTGTGTAGGGTGTAGGATAGTGGTCCAGTTTCATCATTTTTTTGCATGTGGCTGTCCAATTTTCCCAACACTATTTTATTGAAGAGACCACTCTTTTCCCATTGTGTATAATCTTGGCTCATTAATCATAAATTAATTAAACAAATATGCATGGGTTCATTTCTGGGCTCTCTGTTCTGTTCCATTGATCTATGTGTCAGTTTTTATGTCAATACCATACTGTTTTGATTACTTTGGCTTTGTAATATAGTTTGAAATCAAGTTGTGTGACACCTCCAACTTTGTTCTTCTTTATCAAGATTGTTTTAGCTGTTTAGGTTTTTTTGTGGTTTCATACAAATTTTAGGATTGATTGTTCTGTGAAAAATGCCATTGGAATTTTGATAGGGATTGCACTGAATCTGTAAATTGTTTTGGGAATATGGATATTTTAACAACATTAGTTCTTCCAATCCATAAGCATGGAATATCTTTCTATTTGTTTGCATCTCCTTCATTTTCTTTCATCAGTGCCATAGTTATCAGTGTACAAGTCTTTCATTTCCTTGGTTAAATTTATTCATAGATATTTTATTCTTTTTGTTGCAATTGTAAATGGAATTCTTTTCTTAATTTTTCTTTCTGATAATTTTTTATTGGTGTATAGAGGCATAACAAATTTCTATGTATTGATTTTGTATCTTGTAACTCTACTGAATTCATGTATTAGTTCCAGTTCCAACAGTTTTTTTCATGGAGTCTTTAAGACATTATATATATTGTCATCTGCAGGTAGTTTTACCTCTTGCTTTCCAGTTTGGATGTTATTTCTTTCCTTGGCTAATTGGCTAATTGCTCTTGCTAGGAAATCCAACACAATGTTGAATAAAAGTGATGAGCGTGGGTATCCTTGCCTTGTTTCTGATCTTAGAAGAAAAGCTTTCAGTTTTTCCCTGTTGAGTCTGATGTTAGCTGTGGGCTTGTCATATATAATATTGGTTATGTTGAGGTAGGTTCTCTCGACACCCACTTTGTTGATAGTTTTTGTTTGTTTGTTTGTTTGTTTGTTTGTTTTTTTACCATACATGGATGTTGAATTTTGTCAAATGCTTTTTCTGCATCTATTGAAATACGATTTGTATTCTTTATTTTGTTAATGTGGTGTATCACTTAGATTGATTTGCAGATGTTGAACCATCCTTTCTCCCCTGGAATAAATCTCATTTGATCATGGTGTATGATCCTTTTAATGTATTGTTGAATTTAACAATACATTAAAAGTATCAGATATTTTTGCATTTATGTTCATGAGGAATATTGGCCTGTAATTTTCTTTTCTGGTGGTGGTCCTGTCTGGCTTGGGTATCAGGGTAATGCTGGCCATGTGAAATGAGCTTGGAAGTGTTCCCTCCTCTTCTATTCTTTTGAAAAAAAATGAGAAATATTGGTATTAACTCTTCTTTGAACATTTGGTAGACTTCACTAGTGAAGCCTTTTGGTCTTGGACTTTTGTTTGTTGGCAAGTTTGTGATTACTGATTCAATCTCCTTACTAGTAATTGGTGTGTTCAGATTTCCTATGTCTTCATGATTCAGTCTGGAAAGGTTGTTTTAGGAATTTTCCCATTTCTTCTAGTTTGTACAATTATTGATATACAAATGTTCATAGTAGTTTTTTATGACCCTTTGTATTTTTGTGGTATCAGCTGTAAGGCCTCCTCTTTCATTTCTGATTTTATTTATTTGAGACCTCTTTTTTTTTTTTTGGTGAGTATAGCCAAAGGTTTATCAATTTTGTTTATATTTTCAAAGAAACAGTTCATGATTTCATTGATCTTTTCTATTTTCTTTTCAGTCTGTATTTCATTTATTTCTGCTCTGATCTTATTTTCTTCTTTCTGTTCTTCTTTTTGTAGTACTTTGAGGTGTGACATTAAGTTATTTATCTGAGATTTTTCATGTTTCTTGATATAGGCATTTATCACTATGAGCCTCCCTCTTAGAACTTTTGTTGCATCTCATAAGTTATGGTATGTTGTATTTCTGTTTTCCTTTGTCTCAAGATATTTCTGTTTGTTTTCTTTTTTGACCCATTGGTTGTTCGGTAGCACGTTATTTAATTTCTACCTATTTGTGAATTTCCCAGTTTTCTACTTGTAATTGATTTCTCGTTTCATACCACTTGGTCAGAAAAAAGGCTACATATGATTTAAATCTCAAATTTTTTAAGACTTGTTTTGTGTCCTAATATATGATCTATTCTGGAGAATATTCCATGTGCACTAGAGAAAAATGTGTATTCTGTTGCTTTTGGATGGAATTTATATATAAAATGTCAAGTCCATCTAGTCTAACATATCTTTTAAGGCCAATCCTTCCTTATTGATTTTCTGTCTGGATGATCTATCCATTGATGTAAGTGGTGTATTAAAGTCCCCTACTATTATTGTATTGCTGTCTATTTCTCCCTATTGGTCTGTTAATATTTGCTTTATGTATTTAGCTGCTCCTGTGACGGGTGCATAAATATTTACAAATGTTATATTCTCTTGCTGGGTTGACCCTTTACCATTATGTAATGATATGTAATCTTTGTCTCTTATTACAGTCTTTGTTTTAAAGTCTGTTTTGTCTGATATAAGTATAGCTATTCTAGCTCTCTGTTGGTTTCCATTTGCATGGAATATCTTTTTCCACTCCTTCACTTTCAATCTGTGTGTGTCCTTACATGTGAAGTGAGTCTCTTGTAGGCAGCATATAGGTGGGTCATGTGTTTTTGTTTGTTCGTTTTTAATCCATTTAGCCACTCTGTCTTTGATTGGAGAATTTAGTACATTTACATTTAAAGTAATTTTTGATTTGCATGTCCCTATTGCCATTTTGTTAATTGTTTTCTGGCTGTTTTGTAGTTCCTCTGTCCCTTTCTTACTCTCTCCCTTTTGTGGTTTAATTACTTTATTTACTGGTATGCTTAGATTGATTTCTCATTATCTTTTGTGTTTTTTTAGTGCTTTGAATATATCCTGCCACTCTTTTTTACTGTGAAGTTTCTGCTGAAAAATCTCCTGATAGTCTCTTGGGGATTCCCTTGTATATAACAAGTTGGCTTTCTTTCGTTGCTTTTAAGGTTCCCTCCTTGTCTTTAACTTTTGACATTTTAATTTTGATGTGCCTTGGTATGTGTTTCTTTGGGTTCTTCTTATTTGAAACCCTCTGTGTTTCCTGGATCTGGATGTCCATTTCCTTCCCCAGGTTAAGGAAGTTTTCTGCATCTTTACCTCTTTCTTCTCCTTTGGAACTCCTATAATGCGAATGTTAGTTTGATTGATGTTGTTCTTTAAGCTATCTTCACTTTCTTTCTTTCTTCTTTTTGCTGCTCTGATTGGGTGAATTCCACTGTCCTGCATTTCAGTTGACTGATCCTTCTGCTTTATCTAGTCTGCTGTTGAACCCCTTTACTGTATTTTTCAGTTCAGTTATCATATTCAATAACTGACATCTCCTAGGTACTTTCTTACCTTTTCTGTCTCGTTGTTGGAATTCTCACTGTATTCATCCATTCTTCTCCCTGGTTCAGTGAGACTTTTTATGACCATTATGTGTTTTTGTTTGTTTGGGTTGTTTTTCTTGAAGTTTTATCTTCTTTCATTTGGAACACACTCCTTTGTTTCTTCATTTTGCTGGCTCTCTGTGTTAGTTTCTTGGAATTAGGTGAAACAGCCACCTTTCCCAGTCTTGAAGGGTTGGCCTTGTGTAGAAGATGAATCTTATCATTCAACCTTGCCCTCACTCCTGGTTCTTTTGCAAACCTTTGTGATTGCCCAAGCCCCCTATTTTATTTTTAATGCTCCCAGTAGTTGAGGATATGCTACCATCAGTCAGTGTCTCAAAGGAGAGGCTCTCAATTAGCATCTGGATTCAGGCTGATTAGAAGCCAGACCCTCAAGCAGCTTTTAAACGATGCAAATATATACAGTTCTGTGGGGCAACAAGTGTAAGCCCCACTGGCCAACAGGCCAGGTCGTCTGGAGGTGTCCCCTGAGTGGCAAATGCAAAAATCAGGGTTCTCCTCATAGATTATATAACTAACCTACCTCATCACTGACCCTTAGCACTACAAAATTAGGCTTAAAAGTAAGTCTCAGCCATGTCACTAAGTAAAAATGCAAATTGCAGAACAGCATATAGGATGTGGTACCATTAACAAATGTACACACACACACACACACACACACACACTTTATTTCCCTATGGGCACATATGTAAATGTATAAAAGCAGGCCTGGAATGAGGCATCCAAAACTGATAAGGAGGACCTGGGATTGGAAGGGGTGGTCAAGGAGCTTTTTCAGTTTATCTGAATGTCTGAAGCTTTTTACAGTGAAAAATAAATTCAGTAAATACTTTAGAATTTTTAAAATTTACCTAAAGGAAAAAAGTTTATTGAAGTTGAACTAGCAAATGGCAATACTTTTAATATTTAAGAATAAAAAGATAAGTGAGTAAAACTAAATTTCCTAAAATGGGCAATGGATAGAAAATGTAGAGACTATGGGAAATCTATAAACAGGCAACACCCTTTAATCGTATGTAGCATGTTCCTTAGAAATTGTAACACATTCTCTGTCCATGGGCTTTATCTTACCCTGAGCAGCTACCTTCCAAGATTTTCTAATGGTGTTAAAACATCAATCCTTATAAAACATGCAATTATAGGGAAAAAATGACATAAAATTATGTGTTTTTAATGTAATTTTTTTTAAATGTAAAGCATTTCTTTATCTTCCACTTGGAAGTTTTAGGCAGTTCAATTCTTTACTGTTTTCTCTTGCACCCTAAGTAGCCATGCTCAAAGCGGGAGGAAGGAGACCCTAAGTTACATCTGTAAATTCACATACCTGCAGGGAGTCAGAGGGAAAGGGACCCTGGCTACTGCTGGAATGTGTCATATCCCTCTGTTCAGGGCACTAGAGAGGCTAAAGCCATTCACTTCCAGGTATAATGTTAGTATTATATTATTTGACCAAAAATAATTTTGTCAATTATATCTTAATAAAAAAATCCTGATACAAAACTACCACACACACACACACACACACACACACACACCCCAACAGCTAGTTTCAGAGTAAAGCCTCCCCGCCCTCCCCCATCTCAAAAAAAGAAAACAAAACAATTTTTGTGGTTTATTGGCTGTCTGCTTTGTTATAGTTATATAGACTTGACCGCATAGAGCCAGGATATTAGGTTCAAATCCCAGCTGCTTCACTTTCACTAAATCTCTTTTGCCCCTAGGCACCCCATCTGTAAAAGGGGTGATCACGGGGTCCTCCCTTGTAGGGTTTTGTAGGTAGTAAATGAACTAGGACATTCTAGCTCTCTGAAGAGTGCCTTGCATACAGGAAAGCACTTAAATAAGCTTAGCTATTATCATTTGAATTGAGTAAACTTCCAGCTTTAAGAAGGCATATGATTACCCTAATTTGATAGCTATGCTGCAATTTGGACATGACACATGGGCTCTTTAAGATGGGCCCTCCAGTCTTATCAGGAAGACCCTTTATGTGCCCACACAGTGTGTGAGTGCTGGCTGTGTGATATGATGCTGACTTGGCAAATGACCATATGTTCTAAGGGCAAGGCTTCTTCCCTGAAAATAAGGCTGTCCTGGGCACATGGCCAGCCAGACTACCCCCTCACTAAACCCCGTGGACCCCTCAAACCTGGGAAAAATCAGGGCCCCTTCAGTAGGGATCTGATTTATTTCCATGGGGATTTGGTCTTTATTCAGAAAATTCTAGGATTTAATGAATACATAGTTGAGAGCCATCTCTCTGTGGTCACTTACAAGTTAATAACAGAGATAGAAGATCTAGATGTGCAGCTTGCAGTCCTCTCTGGCATGATAGTTTGAACAACCACCACAAAAAAAGTAAAACTCTCTAGTACACAGTGTGACTTATGACTTGAAAAAAAAGTGAACTTTGGTTTTGACAGCTCTTTATTTGCTGGCGTTGCATCTCAAATAGCGTTTGGAACAATTCTGTCAAAAGTAGTGAAATAATGACTGCCTTCTTTACCATACATCTCCTGTATTTAGTGGGGCTCAGCGAAACAAAGAAGTATCCACTTGGCCTGCAAAGCCTCTGGTGGAGGATGTGAGAGGTGGAAGGAAGGGCTCAGAGGGACCTGTCTGTCCACCGGCGCAGGTTAACCCAGCTCCTGTGGGTTTGTGTTGCAGGGATCATGTACCGGAAGTCATGTGCATCCTCGGCAGCCTGCCTCATCGCCTCGGCAGGGTATCAGTCGTTCTGCTCCCCAGGGAAACTGAACTCAGTGTGCATCAGCTGCTGCAACACCCCTCTGTGCAACGGGCCCCGGCCCAAGAAAAGGAGCAGCTCTGCGTCAGCCCTTCGGCCCGGGCTCCCCACCACCATTCTGCTCCTCAAATTAGCCCTCTTCTTGGTGCACTGCTGAAGCTATAGGAGATGCCAGCCCCTCCTGTATTGTTCTTCTTGCCCTCGCCCCACCCCCCAACCCCATCTACATGATTCTTCTGGTTGTCCTTTGATTCTGGGTAGGGAGTCCATATTCTCTTTTTTTTTTGTTCCTTTGCAAATAATGAAAAATTTCAGTGTAAAACATTTTTGTAAGCTCTGAATAAATTCAGTCTGACTGAATTTTCAGTGTGTACTTACAGGGAGGAAGGGGTTAAGGCAAAAGTTCTTCACCTTCTGTGACCGGAGTCACAGACAGGCTGGCAGAGTCAGAATCAGCCCTTAGAAGACACTTAAGTGGGCATCAGCCTTTTTCAGGGCCCCCAGCTTCCACTCCTGTCCCTGATGGGGACACAGGTTATTTTGTCACTGCTGTGTGAAGGTAATTTTGCTTTTGCCAGGGGAGGGCTGGTTAGCACTCAAGGCTTCCTTACTTGACATTCACACTTCATGCTCCTGAAAACCATTCTCTGCTGCAGAATTGGCTGGCTCCGTCTCCCACTTGGGTTCCGGTGACTCGAGACTCAGTTGCTGGGGCTTGGCCTCGCTCTGAAAAGTGCTTAAGAAAACCTTGTTAGGTTTCCTTGCAGAGGAATTGTGCCTGGAAGCAATGAAGATCAGTGGTCTGCGTGTGGAGCGGGTGCTGTCCGTGGTGGAAGTGACAACGCCTCGCAGGCGCTTCTCGTGGTTGGCGTGCTGCAGCGTCAGGTGGCAGCGCAGCACCTGCCAGAACACCCTGCGGAACTGCTGCGAGGACACGTTGTACAGGAGCGGGTTGATGACCGAGCTCAGGTAGAAGAAGGTGTCCGAGAAGGGGAGGAGGATCATGTACGCCCGGAAGTAGGACCTCGTCCAGTCGTGCTTGGGTCTGGACGCAGCCATGATCCTCCGGACCTGGTTAGGCATCCAGCAAACCGCCAACGTCACAACGATCAGCCCTGAGCAGGCACGAGGGGAGAAAAAGGGAAAAAATACAGCGTGAGTACAACAACAACGAAAAACCATAAAATATTTAGCCCTTCAGTTCTGTACTTATGGGCCAGGAAATGGTACCAATTTTTCAATGTTGTGTTTGACAGCTTCTTTTGCCACTAGCAAAAAAGGATTTAACACTGTTTCCAGGCTGGGGGAGTTAACTGTGTTAAAGACCATTAAATGCTTTAGACAGTTTATTTATACCCGTTGATGCCTGTTAATTTAAAAAATGTTTTCATTGTTGTGTATCCAGAAAGCATTTTATGTAGTCCATTAATCTAATTTTGTCTTCGTTTTTAAAAAGTAGATGTACACAGTATAGCCATATCAGATGAAACTTGTATTTTAAAGAATGTCTGCATAAAGAAGACTCAATGATATCACCAAGACAAATGGAAGCGGCGTCCCCTGGGTAACAAAAAAGCATATTTAGTGACACTGATCTTGCATTCAATCTCAAGGAGAGCAAAATCAGGACTAGCTTGTCACTGAGAATGTTATTTTGGACATTTATTTATTAGGTGTGCACACCTGTAATTATCATGCTCATACCTGCAACAGCACTTCTGTTTCTTTTCAAATGTTTTTAAACAAGAATGATCTAAAAACAATGGAAAATATAAAACTTCCTTCAAGTTCAGCCTGTAACATGCTTATGACCCTTGTGGCACTGACCTGCAGTGTCAACAGCCCAGAAATGATCAGACCCTAAAGAGATATGCCTCAGTGGCCCCCCAGATGGATCAAAAGCTGACTGCATGGACACGTTTGCATGCCCATATATTTGCATTCTGACTTATACAATCATCACTATTTCTATGACCTCTAACAGAAATATTCTATTAGACCACAGACAACTGATACCACACATTTCATGAATGTTTATTCTACAGTGACCACCAAACCCCCCCACACACACACACACACAAACAACCAAGAAAAATTAGATCAGACACATGCAGTGCATTTGCTCGCTTCTCTCAGGGATGGGGGGAGGGGGCACAAGACACCAGATTGTAAGTTCCATGTACAAAGCTGACATTTTAAAGCTATGTTTTGGATTTTCAGAAATGCCTCATCTCTCCTCTCCTAAATTTGAATAATACTAGGAAAATTCATTCACATTTTCAAACCTCTGATTTTCTAGGAAACCACAGGGAAGCAATTGTTGGCAGTGATCCCTCCCTGCCTCTGATCCATGGTAAATATTTCATTAAGAAATGCTCCAGGAAAGACAGCCATGTTTACGCATCTAGAGTTGGCCCTCCGGCATTTACTAGCCTGAGCACCCCCTTCCTGCCTGGTGGCAGAGTAGCCCTAGGTGTGTTCTCTGACGCTGAAATAACCCCGCTTCCCCAATAACAAATCTTCCACAAATCCCAGCTGTCAAAAAGAGGGCCCTAGGAACTCTGCTGCCTGTGAATTTCCAATTCTCCTGTCCAACCTCAGCCCAAGCTTAAAATACCACTTTTCTTCCTTCCTTCCTCTGAGTTTGCTACCCTAAGAACACTCAGTAAATCTAAAACTAAAACAGGCAAAGTAACATACTGATCTGATGAAAAGGCAAAAAAAGATCACCTTAAGTCAAGACTAGATTCTGAATCCCACAGTTACAGATGCTGGATGGAAACAAAACTCAACATTTTTCTGATTTTTAAAAAAAATTCTTGCAGAGGAAATCGAGGGCCTTTTTCACTGCTTTGAGAAGCATGGGCACTTTCAGCTGCCTGTGCTATTCCAAGTGTGTCTGTAAATTATTTCTCCTTGTTTTTATCTCCTGCAGCTCGGGCTGAAAGGTTCATCTCATTAATTGTGAAGGAGCTAGGAAGCTCACCACACCTAGGGAGGCTATCTGTCTTCACAAAGTTTTCAATGTTTTTTTCTCTTCCCTGCCACTGAATTTCAGAGAAGGAGGACAACCATCTATCTTCATCCAAGGACTTATTTCCTAGAATATGGAAATTGAGCACAGGGCTTAGATGTGTGCTATGCCACACTGAGGGAAGTTGTACTCCAGGTGGCAAGAATCTAGAAAGACAATACAAACCACCTTGTACTTATCGTGGCTTGAACACAGCACAGCTTTTAAAGCCAGTGGAAAAAAGGCAATGAGAAAAGAAGGCAGGGTTGTGGGCAAGCGGAGAGAAGTTATAAAATTGCTCTGTCCTATCTTTGCTCCTGCTCAGTGGATCTCTTATTTGCATGACCCTTATACTTCTGTTACCTTCACCCCCTTTCCCTGCCATCAAATATCCTTGATTGGCCATCACATCAAAAGAAGCAGAGTTCGGTGAAAAGCAGGAACCAGCATCCCAGGTATGAGGCAAAGGATGGGGCAGATGAAGAGTTGCGGCCTGGTTTGTAGCTTTAGCCAGGAGAGAATTCTTGCTCTGGAATTGAAATGAGTTAAAGTAGACACGTGAGACACCTTAGTCTGAACAAGGAGCAGAACATAGGGAACCAGACCTGAGGTTCCTCAATGATGAGAAAAAAGGAAAATCTTGGCTTTCTTGGTGTCGAAGCAGGTGGCTATGATACCACATACAATCTTGGAGAACAAGAGAAACAAGGAGCTGAGTTAGAAATGGACTGGGATTAAAGATTAGGCATCAGACAGGTCTTGAGATATAACCAAGAATAATGCCAAATATTTATTGAGCTTTCCCTTTGTCAGGCTGTGCACTCAGCACTCTGCTAATTTCTCACTTCTGATAATAACCTGGGAAGATCAACACTTATCTTCATGTTACAGATGTGGAAGTAGAGTCTCCGACAAGGTTAGTTGCCCATGTGCTATAACTAGGACACATGCTTGCTGAACTCCAAAATCCATGATACATGGTTGTTGTTGTTTTTCTCAAAGACACAATATTGTCTGTTTCTCATATTTTCTGTTTGAAAAATACAGAAACCACAAGACTGTAAGTTTGAGCCATAATTCTACCAGGTAAAGTGGATGTAAAGCAGCACTGTCCACTAGAAATATAATGTAAGCCGCATGTAATTTTAAAATTTCAAGTAGCCACATTCAAAGAGTCAAATGAGAGAAATCAATTTTAATATGTTCTTTAACCCAATATACCCCCAATATTACCATTTCACAGGCAGTTGCAACATATAATCAACCTATTATTTATGACATGTTTTACATTCTTTTTTCTCACAGTAAGTCTTTGAAACCCAGTGTGGCTTTTACATTTACAGCACATTTCAATTGGGACCAACTGTAGGTGGCTAGTGGCTACAGCAGAGGCTTAAGTAATCCTTCATAGTGTCCCCAAAATCACAAAGCTCCCTATTTCCTCCTGTTCTCATTTCCCCAACTGCCCCCTTCCCAGTCACATACCCAGAGGAAATGTGGGTATCATATTTCAAAGCAAGGAAACCCCCATCAAACCTGTATTTAGCATCATAAGAGTCTGAGGATGCAGCCAAGGTTGACCCCTGATCACATTTCTGAGGATGCATTCTCAGCCATAGCGTAGACCAGCTTTATCCAGTTTGTCATGTAAAGTCTTTCATATAAGGGGACTACACATTACCTAGAGTCTAAATAATTCTGAAAGCACAAATTTCTAGTTTGCATCCCTCGTTCTAAACCTCATCTAGTCATTTTGGAATGACACAGATGGTGCCAAATGCCTAGCAGGGCTGTTGGAACCCACTACCTGCACATCAACTGGAGCTGGGGAAACGGCTGGTGCCTTTCCTCTTGTGCTGTGAAAGATTGTTTTGTTCTAGGAAAATGGA
This sequence comes from Hipposideros armiger, assembly GCF_001890085.2. NCBI lineage: Eukaryota > Metazoa > Chordata > Mammalia > Chiroptera > Hipposideridae > Hipposideros > Hipposideros armiger. The sequence goes on along the minus strand of NW_017731850.1, from coordinate 513,301 downwards.
GCATTAGACATATAGGTACAATCGATGATAAGTGGGAAGTGTGTGCCTGCAGGCAATGTAATGGAGGTTAGCCTCTGGTAGGGGCAAGGGAGGGCCAAACCAGCATCCTTGTGAGATCTGTCATTTTATAATTTTTTATGTCTGAGAAAGAAAAAGTTCATTATTTTAGATGACACATTGTTGAGAATAAGTAGCATGTCCAAAGATGTTTTTATTCCGGCTGTTTGCAACTGATTCAGCTCTAGTCCCAGTTACTCTGTATCTGGGACAAAGCTTGAAAGTCTTATTCACGCCTTAATAGAGCATATTAAAGATTTGACTAAATTTACGTTTGGCTGCAATCAATTTGGACTTATATATTACATTTGTAAAAATCTATAATGCTTTGGTCTGTGTAGTGTAACGTGCAGACCACAGTTAAATAACTTTAGTGTGAACTTGAATGAAGATTAGTGAACTGAACCCAGTCATGTAAAGCAGGTAAACAGTTTTAACTGAATTATTGATAGATCTGTATTGCACTCCAGACAGCCTTGTACTCTGGGTTAAGAAATGCCTTCATATTTCATCTGCTTTTCCACATAAAGTACTTCCATGTTTTTCTCCTTGATCACTATGCTAAAATGACAAGAGCCATTAGACGATGACACAGATTTGTTCTCGGCAGGCTGATGTTGTTTGAAAAACAAAAGTAATGCAGATGTCCAACAACATCCCACACTGCAGCCTGACATTTTAACAGCATTCGAGTCAGCCTGCTTGGTTTAGTCTTCAGCAGTGCATTGAGCAATGCTGCCAGGGACACGTCGGCATACATACATCTGACACCAGGCTCTGTTTTCTCCCCTCTAACCTTTAAAATGAAGGGGGCTGTGTGTGTGTGCCCCAGAATTCCTCTTAGAGCTATCAGAAAATGGGAGACAGAAGAGAGACTCGCCACAGAACTCCTTTGTCCTACAAATGATGGAACTGAGGCAAAGCGATACACTCAGATCTCACGAGTCAGAGTAGCAGGATGTCCTCTACCCTGCCATACTGCTCAGAACACTGGATTCTACCCTAGGCTGACAGACAAGCTTATCATGTTTAAGTGCAGTTTTGTTTTCTTTTTCAGTTTGAGTGCTCAAGTGCTAACCATTCACAGCCTGGGATGCAATGAGAGGCATGACCATCTCAGACCCCAGCTAAAGTCAGCACAACCTGTCTCAAAATGCTGTCTGGACTCAGTTTTAGAAACAGGTCCCTCAAAAATAGGGGCATGACAAAGCTCTGGGGCATATGTTTCCTCCCCCCCCCCCGCTCACCCCCCCTCCAAAGGAAGGTGAAGTTCAGCCAAAGGGGAGCTGAAGAATGTTCAGAAAACAAAATGTGATTCCAGGTCATGACCTGATGACCAAGCCTATTAGGACTCCATCTATCTGTGCATCCTTCCATCCATCCACTTATCTATCTGTCCATCTATCTTACATAAGCACCTGCTAGATAAGAATACTTAGCATTAAGCAAAAAAAGATCTGGAAATTTGCTCTTTCCCCAAGCAAAGATATTTTGTGTGATTTAAAGAAATCCCAAATGTTTGCTTTCCCCCCTGGTACTGGAGTCCCATTTTACTGAATCACTGAAGCCTTGGGGGTGCAGAGGGGTGTGAGTATGATTCAGGGTTGCTCTGATTATTATAGCCTCTCCACATGCTTCCTTCCCGGACATTCTAACTTCTCTCTAACCCTGACGACAGTGAACAGGAGTTAGACGTGTCCCTCCCTCCCAGCCAGCCCCCAATTTCAGTTCTCTGCACTTTCTTTATTCACTCAGCAAACATTTCTTGATAGGACGGAGTCTATTATAGACCCTGTCATAGATGCTGATGATAGAAAGCTGAGAAGGACGGGGCAGCTGCAGCCTGGTGACCATCTGCAAAGGACCATGAGAGCAGTCTAGAAAGGGCATCATGGCTGCAATGAAATGGGCTAGCTGACCTTCACACAGTGGGAGAACACTCAGAAAAATTAAAGAAGAGGAAGAGAAAGCCTGGAAAATGGCATGAGGCAGGGAGGGGATAGAGGAATGCAACAGCAGCTTACCTTCTGTGAGTTGCAAGGCTCAGCGTGACCAGAACCAAGGGGCAATGGGGAGAGGAGGTGGGAAGCACGTGGTTAGAGTACACTCCATCAGGCTTTGTGGACAATAAATTAACTCACATATAGTAGGGTGAGAAACAGCTGCTTGTCAACTGACATTTAAATCGCAATTGCCAGTGGAAAGTAAACATATGGTTAGTTGAATGAAGAGCCATGAAGAGACAAATCCATCCAATAAAAGATTTTAGCAGTTTCTCAATTTACATCTTTTGTGTTTGCCAGTCTGCTTCTAACAGCCAGTTGAGACATGATCTCACTCATTGCCTTTGTCCAACACAAGAGCCCAAATCAGCACCAACCTTGATTCAGTCTCTTAACACCTAAGATGGTGGTTCTCAAAGCGGGGTTCCTGGAACAGCAGCCTCAACTGGGAACTTGTTAGAAATGCACATGTTAAGCCCCAAACCCAGACCTCCTGAACCGGACTCCAGGGCTGGGGCCTGACAGTCTGAGGCTAGCAAGTCTGCAGGTTGACTCTGACGCTCACTCAAATCTGAGAACCACTAGTCTCAGAAGAGCACAAACAGGTGGAGCCCAGATCTGTGGCCATTCGCAGGAACCTCTCCCTGTCACACGCTTGCTTTCGAAGCATCACATTTGGAGCGTCTGCAGTCTGAGCGGACAGTAACTAAGAGCCCCTCCCTCTATCCTCTCCTTGACAACTGCCCTGCTAGTCCCTCTCCGTCCTGACACAGCCCCCACCCTTTGTCCAGTCTCCCACCTTTCTTCTCTCCTTTGTCTCTCTGCTCCCTTTCTTTTCTCTGTACACCTTTCATTTCCTCCCTCCACTTCTCTTTCTTTATGTGTTTCTCCAGGGGGTAAAGTCAACGGCATCTCTCCTTTCTCTTCTCTGTTTTTTCCCCCTTTCTCCTCTCCATCTTTTCCCAAGATCACCAAAAACCAAGCCACATGCAGCCCTTGCCTACATCGCCGGCACACACCCTCTCCTGTTTTCCATTATTTTCTTGGATGACTTGGAGACGGTGACTGCACCAGCTGCAGGCAAGCTCCTTAATAATGAACAGGTGGCTGCCTGGGACATGGTCCCCACTCATTGCCAAGTTTGTGAGAGGAAAGCAGAGAGGCTTTTGGAAGCAACACAGGATGTGAGGAATACGGGTGTTGGCTGTGCACTGGCTATATCCCCAATGAGAGCCAGTGCCAGGCCCCGTATTCTCTGGCCCTGCCGGGTCTTGCCTGGACACCTCGTGGTCACTTTTCCAGGGACCCATCAGCTTAGTGACCTTCATTTAAACAGATCTGCCTTCTTGCCCTCTTTCCTACTGAGATATGTTCTGTAGAAGATGGAAGAGCTATTGGGATTTGGTCTTCAGAGAAGGGAACAGGCCACAGCTTTAAAATGATGCAAAGGCCACAGATGGCTGCTTCTGTCCTAGAAGACAGATGGTTTGATGTCTCGTCCTTGCCCCAGCTATTTGATGGAACCCAGGAAAGGACTCTGTCCCAAGTGGCTCCAACCACCATGTGGAGGCCAGACACCCGGATTCCAAATGACTTGCAATTTGCTGAGCAAGCATTCCATCCATCTCACTCTGCTCTACAAGCTTCAGTACAAGAAGAAAAACTATAAATTGCTACAATAACAAATATGTATTTCTAAAAAAGCCCTCCTGTATGGGAGTCGTAGGACAGCCACTTGCACTCAAAATAAGCAGCATTTAGGGTCAACATTGTGGTTTAGTGCCTCTGTTCCTTAATGAATGCATGGTAAATGATCAACTGGAACCCATTAAATAAATATTTTTCTATGTGGCTCTCAATTGTATGCTGTGTGGCTTTCTATGCAAACAGTCCATTCTTTTTTTTTTTAATATTTTATTAGGGAATTGGGGAAGGGGAATAGCCAAGTTGTTGTCCTTCAGTCTTAGTTGTGGAGGGTGCAGCTAGCTCAGCTCCAAGTCCAATCATCACCTGGCTGCCTGTCAGAAGCTCACGGCCACTCAGCTCAAGGTGCCGTATTCAATCTTAGTTGCGGGTGGGCATAGCCCACCATCCTTGTTACTAAGAGCACATACTCTAACCACTGACCAATCCAGCTGCACATCGCCAGCTCAGGGCAGCTCAGCTCAGGGTGCCATGTTCAATCTTAGCTGCTGGTGGGCGTAGCCCACCATCCCATGTGGGAGTCTAACCAGCAACCTTGTCGTTAGGAGCACATGCTCTCACCAGCTGAGCCATCCTGCCACCTGTTGGCAGCTCAGTGGCAGCTCAGCACCAGCACAGCTCACTGGCACATGTGGGAATTGAACCGGTGACCCTGTTGCTCAGAGCTCACGCTCTTAACCAACTGAGCCACTCACTTGGCTGGCCCACAGTCTGTTCTGAATCTACTATAGTAAAGTCCCCATGTCCCCACGTGTGGTATAGCTACAAAAGCCCATTGCTGTTTCTCAGATAGACAGGTGAAGCCAAATGCTTCTTCCCTTGGAACACGCAGCCCAGGAGTGAGTGATGGTCATAAGGGCCATGACAGCCTCCACGCCTGCCTGGGAAGCTACAGACCATGGGAAGGCGGGGCCATCCCCTCCAGTGCATCAACTCAGACCACCCCAGAATTGGCCATGCCACTTATAAACACCGACTAATACTAAAAGGCTGCAGTTTCTAAAAGAATGTAGTTCCCTGCAAATGGTAGAGAATTAAAACCCCAGGATGCTAGTGCTGAAAAAGCTGAAAAAGCTTCAGAGATGAGTCTACTGGGGGAGCCAGCAGAATCCCCAGAGAAGTGGGACAAGATGCCCAAATGCACACAGCCCAGGAGTCCAGGCATGAGGCCTCCCAGTCTGGTGGTGCCTGCGCTGGTCACGAGCTCCCCTCAGAGCCCAGGGAAACCAGGCGGTCCTTGGATGAAGCATCACTCAGCCAAGTGCACAAGGCATAGGCAGCACAGGTATTTCAGGAGTGTGGAGACAAATGAACATGCCCGCAGATCTCGCTCCCAGCCTCCCTCCTTTCTAAGGTCTGTGCTTGCGACCTGTCTGTGCAGTGGGACTGGGAACCCTGGGAGAACCAGACTGAGTGCCTGTGACTGAGACAGGCCAGGCCCAGATGGGACAAGCAGCTCTCAGTCTGTTCACTGTTCTCTGGGCCTCTGCACATGCTGGTCCCTCTGCCTAGACCACATCTTCCTTATACTCTCCTCTTCCTCCTCTGTCCCTTCCTCTCTCCTCCTGTCACTTCAACTATCCATGCTTTGTCCGACTCTTATGCTGCAAGTTTCCGCTCAGGGTCACTGCCTCCAGGAAGCCTTCCTTGTCTCCACAAGGCTATAACAAGTTCTCTATGATGAGTTCATCAGCACCTTTTACTCCTGCCCCTGTCATCATAACGCCACAGTGTAAACTAGACCATAGATTCCACGAGGGCAGGACTCTCCATCTTCCCTGTTGTAGTCTCAGCACATAACAGGAAATCTTTACATAGTAATTGCTCAATAAATGTTTGTGGGAGAGAGCAAGGAGGGTGTTGGAGGTCCCAGGTGAGGGACTGGGTAGAAGGATATTTAACATTCATGCATTTATCCAGTGTACACAGAATCAATTTGAAGCCAGCTTCCCTGTCCAGAGGGGTCAGTGCTAGCCCTCCTGTTGCAGGACCTAGTGCCTGGGTCTTTCCCATCCTCCATCCTGAGGGGAAGACAAGCAGAGAGTGGGAAATGAAAGAAGGGATCACCTCATTCAAGCAAGATCTAGAGCCCCCAGGCCAAAGAAACCCAAGAACACCCAAGACCAAGAGGTCTAGACAGGGGCTAAGGAGTCTTGGGTTCTAAAAGTGCCTTCAGAGGCTGGCAGCTTTACGCTCCCACCCTTCTGTGCTACACCAAGCCCTGAGTTCTCTATACTAAAAATGTGTTTCTTTTCCTGTTTATCCCTAAGGTGGCCTCATGAGGTACAAACAGCATGCAGAGGAGGGTCAGTGGGTAAGACAAGATATAGAAAAGCCACATTTACCAAAGAGACATGTTGGAGGACATTATCCCCAAATAATTCACCTCAGGGGCCCTGTAAATCACAATTTCCATGAAGATGCTACACGTCTTAGAAAAGCTGCAGGCCAAGACCCAAAGCATAAGGATTGGGGTCTGCAGCCCTAGGGGGAAACATAGAGACTTCAAGGGAAAGCACCTAGAAGAGCATCTGGTAAAGGCAGTGGGAGACCATGTCTGCATTATAGGCTGAGTGGCCTCCGGAGAATGAAGTCCTGCAATTATAAACCTAAATTTCCACCTGGGCACAACTTGATTGTAGAGTGAGAGAGTTTAGGGAGAGCAGAACATAACTATGGTCAGATTGATGCCACCTACACCCCCTCTACCCCTTGCCACCCCCCCACCTCCCTGCTGCCCACTCTATGCCTATCACAGATGTCCCCATAATGTATTGCCTGGCACCTGTCACTTTGCCTTTACCTGATCTAGGCAACTCCACCCACCAAGGGATGATCAGCTTTACTCTAAAGCTCAGGCTGCTCACCTGCAAAATGGAGACAATAAGAGTTGTGAGATGATTAAACAAGATAATGGTGGTAAAGTGCTAAGTACAGTGCCTGCTGCCAGGAAAGGGCTCATAGTTATAACCATCACCACCTCCATGATCATCTCCACCTCCATCACCAACATCACCACCATCTCCATCACCTCCTCTACCACCTCACCACCAACATAGCCTCCAGAGGTCATGGATCTAGGAGAAGGCTGGCTAGAACTGTAGGATGTCAGATACCTCCCAATCCTTAACTCACAGATAAGGCCCAGCAAGATTCCGTGACTTTACCAGGTTTATCCCACTAATCAATAGAAGAGAGAGGACCAGAACTGAAGTCTCCTGATTTCCAGGCCACCATTCTGGCCCCTACCTAGAAATGGGGCTTCCACTACTCTGCCCTAAGGTCTGGGCTCATTTATTCCTCCCTCAACACACACACATGGGTATTTGGGGTTTAAAGGAACTAGAGAGGCAAGGAGTGGAGTCTGTAATAGAGGAGGCAATTGATAGAAGGCAGGGTTGAAAGAAGAAGGAAAAATTCCCAATCCCAGGAAGACGGGAGCCCTGAGCCCATGCCCACACAATTCCTGGCCAGCAGGAATGACAAGGGGCATAACTGCCTGATCATCTGGTTAATTAGGCTAAGAAGGCCTTCACTACCAATGACCCTGACCCTTGCTTCTTTCCTCCATCCTCACTCCACCCTTGGGCACACACTCACACTCTCACCCAGTGCTCTATGGCCATGTAACCACAGGCTCTGTGCTACAGTACAGCAAAGGGAGTAAGGGCTGCAAGTTGGAGTCAGATAGACCTAGGATTGAATCTCACTCAGCCTTGGTATTTCCCAGCTGTGTGACCATTGACTTACATCTCTGTGAAATGGGTAAAATAATAGTATCCACCTCATGGACTCATTGAAAGAAAAGCTAAAGGAGATACAAGCACATAAAGAACTGAGCATAGCAGCGGTCGGCAAGTGGTAACCCATACTACTCCTTACACAGTCCGGTCAGCTGCCCCACCTGGAGATAATGCCAGCTAGAAGTAATACAGTGCCTATCTATTTCAGACACTCTTCTAAGCACTGAACTTACACTCGCTTATTTCAACCTTACAACAAGGCCCACATAGATGGCCATGTGGGGCTTAATTTCATTGCTATTAATATTATACCGATAAGAAATTTGAGGTGTGGATAGGTTAAATGACCTGGCTAAACATACAGCTGACAAGGGCAGAGCCAGAAGTTAAACCCACGCAGCTTGGTCAGGTTCATGCTCTAGTCCCAGCTGCCTGCCCTCAGCTGGGGAATCAAAAATCAAATGCTTTCTGAGTCCCAAATTCAAAGTAAGGCATTTCAATTCAAATAGCCATGAGTTCAGAAATAAATATCTTCCTGTAAGTGTCATGGTTAAGAACAGAATCTCAGCTATGAAAAAATCAAGACCCCCACCCAACATATCTCTATGACGAGGAAACGTATATGTCTTGAAAGGGCCTTTTTACATTTATGATGAACACAGTAAACTTTCCTGTTACTATGAGAAAAGCTTGATGGAATTCGAAGCAAAGTCACTTTGAACAGGAGCCTCACAGGCTAGACCCCTGCAGAATGTCTGCCTTTGATTGCATTTATTTTATGGCAGGCAATAACCTCTGCACCATCCCCACTCCCATGCATAGGAAGAGTTTTGGGAAGGATACTTTCCGACGAAAATCCATTTAAATTAATAGTTGAAGACTATTCTTACCCACCACGGGCTGGCTCTTCCCCTCCCCACAAATACAATCTAGAATCTAGTTTCAAAGTAAATTAAAAAATGAGTTCGGTTCCCCATTATCTACTCCTATCATAGAAGTTGCCAAAGAAATTCCTGGAACAATCTACAGCCAAATACCAAGACAGGAGGCAAAAAATGAAATCGATTGATGGGAAAGATATCAAAGAGGTTCACGCAGAAGCCCGGCTCACACTGTGTTTGATTTAGAGCTGAAGGTCTCAACTGACATCCGTGGAGCTGTCAGGAAAGTTGAAGAGATGGTATCAGGCTCCTAAGATAGGGTTTTGTATGGGAAGGATCAGATGAGGATGCCTTTCTGTTCGCGATTTGAAAATGAAATTACTGTTGCATGACGATAAGAATTTCCTCCCGGTGGGTTTTTCTTTTAATAGGGGCAAAAAGAACTTTGAAAAAATAGTCTTGCAGGTTTGGGAACATTAATTATAATCTCCCCTATCCAGGTGTAGCAGTAACTGTCAGAGATGCACATTATTATACATAGTAAATCCAGTGCAGCCCAACAATAATAACATCTTGACTTAATTATTTTTAAGGCTATTCCTCATCTTTTATCTCGCTTGCTGAGCTTCAAATGGCAGAGCACCTCCAGGTGCTGCCCTTAGCTCTCTCCATTCTTCTCACTCCCTCTCCTTGGGCACCTGCTCCATGCCTCTGACTTGAAATTCCATCCCTAGGCAGATACAATTCCCAAATCAGTTGCCACCCTTGGTAGACATCCACAGTCAGACCCCTATAGCCAACTGCCTACTCAATGTCATGGCTTGGAGAGCTCATCCGCACCTGTAATGGGACATGTCCAAGCTGAATTAGTAAAATGACCAGCCACCCACCCAAGCCTGCTCTCTCTCCACTGTTCCCAATCTTAATAAACTCTACCGCCGCTCACCTAGTTTTTCTAGCTGGAAACGTACAAGTCGTCCTGTTCTACTTCCTCCCCCTCACTCCCACATTCAGACAATCCCTAAGCCTATCAGTTATACCTCCAAAATCTGTCCCCTCCTCACCATCTCCACTGCCACCCCCCGAATCAAGGCTGCCATTATGTCATGCCTGGACTAGGCAGAAGCTTCCTTACTGGTTTTGTTCAAAATTACTCTTATCCACGCCATTCTCCACACAAGCCAGGATCATCTTATTAAATTAAAAACTTCATGTCACTCCCTTGCTTAAAACCTTTCAATGGCTTATTATTGACCTTAGAATAAAGTTCCAAATCCTGAACAAGTGCTACAAGATCTACCTCACTCATTCTTTCCATCTCTCCTTGTACCACCCTCCCTGACTGCCATGTCTGCTCTCAAACCTAACCCTTTCTCACTTCCTGGAGCCTGCTAACTCCCTCCTGCTCGGAGCCCATACTCAGCCAGGCTCCTTTCTCCTCACCTTGCTAGTTTTTATTCATTTGTTTCATTTCTCTGCTGAAATGCCACTTCCTCTGGAAAGCTGTCCGAGACCTTATGTGTGAGCCCCATGTTAGAAGCCCCCATTGCCCCATATTTATTGGCCATACTCTGTACATTTGGGCATACTTAACCTAGACTGTGTGTCTTTCACATCAATATTCTCAGACATGGGCATTCCATGGAGTTAGGGGCTTCCTCTGCCCATTTCTATGTCGGCAGTGCCTGGAACAGTGACTGGAACATGGTAGATGCACAGTACGTGTGGGAAGTTCTGTCAATTTGTCATTCCTAACTAGTTAGTGAGGTAGATGGAGTGGGGGCTGCGAGCCCTATTTTTACTGATGAAAAGGGTGACATGCATTACATTGAATTTGATTTGGTTCAAGTTACAAAAAAAATGAGTGGAAGACAGAAAGCCTAACATCTAGGATCTTCTAGTCAAGATGTTCACAAATTCAAGTACATCACCCCGACATCACGTCTCCATGTCTTCAGCCTCTCGTCCAGAAATCTAATCCCACACCCTCTCACAGAGCTTAGCTGAGAGAGGGAGGCAAGCCTGCGATTTTCCCAGGTTGGACTGAAGATTTTTACTCAGTCTTTGTCTTGAAAGACCTGCATAACTGTGAGTAACTTGGGCTTTCAGACCTGGAACAATCTTGGAGATGACACATGAGTTTCCTCGCCTGTAAAATGAAGGGTTGACTTAGATTTCTGAGGCTTTTTCCAGCTATAGCATTCTGGTTTTTCAACTTACCCTGTACTTTAGGATCTCCATCAAAAAGTAATGGGTAATATAAATCACATTTCATAGGAATATTCTATAAATTAGATAATATGCTTTTTAGTGTTTCCAGATACACAAATTCAAGGGATTATAATCATTCCTTTATGTGAAGTCCTTAGTGATACCTAATTGTCTTTACTCTTGCTACTCAGAGTATGGTCCGTGGCATCTGCTGAAAATTTGTTTAAAATGCAGACTCTCAGGCCCTACCCCAGACCTGCTGGTTAGAATCTCCATTGTAACTGGAGAATCAGTTGACCCCGCGACCTATGTTCAGTCCCATCTTCTTAGCATCACATCCAGGCCCTTCACCACCTAGCTGCTGTCTGTTTTCTGAGCCTTGTCATCACTGCTCTCATGAACCCCATGCTCCAGCTTTTCCAAATGACTCACATTTCTGGGTTGTGCCAGGTCTCTGCCTAGGAGGGACTTCAGGAAACTCCTACCAGCTCAAGTATCCTCTCTTCTGGGAAGGATTCCACTGACTGCTCTGAGAAATGACACATCTCCAGACCTTGTCCTTGCTTCCATGGCAGCACAACCAAATTGTTTTAATGATGAATTTCTATGCCTGGCTCACTATGAGCACCTGGAGAGCAAGACCCATGTCTCAGTCATCAACTTATGCTTAGTATATAGCACCTAGGGCCTCAATACATGTTTATTGAAACTTAAAAAAAATAATAATCTCTTTAAAATATATGCCAAAGTCCCAGTCCCATCCTACATTTCTGACTAAATTGGAATCCTAGTGTGTGTGTGTGTGTGTGTGTGTGTGTGTGTGTGTGTGTGCGTGCGCGCGCATGCACATGCATGTACACGCGCGCGCACACACACACACACACACACACATCCCTTTATTGTTTAGGGCAATGATAATTAGAAAAATGATTGTGGATGCCTAGGAGAGAAATCAGATACCACATTCCCAACTCTGCATCAGAAAGATGTGCATAGAATACAGTGGCTTTAAATTGTGCCAGAACCTAAATAGAGACAGGGCAGGAGAGCAGAGGGCAGCCCCATATTTTCCCAGGAAAACCACCTCCTGGCCTTGGCTGGATGAGGAACAGGATTCTTCCTCTCTCCTGCCAGGGCCCTGCCTAGTGTCATGCCAGATTTTTCAGGTCTCTCAGGCTTGAAGTGACAACAGTCTGTGAGCCTTCTGAGCTGAACGTGGGAGAGGATGGAGAAAGATGAAGGAGACCAACTAGCCCCTTCAAGCAAGCCAGTCCAACCCTGGGAAGGTGAGCTGGAATGCAGAGCATGGCAGAAGCCTCTGGACATCGGCTCTGGAAACTCTGGAACTCCTCTGGGAATAACTGCACATATGCATACCCTATGACCCAGCAACTCCACTCCCAGATAGACAGACACCCAGAGAAATGCATAAACTATGTCCACCTAAAGACATGTTACCAGTGTCTGCAGCAACGTGTGGCTGGAACAGTCCCAAACTGGAAACTACACAAAAGCTCACCAATGGTAGAATATGTAAATTTTTAAATATTCACACAATGAGATACTATACACCACACACAGCAGTGAGAAACAGCAGAATACATCTGCACCCTATGATATGAGTGAATCTCACAAACATAATGTTGAATGAAGAAGGCAGACACCTAAAATTGCATACCATATGATATCGTATATATAAAGTACAAAACCAGAAAAAGCTAACACATGGTGCTGGAAGTCAGGAAGATGGGTACCTTTGGTGGGTAAGTGCAAGGGGATAAGGGGAGGTTTGGGGGCACTGGTAACGTTCTGTTTCTTGATCTGCTATGTGAATGTGTTCAAGCTGTAAATTTACCATATATGTACTTTTCAGTATGTATATTATACTTCAACTAAAAGTTGAAAAATACTTTTAAAAAAAGTATTCCATCATGGACAATAAATGTGATGGTCACTGTTATGGGGTGTCTCCCCACCCCACCCCCATGTTGAAGCCCTAACCCCTAGTACCTCAGAATATGACTGTACTTGGAGATAGTTTTTCAGGAGGCAATTAAGTTAAAATGGGGTTGTGAGAGTCAGCCCTAATCCAGTATGACCAAGACACAGACAAAACAGACAGAGGGACAACCATGTGAAGGCACAGCAAGAAACTGGCCATTTGCAAGCCAAAGAGGGAGGCCTCCTCAGAATCCAAACCTGCTGACCTCTTGGTCTTCGACTACAGGCCTCTAAAATTGTGAGGGAATAAATGTCTGTTGGTTAAGCCCCCCTGTCCCTGTGTTTTGTGATGGTGTCCCTAGGACACTAACAGAGTCATGCTGCTTGTTCTTGGCTCCTTTCATTCATAGTATTGAGATATTAAATCAAACACTTTCCTGGGAGGTAGGAGAGGCTTGGGCTGCCATGAGTGAAGTCGAGGGGTGCAGGGATAAGGGGGTGGGTGGTAGGGTATTCATCTACTGCAGCATCAGCTGCCAGGCTACTTATGGCTTTTTCATTATTCTAGATCCTTCCCAGACTGAAGAAGAACAGAATGAGCCTCCTTCCTAAGGCAACTGTGTTGGCTTCCCATCTTAAAAACAATTGCAAAAGTCAGAGCTCTGGGATTTTTACTTGAATAATCGCAGAAGTTTTCAGAGCTACAAGAGACAACAAACAGCATCTCATCCAATCTTCTCATTTTATAAATGAGGAAAGCAAGGTCCAGAGAAGTTAAAAAGTTCACCCCCTGTCATGTAGCTACTTAGTGGTAGAACGAGGTAAATCTGCCCACAAACCTCTATTTCCAGACCAGGGCTTGTGCACTAAATCATTCTTGCCTTCCCCTCTTTGGAGGGAGGAATGGGGAGGAGGTGTAGAGGGAATAGTTTAGTTTCTTTTAGAAGCTTCAACTTTATGCCCTTTGGAAGCAGCACCGACACAACTTTATTGTCCCCCACATCCCGCTCACTCTCCCTTTTCCTGCCATCCCTTATTTACTTTTTCCTTGATTCCCCTTCAGGGTTTCCTGGAAATGTCTGGAGCCTGGAGTCTGGGGTGCTGGGTTCTTGCACATGTATGACAAGTCACTAAACGTCCATGCTGAGGCTTTGTCATCTGACAAACGGGCGTCTGCTGCCTTCTGGGTGGTTTGGCAGGCCTCTCAGAGAACTCTCCCCAGCCAGGTGAGAAGAGACGCTTGACTGGAGCCCCTTCCTCTCCATAGAATGTCCCCTGCATGACAGTGTCATACACCAAGAAGTGTTGAGACACTGTGGCGCCAAGCTTCTCAAAAGGCATCCTGAGGGGGTCTCCAGTGCGAAGGGCTTACTCATCTGATGCCCTGCTGCTGACATCTTGGCACCAACTGTGTAGGCAGCTGGGACCTCCTATCTCAGGGGAGGGGTAGTGCACAGACCACTTAGTCCCCAGCATCTGGGAAACTATTTGTTGAGAAATGTCCCACTGGGCAAGTGGCCCTGGCACCAAGTGTTCAAGGGTTTCTAAGTCCGCAGGACATCGATGGTGGCTGACTCAGGAGGCCCAAGGGCAGGAACCAGGCACAGGCCCCCAGTATCCTCCTCAGACAGTTGTACTGGTATGGTGAAGCCTAGCGTGAGCAGGACTTGTCCCTGTCCTGGAAGGACATGTGAACTCAAGTAGGCGGCAGCACACAGTCCTCTGATAACAAGGGCAAAGCTCCATCAAGCCTGATCAAGAGCTGAAATGACAGGGCATGGTTTAGGCATTCATTCATTCAAAAACGTCAGCAACAGGCACGGCTTGGCCCCTTCCCTGCCCCACCCAGGGCAATGGGACTCTGGCCCGTGAAGAGGGTGGGAGGGGCAGCAGGGTGTCTTGTGAACAGGCAGTGGAAGAATCAGAGGGCAAGAATGCCAAGGTTGTTATGCAATGGCAAGGTAGGGTGGAAACGTTCATAGAGAGGAAAGGCATCGGCCCCTTCTCTCCGCCCCCACCAGAGAAGGCATCGGCCACACAGTGGGCTCCTAGGAGCTCCTAGTCTCACTTGGGCAAGGGATGGGGACTGAAGCTGCTGGAGTCTGCAGCAGGACAGGCTCAGCACGGAGGTGACGAAACAGCTAGGACACCAAAAGTGACAGAGCCCTCGGGCCTACGCTGAGCTCTTCTCCCTCTAGTCTGTGTGCCGCCTGGCCGGCTTTCTTGAACTCTGTGACTCATCTATAAAATGGGGACAATGTTGCCTGTCACAAGGGCCCAGCCTTTGGAGGCTGGAGGCAGGGAGGTTAGTTGCCCCTTCCTGTTGGATTTCTCAGCCATCCAGCCCAGTGCCTGGAATTGCTGCCACCATAGCTGGTCACTGAGTACACATGTCCCAGTGCAGCTGTAAGGAAGCCCTGAGCACTGCACAATGCGAGGGTTTACATGTGCCAGCCAGTGACCTCCAGTGACCTCACACTGGGCTGAGTTGGACTCAAGTCCCAAAGAAAGCTTACTGGGCTGCAGAAGCCACATCAGGAACCCAGCACCCTGGAAAAGCACTTGGCTGGATGCAGCAGCCAGCATCTCAGAGCAGACGCAGGCGACATAAATGATCCAAGCAGGCCTGTGGGATGGGAGCCCATTTTCCAGGCTGGACTGCTTGGAAAATGGGGACTCCAGCTGGCAGGTGGCTCCCATGCCACTGGGTTGTCCCTCTGACTGCAACACCGGCAGACTCCCGAGGAGCCCACAGGCACTCTTGGCAGATTTCTGCCCCAAACCAAAGAGATGCACAAAGGCAGGGCCCTCTTGTCCCCCGTATACTGTTCTCAAGACCTATTGGTGCCTTTGTCCTCCCTCCCACCTTCTAAAGGCCCACAGTTCCACGGAGACCTCAGAGGCCAAGGGCACACTGCCTGGCATTAAGTGCAGGTGGCCATTTAAGGGACTGCGAGGCTGGGCGAGGGTGATGCTAAAGATAAAGATAAACATAAAGATAGAGGAGGATGGGCGTGGGATGGGCGATGATCAGAAAACCCAGCCAGACAGTGGAGCCTGTGCCCCGACACTCCCACAGCCCAACTGGTGTGCCACTGAGGGAGAGAGGGGGCTCTGTGCACCCCTTGATCCTGGACGGAGCATCTTTGTCTTGAGTGCCCCAGCCCAAGCCAGACCCCCATCCTCCAGCAGGGGCCTCAATTTTCCTGGGTTCCTTGATGCCCGCACCAAAAGTAGCTGTGATCTTAACACTTCTTTACTCTTTGTCCTCATTTAGTCATAATAGAAGCTGTGTTCTCAATCTGTTGTCACATTTATGATCCAGGAAGCCTTAATTCCCTGCAATAATCTTAAGTGACAATTCAAGGCTAAGTGTACTTTAATGTTTTGTAAGGCTTCTAAAGCAACATCTTAAAATTATAATACAGCCCCTGAAATTACTAGTCTGAGTGAAAGAGGGAATGAACAACTTGAAAACTAAATAAAAATCTACCAAACTGATCTACAGCTGAAACGATGAGGTTTGGCAGATTTCTTGGATGTAAATGAGAGAATCTGGGATGACCTTTGTCAGGTGGCAGATGGCTCGGCCAGTGGAAGAGACATTTAACTGAGGGAATGCCTTCTTTCTCCACCTTGCCTATTAATCAAAGAGACAGCCAGAATCTTTTCACCTGGATTTTCCCAGGGGAAGGGAAAAGGGGCTTGTTTGGGAGAGACCGACCCCTGCATCCCCAGAGAATGGAGGAGAGTTTTAGAGAACCACAGCAGTGTAGCAGAGAGAGGGTGAGGCAGCATGAGACAAGAGATGCCGACTTCTGATGCCCGGAGCTGGTTCTCTGTAGTTCCATCCATTGTTGTCAATGCTTTCTCTGTGCCATTGTCTCATTTAATCTCAGCACTACTCGTAAGTAACAGATAAAGACCCTGAGCTCAGAGAGGTTAAAGGATTTATGCAAGTTGACAGAGTAAGCTGTGTGGTCTTGTGTTTGAACTCAGATCGAAGTGAAGTTCAAAGCCTATACTCTTACTTTACAGTGAAGAAAATCTGGAATTTAAAAAAAATACTTATAAAAAGGTTTGCATTGATAACAATAATCCATAAAACAAATGAAAAGATAAACTGGGGAAAATGTTTCATACACATATGACAAACAAATGTCTAATTTACCCAACATAAAAAGAGCTCTTAGAAATCGATAGGAAAATAGACAAAGGACATGAACAGGCAATACTAATGGCAATACATATCATAAAACTCACTTTGCTGGTATATGAAAGAAATGCAAATCAAAAGAGCAATTAAATCTTGTTTTCACCTTTCACAATGGTGAAGTTTTAAAGATGGTATTATACAGCATTGCTGAGGTTCGGGTATAGACGTGGGGGAGAAGCATTTCCGTTCACGGTTTAAAGAGAAAACCTGCTCAGCCTCCTTGAAGGCAACTTTGTAATTCCCTCCAAAATCCCCAGGCACATATTAGTCCCCCAGGAACTCCATCTGTAGGACTCCAAGCTATAAAAATACTGACTCAAACGTGCAAATATTTTAGTACAAGGAAGCTCATACCAGAAAAAGCTATTGCAAACCAAACATGCATCAACAGAAGATATTTAATAATTATGGTACAACTACACACAACTATTAAACAAATGAGACAACTCTGTGTGCACTGAAATAGACCCAAAGCCACATTGCACTAAGCAGAAAAAGGGCCCACAAAACGTATACATAGTTTGATCATGCTAATGGGGAAAAAAAAAATCAAAGCAATGTATCTATGAAGGAATGTGTGTCCGTGAACTTGTGTTTGTGGAAGAAGAGGCGTTAGACTCAACAGTGGACAACACTGGGCAGTGGAATTGGGAGAGGGGAAAGGAGCTTCAATTTCCACGTTACATACTTCCATGTGCTTTGATTCTTTGAAACAACTTTATTGGGGGGGGGACATTCTCTAGGACGGTGGTACAAGAAACCCCAGATCCGTTCATGGCACCCCCAGAACACTGCAGAGGGGCACTGAAGCAAGCCCTCTGGAGCTCACACTGGATCAGAAACTGACCTACCTTCAGAGACAAACAACCCTACAAGAGAGATCCTACAAAACTGCAAAAATGAAGACCCATGGCAACAGGGAACCATGCCATTCTGCTGAAGGTAAGGGGTAAAGTGAAAAGCTAAAGAGAGTTTTTTAGAGAGGTGATTCTTGCAATGGTCCTTGAGGAAGAAGTAGAATTTTGCTGGTTGAAAAAGAGGAGAAAAGGTGTCCAGGAGGGAAAGACAGGAAGTGGGCACTGAGAGGATGTAGAGTGACATTTCACGGAACAAAGCCTGGGGGAAGGCTCCTTCTCTGGTCCAGACCCAGCTATAAGCATGAGCTTACCACAGCTGCCAGGCAGAGGGGAGGAGCAGAACGAAGGCTTCCCCCTGGCACAGGAATCATGGAGGCTCCGCTTGGCCCAGCACCATCCTCTCTGGCCCACACTGAGAGCCAGGGTCATGCTTACAGCCCACTGTGAACAGGTCGAATTGGAGAGTGGCGTTTCCCCGACCTTCCCTTTGCATTACCTCCAGAATCTCCTCTCTATACTCCTTTCTTGGGCCCCTGGGCGCTCTGTCC
This sequence comes from Hipposideros armiger, assembly GCF_001890085.2. Lineage (NCBI taxonomy): Eukaryota > Metazoa > Chordata > Mammalia > Chiroptera > Hipposideridae > Hipposideros > Hipposideros armiger. Next base: position 495,140 of record NW_017731850.1, on the reverse strand, counting down.
CCTTGCCTCTCCCTACACTTAAATCCCTGCCACTGAGAAACTCAATAGCTTTGCCCTGCATGGTAGATGGTCTCTTGGGTGCAAGGGCAGCTCAATGAGTACAGAATGCTGGGGTATCAGACAGATCTGGGCCAAATTCTGGCTCTGACTCTTCCTCGTTGGGCAAAGAACAACCTCCTATAGCCTGTTTTCTCATTCTGAGAAACTGGGATAACATCACCAACCTGATAGGGTTATTGAGAGAATGATAAATAATAATCAAGAGTGGACCTAGCTCAGAACCCAGCTTATACCAAACTCAATGAATAGTAGCTCTTCTGGGGGTGGGGCATGCAGTTATGGACTGATAAAACATTTCAGGGTTCTCTAGTAGAAAGGTCACAGGGAAGGTTTGGGCAGGGAGAGGGCTCTCTGCATTCTGTGTTAGAAGGTCATCTGCTTAAAACGTTTGGATCAAAACCAGGTCTGAGGCTGAGGTGAGGCAAGTGAGGTGCTCAGGGCACAACATTTAAGGAGGAACTCCCTAACGGGGCTGTGCAAGTAAGTGCTGCAGGGTCAGCACCGGAGAGTGCTTCCTTAAATCTTCCATCTTAGGTGCCTAGCTTGCCTCCCTGTGGTTCTGGTCCAGGTCAAAACAGTAATTTAGAAGCGAACACCTAAGAGGCAGGATTTGAATTAAATAGAGCTATTGCTTCAGGGAGAAGCAAACCACTGATTCCCCTGGCTGGGTGGATGTGTTTATCTAGGGGTGAGGGGGGGGGCGGTGAGTGCAGTTACAATTAGTGACCTACCAGGCCTGGAGCAAGAACGTGTATTTACAAGGCCCCAATCTCACCAATTAATTGGCCCTACCCCTCTCCCTACAATTCTCTAGTCAGCTGGCATTAACACCTCAGGCTGCCTCTCCAATAAAGCAGTCTCTGTCAGGAACTGCCCTGCTGCCTGGCTCATCGCAGCGGGGTGGACCTGAGCTTGCAGATGAGAAGGCTATGTGCAATGGTGCCTTCTAGAAAGACCTGCCAGGTTGAAGATAACACCAGAGAAGGTGCAGGCTTCCAGGTGAGACTGAAGGAAGGAACTTCACCTGTCTGTTGGAGACGAGGGATCCTGGAGAAGCACCCTGCCGAGATTCATTCTGTTTCCAAACGTGTGCAATGTGGGTCTCTGCGCTGTGAGCTCATGGCTGAGTTATCACAGCTCCTGATGACAGATCGTGAAAAATACGTCTTTCCCAAACTCTTTCTGGGTCCCTGCAAATGTGATTAAATCCATGGTATCTGAAATCTTAAGAAAGCACCTCTCAAGTTCCAAAACAACAAAGAAACAAGATTGGAGTGGGGAGAGGGGCAAATGAGGAGACCCAGGACAGGAAGAGATGCATGCATCCAGGGAGAGTTTTCAGGATGAAAAGCAAACTTTAATTCTGAGAAGCAAAGGATGCCAAAAAAGAGTGTAAAAAAAAATTAAGATAAGAGCAAGAAAAGTATCTAGCCTGAGTTCTCTGGAGCAATTGGAGTTTAAGATGATGTTTTAAGAAAATCACCCAGGACAGTGCCATTCTGGAAGGGTGGAGAGAAATGAGAGAATTGACAGCAGGAGCAGCTTCTAGGCAAAGGGAAATTCATTAGTTTTAGCTTTAGGCTTATTACTCTGCAGTATGAGTACCATAAGTTGCTACCAAGTCATTCGGTATGCACCTCAGTTTCATATAGCAAGGACAACTCATCAACCAATTAATTCATTTATTCATTCCCTCATTCACTCTCTTATGCCTATGTTAGGTGTCTATTAAGAGGCAGACACTGTGTGAGACATTAGGGTTGCAAATGTAAAAAATAAGATGATTACCCTTGAGAACATCATGGTCTAGTGGAAAAGACAGATAACTCAAACTTCAATAGACCGTCATACTGATGAGGCCCAAGCTTTAGGATCTAGATGAGGAGGACAAAGAAAGGGGTTAGGATAAGGATGACGATAAGCTAACATTTATATAGTGCTTATGATATGCCAGGCACTGTGGTAAATAATGGTGAGAGCAGTAAACACTGTA
>NW_017731850.1:486881-487944 GCF_001890085.2 Hipposideros armiger | reverse complement strand
TGGAGAGAGAGAGAGAGAGAGAGAGAGAGAGAGAGAGAGAGAGAGAGAGAGAGAGAGAGAGAGGGAGTTCTATTTTAGGGTTTGGCTCACATAATTGTGGAGGCTCAATGAGTCCAAAATCTGATGGGGGAGGCTGGCAGGCCAGAGACTCAGGAAGAAGTTGCAGTTCTAGCCCAAAGGTAGAACCAGGAGGAGTGGATATTGCAGATTAATTCTGAAGGCCATTGGTTGGAGAATTCATTCTTGCTTGGGGGAGTTCAGCCTTTTGTTCTATTCAGGCCTTCAACTGACTGGATGAGGCCCGCCCATATCGGGGAGTGCAATCTGCTTTACTCAAAGCCCACTATTTCAAGTGTAAATCTCATCCAAACAACACCCTCACAGGAACATCCAGAATAATGTTTAACCAAATATCTGGGCACCGTGGCTCAGCCAAGCTGACACATGATGTGAACCATCCCTGCCTTGGCCTATGAATTTGCTCATAGAGCTTCTTCTACTAGGCTGTATAGATGCTCTTGCTTCAAAAAGTCAGGCTCAAGTTTTCTCTCCTCTAAGGGCCTTGCCTGGTGAATGTCAGGATAAAGCCCCCTCCCTGAGCTTCAGCCACACCTTCTGCCTGGACTTCCTATTTTGTGCTTATCTCACGTGGCTGTAAATGATCTTTTTCTCCAACCAAAGTCTAAGTATCCGTATCTATGGAGGTCCAGGTGCTCTTCACATTGAACAGCATGCCAGATGGGCTCAAGGAGGACCTGCCAACTAATAGTTGATGTCTTCATTTTGTAAGTCCTGAGTGGTGGGCATGCCCTCCTGGCACATGAAGGTTGCCAAACCCCTGTTACAGTGGGAGTTCAAATGGGTACAGACACTTTGGAACTCAGTTTAGTACTATAAGGTAAAACTAAAAAGGCTCTATTTCAATTGCCTACTGCTACCTAAAAAAAAAAAAGGTTCCAAAACTTAGTGGCTTAAAACTATTTTGATAGATCTCACACTTCTGTGGATGGACTGGGCTTGCTGGTAGTTCTTCTGTTTCACATGGTGGCAGTTGGGGCTGCAG
>NW_017731850.1:475520-480641 GCF_001890085.2 Hipposideros armiger | reverse complement strand
TAATGCCTCAAATTAAACAATTCACTAACTGCCCTTGAGGAAGGGAAATACAAGATGTTTACTACATGTAGATGCCTATGGAAGGAAATTAATTTAGAACAAATGCAAGTCAATTTCAATAGCTGAGCCTATATAATTCAAGCCCCACATGATGAGAGCACAGGGAGTCTGGGTGTGCTGAAGGTAGAGTGGCATTATCATATAAAGTTTCTTAGAGGGGTTCTTTGGGTCATGTCTTGGAGGAAGCTCCTATTTTGCAAATCAGTACAGTAGGTATTCAAGCAGGCTTCAGAGCAATTTCCTAGGAGAAAATTGGTCATAACAACCTCAGGAGATGGATGGAGAAGTTTAATTGAGCCAAGCTGAGATATGCAAATAGCTTAGTCTCTCCCCAGTGTTCTGAGGCTTACTGATTTCTCAACTAAACTTGCACTTGCTCTGTCACTTGAAATAAAAACTAAATCAAGTGGTAGACTACTTCTAGAGGAGAGCGATGGAAAAGAGTGCTTTGCCTGAGTTACTCTCAACTTGTCTACTTGGCCATCCATCTTCACCACCTGGCATGTTTGGGGATCTCTGACAGCCAGGTAGGAGAGGTCTCATAAATCTAGAAGGCAATCCTCCTGCAGCCTTTTAGGTTGCACCTAATAACAAATCATGGGCTGCAGCCACTGGCGGAGTAAGTTGGAAGTGATGGAATTTCCTGCACCATGTTCTCCCATAAGGAATTAAGAAGGTGCCCTTGGCCCTGAACATAGGAGACTGGGTGCTTCAATATCCTGAAGACTGTGCTATGGTAAAGTAAACGGTGTGGCAGAGAGCAGCTAATCGTCCCACAAGGAGCTGCATCTCTCAGCTTCCCTGGAGATCAGGCACATCCATGTGATCTAGCCAATGGGATGAAGGCAGAAGTCACGGCACCTCGCTCCCCACTCATGGCCCTAGAAGTTCCCCACACCTTTTATTCTATGTCCTTTCCCCTTCTGCCATCCTGATTCAGACAAGCTCAATGACCTTGGGAGCCATGTGTTGACTATGGCAGAGCCCGAAGTTGAAAGGCTCCTGGGCTTCTGAATCACCACTTGGGGACGCCTCCAGACAATCAGGAACATCTGCTCTGGATTTTACTTGTGGGAGAGAAAAACATCTATCAAGCCATTATACATGATACATTTTGGAGATGTTTGTTATAGCAGTTAATGTTATCTTAACTGACACAGAATGTTCCTGCATGGTGACTACATCGAGAACACTTGGGTGACTTGCCAGCTTTCGTACTGAAGCCAAGGCCGTTCTGGGCCAGTTAGCACTGAACAAAAGAAAAGAACAAACCACAAGGAGCAGGTAAGTATTTGGAGTCTCTGTGTGGACCTGACAGTAGTTCTCTCACCAAAAGTGTACAGTAGTCCAGAGAATGCGGGAGGCAGGTAACCAGGTCGCACCATGAATGCAATAAGAGTTATAATAGAATCACTGACAGAGTCTTGCAAAATCAAGAATGTTTTCCGGGAAACGGATGTTTAAAACTGAGTCTTGAAGAATAAACATGCAGGTAGGTGCCAGATAGAGATGAGGGTAGAGCGGGTGAAGGGAAGGGCACTGCAGAAGGAAGCAGGGCTTGCGCTAAATTAGAAAGCTGGAAAGTCAGTCTGGCTAGAGTGTAGCCAGAGGTGACTCTGGAGAGGTACTCTAGAACAGGGCACAATAGGAGTGCCTCCAAGACCTGTTTGAAAATGGTGGCCCTCCTGTCATGGTGGGGGAAAGGAGGACTGAGACACAATGGACTTGAGTGTGTGAGTGACAGAGCAAGAACAGAGGGTACATTGGCAGAGCACAGTGAAAGGGCCCCAGCTAGGAGGGGGCTGCAGTGATTCTGACCAGGGATGGGGAGGGGCAACTAAATTGACTATAAGAAGCCCAGAGCCAGCTGGCATGGAATGAGTCAGAAGCGCCCCCTGCTGGAGGAAGTCTGTAAGGGGCAGGCTGCACCTCTGCCTGAGAAGACATGTAGAAGTCATTAAGAACACAGATTTAGATGTTAAGCTGGATCCCAGTTCCAAATCCCGTTGCACCTCTTGGTTCCTAATTATATAACTGTATACAAGTGACTTCACCTCCTGAGTTTGGTTTGCCCATCTGGAACAACTGGGTCAGTATCACCGTTTTCAGAGCTTCCCATGAGTTAACATACATGAAGCAGGTAACACAGTGCTTGGCACATAACAAATGCTCATTAAAGAGCAGTTCTTAGTATTCTGACCAGCAAACACGCCTGGGCTGAAGAGAGTTGTGGGGAAACACGAACCTACCCTTCCCTTCCAACCCGAACCCCACCTGGGCAGAATACAGCACATGTGACCCCTCTCTAAGGGTCACCATGGCCTGCATACCTCAAATCCATTATCTACTGTCATCTGCCCTCTCATAGTTGAATTTCAAATAAAACATCCTAGGTGCCTTTATACAATATCACACACTGGAAAACATTCTCTTTCACAGCTCTCTAAACAGCACCCCATACCCTTGTTTATTTGTTTATCCATCTCTTTATTTTTTTATTTTGAAGGCCTCTTTGACCCCACGGTGCTGGCGAGCCTCCTGAAACACCACTGAGAGATCAATCATGAAAACCCAGCTCTGCACTGAGGCCCTCAGTAATGAGCTACCTCATGCCAGGAAAATGCCATCTCAAGTGCTCATTGATTCCACTGGCTCTCCTCCGGCATTGGGCCCAGCTTAGCAGCGAGAGAACTAATGGCTGCTTAAAGGTGAGCTGACCCCAGATGCTCTCAGTGGCCCAGCAGGGCCCCGGGGCGGCTGAAATGGCTGAGAAATGAATAGATGTGCTCTCTGCGGTCACTGCCTACATGCGGGGCAGGTTCTCTGTTTTGAGGGGGTCAGGGGCGTGGCAGCCATCTGTACCTGCTTAGCGATGGCCAGCATGCCCCAAATGCCAGCCAGTGACAGGACCGCTCAGCAGGCTGGCGTTTGAACTGTAAACAGCCATTTGACAGATGACAGGGTTTTCTAGAGCTGAGGCAAAAAGGAAACAGTGGGACTCAGGCCTACAGAGGAGAGATCCTGACAGCAAGGAGCTGACAAAATTGGGCCTGGAAACGACAGAAGCCACAGGATATGTGTTCAGAAGACATGTGTGGGGCTCTCTGTAATACAGCCGAGCCTTGTGCAGCTCATGCAGTGAATTTGTTAAACAATTTCGCCATTCTAACTGGTGCCTCCAACATACCCCAGCTCTGCTGCCTACTCTTAGAAATGGATTTCAAGAAGCAGGAGTTTCAAGGTTGTCGTTGTTATTATTATTTTTGTTTGTTTGTTTTAGCCTTAATGGCAACACACAGGCTGAAAATCAAACTGAACAAGTGTTTCATTGTCAGCAAATAACTTTCACTTTTTCTTTTTAAGTGGTAGCCTTTTTTTCCCTCCTCAAATCACTGAGCTTCCAGTGGGGGAAAAGTGGCAGATTTAATTGCTTGGAACTGTATATCATATTTCCCCTCTCTGGAGGTTTCATTATAGGCCCGAAACCAGAGAATTGCTCTGCATCCCCTTGCCTTCTCTTCCAGCTATTTCTGGGTTTTAATAATTATTCATTAATTGCACACTATGATAAGATCCTCACTGTTTTGAAACATCCTCCCTCTGGCCTCCATACCATTAAAGACCCTGATTGCCTGCCAAGAGCGTAAAATTAAAAATCAAACCACTACCTCTGAAAGGTTTAATACGTGCCACATTGAACAGGTATTTGCAGCTTACGGCCATTTTATTACATCAGCAGCTCAAGGGAAAGTGCAACTTTATGTTGAAATTGTTCTCCTTTGAAACGTAAGTCAACAGGACCAGCAGTGGGGGAATTTTTCTCACAGCTGTTATCTCCTTTGGATGAACGGCTTGTTTCCCCAGATAAAATTTGCCTCTTGCTGATGTCAGACCTCAAGGATAACTGAGACTGCTGAAGAGAACCTCCCTCTAGGTGCTCTAAATTATAGACAAGCATCAATTTAAAAGGGCAAATTGCCCTATACAGGCCCCTGAGGCCATTAGAAATAGAATCGGGGACCATTTCCTGCAAAGCCTAGAGCTTACCCCCCACCCCCCACTCCTCTCTTCTCACTCTGGGTTTCCTACTCCTTCAGGGCAGATGGAGAGACTGACTTTATGGTCAACCCAATAAATTTTACACAGGGGTTCATTCAATATAGGCTGAATGAATAAAGAATGAATGAACGAATACAGAAACTTAGCAAGGACAGGAAAAGGACAAGCTAGAATTTCTAAACAAAACAAGTAACATCTTGCAAATTTTGCAATTACTGTCACCCACTGAAATCAACAGCCCAGAGCAAGCTAATACTTAAGATACAAAATGAGAACCAAATCTCTTTTTTACGTATGTACTCTGCTTCCTTTACATTCTTACCACAGAAGCTCTGTTCCACATTGCCCTCAGTCTTTCAATAGTGTTCTCAGTTAAGGAATTAGTGAGGAAAATAAACATCAAGACCAGAGCAAGGTCCCACCCAATTGTCTTTCCTTGATGGTGGCAAACCGTTGCCTTGGGAAGAGAGTGGTGGTCTCCTCTGCCCTTGGGGTCCACCCCCGCATTCGCCCCCCCAAGGACATTCTGGGATTCCACAAGGAAAGTTGGGGCTCCAGGATTCCAGGAATTACTTGGTGATTAAATAGGATCATTTTGGCTGACCGGAGAGGAGAGACAAGATGATAGAAAAGTCTGGATTATAAGAATAAAAACATAGAGAAAGGAAATTGGACACCCACTGAACATTTTTTATTAAATTAGAATTATTTAAGCTGTCCATTCTTCCGCCTACCAATAGGAAAAAAACCCCAAAAAACTCAAACCTCCTGGCACCTAAGACCTCTATGATGGGTCCCTAAGACCGCTTGAAACTATTCACTGGACAGCACAAATCCTCTACTCCAAAGAGAGTTCACTGGACTCTGAACAAGCTTGGCCTTAGTCTATGAATTTACTTATAGCTCTTCTCCTATTAGAATACCCTGTCCATTCTATTACTCAAGGTTCTCAGAAAAACAGAACCAATAGGATATGTGTGTGTGTGTGTGTGTGTGTGTGTG
>NW_017731850.1:428511-474245 GCF_001890085.2 Hipposideros armiger | reverse complement strand
CCCTCACCACAAAGCCTAACCATGTGACCTCTCCATGTAGTCTCTTCAGCAGTGTGACCAGATGTTGCTCATGGTTTCTCAGGGCCCCCCCAAAGCACAAAAGTGGAAGCTGTCAGGTGTTCTTAAAGCCCAGTCCAAGACTGACATGCTGTCATTTCTGCTACATTCTGTTGGTTACAGCATGTCACCAACCCAGCCCAGATTTGGGACGGAGGGACTCTACAAGGACATGAAAACTTGGAGCCAGTGCTGTAATATGAAAATATCTGTGATTTCTATTGATGACAGAGTGATAAGTACTGCTAATGCAACTATGGTTTGTTACCTAGATTCATAAGTGAGGAAAACGCTACACTTCAAAGAGAAGTTTATGAAAATAAAGATAGGATTTCTTTCTAGTCCAGTCAAGTTCATGACCCACCCCTCCCAATGAATCCTTATGGCTCAGAAGACCCCAGATTAAAACCTCACAAGTTAAGAGTTGAGGGTGCATGTGGTAAGGCGTTATAATGTTGGCATAACAGAGCACAAAGGAACCTCAGAGATCATCTACGCAGTTTATTTCAGGGTCACACACTCAATGCCTTCTAAGGCAAGATGCCTGGGGAAAGGTGAGGAGTAAGGTAACAGGGTCAGCCTGAGGTTGTGCCTGTCCGATCTGGAGGTACATGTACGTATTGCACTCCGCTGCCCTCAGTCCCCCCGTGAGGCCTCTGTTCTCATTTGGCTCCTGCATTACACAGGAACACAAGCCCAGAGACACTTGTCCAAGATCACAAAAGTTTAGAGAACTCAGGCCTTGGGTTTTCTTGCTGTGAAGTAAGTCCCAGGGTCTCAACTCTGCCAGGTGCCTTTTTCACCTTGACATTGTTCAATTCATCCTTGTACACCATCTCCATTAACAGCCACCCTTGGAAGAGAAAGAAGCACTTACCACTAAAAATGACAGATAGAGAGCATTGCTGCCTCCTTCCCTAAAGACCCTACACCCACTTCCCAGACCATCCTAAAATCGTCAGACTTTTCCTTGATAACACTTCCCCAAGGCCTAGAACTATATCTTCAGCTCCCCAAACCCTCAATGTTGTCTCCTACAGAAAACCTTAAAAACCTACAAGGGGAGCCCCCAGTAGCTATTGTCCTCCCCTTCCTAACATAACGCCCCCCCCCTTTGGATGGTACTGCCCAGGACTTTGTCTCCACAGAATTATAAAGATTGTCTCAGGTGGCTCCGTGGCGCAATGGATAGCGCATTGGACTTCTAAAGATTGTCTCGCCTTCCCCATCCACACTGACCTCTCCCGCCCTTCCTAACGCATGTTCCCACCAGGCACACTAACCTGGTCCTGCCCGCCTCATTCTTACTGTGACTGACTCTCAAGCAAAAGAAGACTCAAAGAAGCAATGCCTAAGGCTGAGGCACGCATTCCCAAGGGTGGGATTGCAGACATGGTGGTACACAGGTATCATGAGGTACAAGTGCCATCCTAGTTACCCTGGCATGAGACTCATGACATTCAAAAATTTACCTTTATTAAAGACTTATTACCAGCTGGACATGTTTTATTTCAGTTAGCCTTCACCAGAGCTCTAAAGATCGATACCACTTTTAAGCCCATTTTACAAGTGAGGAAACTGAGGCACAAAGGGGTTTAATAGCTCAACCATGGCCACACAGCTACTGATGGAGCCTAACCAGGTCTTTGCCCTTCGTCTGTGGGACTGGAATGCGTATCCTCGTGTGTCATGTTATAATGCTGATTTCATGGTTCCTTGGCCAGGTTAGGGAGAAGCTCGCAGAGGAAGCTGCAGGTTGCAGACAAGGCCCCTTTCTGGCTTATTCCTCCTCACCTTCTCCCACCCCACTCAGGCTCCTAGCTCCTCAGGTGAGGCTCTGCCTTCTCAGGCCAGGGAGGCCAGGGCTCAGCCAGCCTGCCACAGCTCAGACGACAAGCCCGCTAAATAAAAGTGACAGCCGAGCCCATGAATATGTGTATAAAAAGACAACTCAGCATCTCAATTTAACTCCAACAAAATTCAATTTCACTTGGGGAGTGATCTCCCTTTGGCCTCTGATACCCTGCCCTGATGTCTCTCTTATTCAAATGTGTGCAGCTGGAACCTTCTGCTGCTCAGCGGCTGAACATCCCTCAGGGATTCCTAATGGGGAGCAAGGCCCTACTGGATTCATTAAATCCCGCTGCCGAATAACAACAGTCTTCACCGAGGAACACTTGCTAGATGATGCATGTTTAAAGCCACACGTAACAGAGAGGAAGACTGGCCTGTGGGTTTCTTATTGGCATCTGTCTTCCGTTCTGTGCCCCTCTACACTTTCCTAGTGAAAAGAAGGAAGAGACTCAGAGAGAAATTGAGCAGACGTGAGTTTCCTGGACCTTTCTAGAGATGCTCTGGGGACTTCCAATGAGAGCCTCCTCTGGGCTGTGCCAAGAACTGAGCCACTCACCAGACCGATGGGCCAGGACAATGATTCTAGAACATACTCACTCCTGCATTATGTCTTTGATCACAGCATCCTTCCTTGCCTCCTACTGCCTCTTACCTGATGCCACTTAAGTTCTCTTCATTTACCTCTTTCTTATGTCTTGTCTGTGAAGCCATGTCCATTGAACTCTCGGGACTTGTACAATATTCACAAACTAACAGCGTAGTTAGTAAAGGGCATAAGGTCCGCCTGGCTAGTGAAGAGCACAAGGTCTGGTGTCAGGCTGCCTGGGATCACATCCCAGTCCCACCATTTACTAACTCTGTGACCTTGGGAAAGTTTCTTTTCTGTGTGCTCGTTTACTGTACCTCCATTTCCCCAAAAGTAAAATGAGGCAAATAATACTTACATCACATGCATGTTTGAAAAATTAAATGAATAACATGGGAAGTGTTTAAATAAATAACATGTAAAGTGCTGATACCTGGTAAGCAATCAATAAATGTTTATTGTTATATAATTTTATTTCTTGCCCTCTGCACTCTACCAAACCATGTGCCCCCAGCTTTAAGCACATTAAGCTGCTCTCTGCTTTTCATACACCATGCTTTTTTTTTTTAAAGATTCTATTGGGGAATTGGGGGAGGGGAACAGCATTGGGGAATCAGGGAAGGGGAACAGACAAGTTTCTGTCCTTTTGTTCTTCAGTCTAGTGTGGAGGATGTCGCTTCACTGGCCCATGTTGGTATTGTGATCATTGCGCTTTTCCCGGCTGAGGCAGTCGCTCTCTGGCCATTGGACGGTCACTCACAGCAGCTCACGGCAGCTCTTACCAGCTGCCAGCTACTCACGGTAGCTCACAGCAGACCACTGAAGCCCCGCTGCAGCCTATGCCATCCCCAGCGATTCACAGCAGCCCAGTTCCAGGTCAAGCTGTTGTTCACCATCTTAGGTGTAGAGGGCGCAGTGTCACTAGCCCATGTGGGATCTGAACCGGCGGCCCTGCTGCTCAGAGCTCGCGCTCCCAAGCCAACTCTTAACCAACTGACCCACTCGGCTGGCCCCACCATGCATTTTTTTTTTATAGGTCTTGTCTTCTTTTAGTTCTGTCTGCCTAAAATACCTTTTACTGCCTCTCTGCCTAGCAGACTCCTAGTCATCGTTCAAAGTCCAATTCAAATGGCCCTCCCTCTGACAGGCCTTCCTTAAGCAGGCTGGAGACTTGGCCCCTTCTCTATGCAGTCACAACATTTAATACATAACCTTGTACATAAAGGCATTTATCTTTCTGATTTATGATTAGTTGTTTAAAAGTCTATCTCTGCCATCAAACTGCAAACCTCTCAAGAGATGAATTATTTTTTCATCTTTATGTCTGCAGCTCCAAGCTTGGCGTTGGATGCTGGGTTTAATTGGATCTTTCTGTGTATAGGTTGTGTTCTCTCCTCAGGACTGTTGGCTCAGCTTCTTGTGATCAAGGCCAGTGTCTTTTATGTCTTCACAGCTCAGAACACAAAGGTTTTGTTGGTGATAACGAATGCCCTCAACCCCCATAGCTTCTGATAGGTGGTCCTTAGAGTTACAGTAATTCAAATGAAGGACTCACCTTATTTTTATTTTGTAAATAATTTTGTCAAGGGTTGATGAAACATCTATGATGTGCCCAGATGCAGGCTGCCTGCCATGGAAAGAGAGAAGGAGGCAGAGCCACAATGATGAAACCATGTGCCCGGTCAACAGAACTGACAGTGACAGGACAGTGCCTTGACCTGATCTTCTCAAGTGTGACACGTTATTTCACACATACATGGCACAGGCTGACTCAGAGGAAAAGCAAAATCACACGTGCTCTGAAGTTCACGCAATGGAGAAAGGATGGGTGCAAACTCAGAGTGTGGCTTGGTTAGGAAGGAGGTTCTTGGAGGTGGCAAGTCCCAGGCTGGATTTTGAAGTAGAGTTATTCAAACCTATGTGCTCACCACAAACGCACACTCTTACACACATGTGCACACATGTCTTTCTCTGTCTCTTCTCCTTCCCAAGCCAACACCCTGCCATCACTGTGATGCATTGTTTAAAAATCAGGCCTAAATGCTAGTGTCTTCTCCATACTTAGCATGAATCGGTGGCCTTGACTGCGTGGAAGACTGTAGGCATAAAAAGAGTTTGTTGAAATGAATGTCAACATTTCCAGCTTTTGATGAATAGCTCCTGCCTTCAGTGGATTTCCATAACCCGTTATACACACACACAAAGGCACACCCTCTGTCATCACCTGCTGATAGGGCTTCTGCAGAAGCCTCTAAAGTGTAGACAGGTATGGATGGCCCCCCATTTGGGGAAACTCAGCCATGAAGCACAGAGCCAATGTGCATGAACAGCATTCATAGACAGACATGATCGGTGTCTAAGAGGGGTCCTTTTACCCATAGTTCATCCTCAGATAGACCTACAACGTGGTTAAGAGTGACCTCAAATGTCACCTCCTTGTGGAGACAGCCGCCAGGTTTTGCCCAGTTTGGCAAGGGTATTTGGAGTCAATTCCAACCTCACCTCACCCCTTAACTGGGTCCAACCTGCACTGACGTACATGATAGTCCTGCAGCCCCAAACCCACTAGAAATCCAGAGGGAGTGAGCAATTCCCAGGGCCCCCATTCCCATACCTTGCTCCCATGTTTAATCCCATTTTAGTCCACAGTTTCTGGATTTTGCTCCCTATAAATAGTTAGCTCACTTATAGCTGAGTGAGGACATATCAGAGCTGGAAGGGACCCCTGAGACAACCTAACACAGTGCCCTCATTTTCTCCAAATGTGGACACCGAGACCTCCAAGGGGTAGAAGGATTTGCCCACAATACCACATTTTACTGTGTGATGCTGAGACTAGAATCCAAGCAGTTTATAAAAGGAGCTTCATCCCATGCAGAGAACAGTCCTTTCTCCATCCACAGATACCACCTCTAGCCTTGGTCCACTGCCTCACAGAAACTGTTGCAAAGGCAGACCAAGGAAGAGAACAAGATAGATAGAAAACAACCCAACCATCCCTTCTCCTGGAAAAGCATGTCAGAACAAACATGTTGCCAGATTCTTCTGATTAAGGGTCAGCAGAAGCATCTTGACATGTGAAGGAAAAACAGTTTTTTTCTACTACTCTTTAAAAAGTTTTACCACTAAGGTCCCATGGGGAAGAAAGCCCGCAAGCTCCTTTGGAAGCCTGTTAAAAATACAGTCCTCTCAAGACTGGCATATCAGTCCCAGGAGGAGCCTATTCCTCTACTCCCATTGCAACCGACACCCTTAAGAGGTCTCAGTGGAAATGGAGAACTCATCGTCCTCCAAGTAAACCCTCCTGCTCATGACAGTGGTGTGCAGATCATCTTTCAGCCTTCCTGTCTCCTTGTGAACTGACCTTGATGTGTTTTTCATTTCACGCTCACATCATTTTCTAGCTGCCCATCCCTTACTCTCTCCATACCCAGATATTCTCCATGTGCCCCACCTATGCCAATTACATTCTAGTTCTTTGAGGGCAGGGACCTTGCTAGATATCTGGGTCCCCCACAGAAGCAAGGTGCTGCTTATGTAAAATCACTGGCCCCTTAACTTTTTAGCTGTCATGGGACTCTGAGATTGCCTGTCAAATGGCTCTCAACTACTGGCAGGGACTAACATCCTGTTGATGCCTATCTACCTTCCCTACCCCCACCAACGGCGGCTTTCGTCAGATAGAGTTGGATCCTGAGCTTCTGCATAATTTTCAGGCTCCCTGGTAAACTCTGATGCTCACTGAGGTTTTCTATCTAGCCTTCCCCTCACTTTACAAAGGAGCAGCCTGATCTTTTCCTAGCTCTGCTTCTAGAACTCGAGAATGCAAACCTAAACTCTAGAACACCAGGAATTCAGCTGTCTTTCCAGATGTGCTTTCCACCATATCAGTGCCCTCATCACTAATTCACATTAGAATTGGGGAACTTTAAAAACAACAACAGCAACTAACTTCTTAAAAAGAAAAAAGGAAAAAAAATAGAAAGAAAGAACCCACCTCAGACCAATCAAATCAAACTGTGGGGGCAGGGCCTGGGGGTCATTATCTTTTTTGAAAAAACAACACCCTTGGTAATTCTAAAGTCTAGCCAGAGCTGAGAAACACTAGGCTTCACCAGGGTATCCCCAGGCCAAACTAATTGAATGAACACATGCAAATAAATGTCTTAAGTAATATAGGTCTTAAATGATTCGGAATGCATTAGCCAGTGCCTAGAAATTAATAACGTCAAACTCTGCAAGGAGAGTGAATTCTCAGCCTCAAAAGACGCTGCCACCACCTCACCAGCTGTGTTTGAGCTGGAAGCCAGGGGGCAACAAAGCAGGCTGCCAAGCCCCTGGAAAGTCTACTCCATGCTGTCCGCTGCCCCAATTGGCAGCTGGTCAGCCTCAGGAACTAACTGTTTCTGGAGGATTGGTTGACCTCAGCTGGGCGGTGCTGGTTCAGGACCCCCAGCACAGAGCCACAAAGTCAAAGGAACAAAAGCTGTTCCCTGTGCATGGGTGCTGGGCTTCAGGCATGGGGTGGGAGCCACCAGGGGGCAGGAAGTCTCTCTACTGCACTTTGAATTTGAGGACATTCCTGCTTAGTGGATCCGTAGGATTTGGAACTTCCTACCCCATAACCTGGTAGACAATGTTCCACGATCATTTTCACATTACCTTTTTGAGTTGAGTTCCCCTATAACTACCAGACACTTCTCAACTGATTTATAAATGATCAGTGAATACCTGTCCAGTAGGGGAAATGACATACCAAATGCTTATCCCTTTAGAGTATTTAGCAAGGTCCAGCCGAGTAAAATCCTCAGAATATTAGCCTACCGAGCAGGGTTTCCTAGAGTTTTTTGGATCCATTGCTTCTTTCTCTACATGACAAAGTGCGAGTGATTGCAGAGTCCACTGAGCAAATGCTTGATTTTCTTCTGGAGTGTCCTTTAAGTGAAGCAAATGCCCTTACCCTCTGCTGTGTGGAGATACTGCCAGTAGAGGCATGCTGTGGGCATCAGCAAATGCAAACACACCCACCCACACACACACACACACACACACACACACACATAAACACACACATACACACACACACCTGGCCAGGACAGGGCAGCTGACATTCCAAAAGGGCATATCCTGTTGGACAAACCCTAACCCCAGCCCACACAAACTTTCCTCTCAAGTTCCGGAACTAGAGGCTCCAGCCCATGCTTGAGTTTTCACTGTCTCTCTTTCACAGGATTAGATAAGGCCGGGGCTACAGCGTCTCTGGAGCCCCACCCTGAACCCCTCTGCCACTCTCATCCTGACTAAAGCCTGGTCTCACTTGCCCTTCAATTCTGACCTGGGCTCTTCCTTAAAGGAAAAGCAAAGACCACAGGACCCACAGTGGACGCTAGCATCAGAGGAAATGCATTTCACCAAATGCAAGATTGAGTCATATCAAATAAACCGCCTGGAGACACCCTTAATAAGCCACAGCGATATAAAACTAGCTTTGCACAGCACACTTGTCTCAGTCGGAAGCCAGCAACGTAGCTCAGCCTTGGCTATGCATGGGGATCAACTGGGGAGCTTTAAAAATATACTGATGCTTGCGTTTCATTCCCATAAACCCTGATTTAATTGGTCTAGGATTCAACCTCATCATTAGGATTGTTTTTAAATGTTTCTCCAGTGATTATAGTGCTCCAATCCAAGGCTAAGAAGCACTGAGGCAAAGGGACACTGAAAACACAGAGGGAGAGACTATAAGAGAGGCAAAGAGAAGAAAAAGCAGAGGGGGAAGGGGCGAGGGGGAGACTGGGGTTAAAGTCGAAACTAGAACAGAGAAAGAGAGTGACAGAGATACACAGAGACTCCTACGTCAGCAAGGAGAAGAGGGTATGGGAACCAGACTGATGGGGAGAGTTCAGATGGGAGAGGGGAGAGAGGAAGCTAAAAGAACGAAAAGAGAGAAAACAAATTAACCAAAGATCCAGATGGCAGGGAAGGAAAACTAACAATATTTATTGAGAATTGACTATGCGCTGGAGGCCCTCTTTACAAAACAGAGGCAAACATAAGAGGGAGAAAAAGGAAGCTTAAGGAAGAACATTTTCACAGCAAAAACTAAGAAAACTGAGCAAGTACATGCAACCGGTGCCCAAACACTCAGTCAACAGCACTTTGCAACCAATTTAAATACAACTTCACACGGGATGTGGAGTCCAGCATAGGGAATAGAGTCAGTGGTGTTGTAACAGCTATATACGATGTCAGACGGGTAGTAGTAGATTGGGAGAGGGTTATCACTTTGTGAGGGATGTAAATATGTAACTATTATATTGCTTTGTATACCTGAAACTAATAAAAAATATTCATTAAAAAAAAATAAAAAACCTTCAGCTGGGGCAATGAGCCCGGCCTTTTCATTAAGCCCCTCTTGGTCTTTTTCTTTCCCACATGCTATGAGTCTCTAGCACCCTGCAGACGTTCCTCTTCCGCTGTGCTGGGAGCAGGTCCCTACAAGAGGGGCCAGGGCTCCCAGGATCCTGAGGAATTGCTTGGTCAGGGGGTGGGGGCGGTGGGGCGATTTGGCTGCTTTGAAAAGCCCCAAGTTCACTGAGTCTCCCTAAAACGAACTCTGAACAGCAGCTCCCTTTTTTCCTTTTCTGAAAACAATCAAAAGAAAGAGGCTGCCAAGGGAGCCCAAGAACACCGTTATAATTAAGATTTGCTTAGTATTTTCATTAGAAACCCATTTTAGTGGTTTATACCTCGGCAGTCAAACCAGAGCATCTACCCTGCTTCTCAGGGCTCAGGGTCCCAGGAGAAGCATATATGTGCTTTCATCACAACCAAAAATTACACATTATGATAATTGGGCCTCAACGAGGAGTAAATGCTTCTGGGTAATAAACGGGTTCCCCACTCTCCCCACACATAAGGGCTGGCTGAGTGCCGCGTTGGTTAAGAGCTGGCTTGGGACGCCAGNCAATCTGCCAAGAAATCCTGCGGGTTCCAATTTCAAAATATCTCCAGAATCTGATCACTTGCCACAGTCTCCACTGCTTCCACCCTGGCCTAAGCCACAAATCTCTCACTTGAATTACTGCATCGGCTTTCTACCATCCTCCTTGCTTCTACTCTGCCCCTTAATGTCTGTTATTCTCCACCCAGCATCCAGAGCGATCCTTTTAAAACCTTAGTCACATCAGATCATGTCACTCCTCAGCTCACCCCGTCCAATGGCTCCCTATCCAACTCCAAGACAAATTCCAAGTCTTTACTACGGCCCTCCAGGATCCGGTCTCCTCACCACTCCTTTTCCCTCGAACCTCATTCCCTCCTACCCGCTCTCCCTGACTGTTCAACTGCGAGCCTCACTGAACATACCAGGCCTACCCCTACCCTAGGGCTTTTGTGCCTCCCGTGTCCTCTACCTGGAATGCTCTTTCCCTAGAAATCCACATGGCTCACTCCCTTACCTCCTTCAGGTCTTTGCACAAATATCACTTTCTCCATGAACCCTTGCTGACGACCCTATTCAAATTGCACTCCTATGTTTTAATTTTCTCTTTAGCACTAATCACCACTTGGCATGCTACATATGTAATGTCTGTAGTATTTGTTTATTTTCTTACCCCCTCCGCCTCCAATTAAACAATAAACTCCACGATGATAGGAATGTTTGTCTATTTTGCTCTCAATCTCTAGAATACCCTTTGGCATTTAGTGAACCAACAAATATTTATTGCACAAATGAATGAGTTCCTGTTCAGCAAGTAAACTTATGAGAATAATTTAGGCTTTCATTCATTCCTGGTGGGAATGCAAACTGGTGCAGCTACTCTGGAAGATAGTTTGGCTGTAAACCAATCACACATCGGCAATGGCATTAACCTACCATATGACCCAGCAATTACACCCCTAGCTATTTACCCAAGTGAAAATTATTTCACAAAAAAATGGAATGAGCCACACTTTGTGCCTAATGACTTGAGCCCACAGTTAGCAGATGAGCTTGGAATAATTTTTGGTTGTCGTGGGGTCGGTGGGGTTCTCTGTGCCTCCAAGCCTTCTACACACCTTCACCTATGGTCACCGGAAGTCCAGGATGAAGAAACAGAAAGGAAACTTACTTCCCACTTGAAAGAACCAAATGTAGGTCCTTATGAACAATAGCTTGGGGTGCCAACCACACAAGGTCTATGCTACAGGTGTTACTGCCCACCTGGCCAGACCTGACTCCACTCAGACCTAAAGGAAACTCAGTTCACCTCTAAACAACCACAGTGCTCACCACTGTTCAGCCTTCACTGTGGGCCATGCATGATTCCCAGGGTGCCTCGTGCTTTCCAAGCAGTAACTTGTTTATTAGATTTGTTTTATAGATGAAAAAACCAAAGCACAGAGTTATGATGGTAATTCCCCCAAAAGAGGTAAGTCAGTAGGTCATAGATTGGAGATAAAACCCAGCCAGATACTTTGACTCCAAGATCCTCCTGTCTACCCTACCTTTAACAGTTTCGTCTCTCAACAGAAACGACTCATAGAAACTGATGGTTGCCAGAAGGGAGGGGATGAGGGGATGGGTGAAAAACGTGAAGGAGAATATAGTCAATAATATTATGATAAGTTTACATCATGACAGATGATTACTAGGCTTAGTGTAGGGATCACTTTGCAAGATATATAAATGTCAAATCATTATATTACATGCCTGAAACTAATCATTTTTTAATTTAAAAAGTTTCTCTTTCATCTCTCTCATATATATGTATATATGTATGTATATATGTATGTACGTATATATGTATACATATATATAAATTTGTTCTATATCTTCTCTATTATATATGTGTGTGTACACACATACACACAGAGAATAAATGAGAAAACTGAAGCTATTACATAGACTACTCAAAACCTCAAATACTCTGAACCCAGAGCCCAAATTGTTTGGTTTGGATGGGAGGGGAGTGATTTCAATTGTTTTCATTCACTACTAGTAAATATTAAGTGAGCATTTACTATGTGCCAATTTCTATGACCAGAGGGATGTAGAAAGGAAATACTAGACAGAGCCAAGCAAAGTCAGGTCTATTCTACTCTGGTTTCTCTAACATTCATGCCATACAAATGTTGCTATCGATTTTGGAGGCAGGACACGCAGGTGCAGACACACACACACACACCCAACAGCAGCACAAAGCTCTAGTTAGACTTACAAATCATCTTAGCCAACAGAGACCTGAGATCACGAAATCCAACATTCCCATTTTACAAAATGTGTCTAACAGTCCTGCAGGACTGAAATGACTTGTCAGGGTCACCTGGTTGACCACCCCCCCCCCCCGGTTATGGGCAGTTTGAAGGCAGCACGTGGTGAGTAGGAAGTATTCCCCAATGATATGGCAGCAAATAGCAGAAGGCCATCTGATTGCTAAACCAGTAAGACTCACCCATGCTGCCTGTGATTCGCCATTCCCATGAGAATCAACCCAAAGTTTACCTGTAAAGGAACACCTAGGCCTCCAATCAAGGTGATCCAGATCAAATGTTGGGGAGGCAAGATGGAGGGATAACTTCCTAGGCAAAAGGGATGGTCGGATTAGAGGACAAAAATGGGCCCCCAAAGTACCAGATGGGTGAGTGTCCATCTCCCCACGAGATTCATGGATTCAAAGTCTCAAGTATATCTCTATTGTAGATCCCATCTGCTTTTTGTGATTCTCATTCTTCATTTCAGTTAATGGCAACCCCATCTTTCCACCTGTTTAGGTAAAAAAGCTTAGCCATTATCCTGTGGATAATAAAGAATTTGCCTGGCCTTTCTTCCCAACTCCTGGGAGTTGACATATAAAACCTTGGAATTTCTGGAGTGACAGGAGTATCTTCGTAACTCAGGATGGGGCTGTTCACACCAGAAAGACGAGCCATGTGATTAGCATGTTAGAACTTTGAGCCCTACGATATCAGCCTGACCTCCAGGGAGAGGGGAGAAGAGCTAGAGATGAGTCACGTGGGCAGTGATGCGATCAGTCACGCCTCCATAATGAAACTCCAATAAACATTCTGGACACTGATTGAGTTCAGGGGAGCTTCTCTGGTTGTCGATACTCTGTGCATTGTCATACATGTGTGTTGAGAGGTCAATGTGTCCCTAAGGACGAAGTCTTGCCTTTGGAGATCATGCAGTCTTCACCCAATGCAACTCTATTTTGTGTTTTTTTGCTGTTATAAAACTGTAATCATGAGTAAAGAGCTTTCAGTGAGTTCTGTAATTCTTTTAATGAATTATCAAGCCTAAGAGTGGTTGTGGGAAGCCCCAAAGTGTAGCCAGCTGGTCAAAAGTGACGGTAACCCCAGGGATCCCTGAATTTTCAGCTGGTGACTAAGGTGAGGACAATTTTGTGAAGGACGGTGCCCTCTGTGAAGTTTGGCCCAACTCCAGGTACCTTGACACCACTAGTTCCCTGACATCCCCTATCCAATCTGCCAAGAAATCCTGCGGGTTCCAATTTCAAAATATCTCCAGAATCTGATCACTTGCCACAGTCTCCACTGCTTCCACCCTGGCCTAAGCCACAAATCTCTCACTTGAATTACTGCATCGGCTTTCTACCATCCTCCTTGCTTCTACTCTGCCCCTTAATGTCTGTTATTCTCCACCCAGCATCCAGAGCGATCCTTTTAAAACCTTAGTCACATCAGATCATGTCACTCCTCAGCTCACCCCGTCCAATGGCTCCCTATCCAACTCCAAGACAAATTCCAAGTCTTTACTACGGCCCTCCAGGATCCGGTCTCCTCACCACTCCTTTTCCCTCGAACCTCATTCCCTCCTACCCGCTCTCCCTGACTGTTCAACTGCGAGCCTCACTGAACATACCAGGCCTACCCCTACCCTAGGGCTTTTGTGCCTCCCGTGTCCTCTACCTGGAATGCTCTTTCCCTAGAAATCCACATGGCTCACTCCCTTACCTCCTTCAGGTCTTTGCACAAATATCACTTTCTCCATGAACCCTTGCTGACGACCCTATTCAAATTGCACTCCTATGTTTTAATTTTCTCTTTAGCACTAATCACCACTTGGCATGCTACATATGTAATGTCTGTAGTATTTGTTTATTTTCTTACCCCCTCCGCCTCCAATTAAACAATAAACTCCACGATGATAGGAATGTTTGTCTATTTTGCTCTCAATCTCTAGAATACCCTTTGGCATTTAGTGAACCAACAAATATTTATTGCACAAATGAATGAGTTCCTGTTCAGCAAGTAAACTTATGAGAATAATTTAGGCTTTCATTCATTCCTGGTGGGAATGCAAACTGGTGCAGCTACTCTGGAAGATAGTTTGGCTGTAAACCAATCACACATCGGCAATGGCATTAACCTACCATATGACCCAGCAATTACACCCCTAGCTATTTACCCAAGTGAACTGAAATCTGTGTTCACACAAAAGCTTGTATATAAATGTTTGCAGCAGTTTTATTCATAATTGCCCCAAACTAGAAACAACCAAGATGTCCTTCAAAAGGTGAATGGATGAGTACAATTTAGTTTTTCCTGCAGCATGCTTATCTATTGTGAGTGTGTTGATTTGTGGATACAAACACTGGGATCTACATAAGAGATGTGTTTTTTATTCTACACTTTCATTATAAATGATCAAATTGGCCCGTGAGTTTTTATACGTCTGTCTCTCCAGGTGGTTGGTGTGTATCCATCCCTGAGAGTTGGACACACTCTCATTATGCTGACAGCAAGGGTGAGGGACAGTGCTTAGACTTAGGTGATGTCACCAAAGAAAGTTTCACTTTCTACAATTTCTTGACCTCTGGCAAGTCCCTAATTCAATGTGTGCCCTTGCAGTCCCAAAGCAACACCCATTCACATGGCTTTGAATCAAAGACTGCTAGACATCAGTGGGCCATAGGTCTCAGTGCTTGTCTAAAGTCACATGGCTAAACAGTGGCAGTGTGGATTCGAACTCAGAGCTGGTCCTCCAGGCGCCTAACCATGGGGGGTGTGTGTGTACACATATGTATCTTCAACTTCATTAGTTTAGATTTCTCCTTCTGCCTACACCTTTCTTTTTCATTCCTATTCCCTAGATTTTTCTTTTTGATCTGGAAAGGCCTAGATAAACTTGCTAGCTAGAAAACGTTAGCAATGAAAACCAAGGAGTGGCTCTGTTTAAGCATTTCCTTTCTGCACCTTTGCATTTGACTTTCTATTCCTCAACAGCTTCAAAATTTTGGTTGGTTTTGACCAAACTCAGTACCATGTCAAAGGATAAATAATAAATTCAGTTTGTAGTTTAGTTCTATCATATGAAAAAAAAAATGGGAGCAGCTTAATTTTTTTTTTTTTTTTTTAAGCTGAGCCATCCTGCTACCTATTGGCAGCTCAGCGGCTGCTCAGCTCGGGCTGGACTCGAACCACAGTTGCTCAGAGCTCAATCTCTTGAGAGAGCTCTTAACCAACTGAGCCACTCGGCCGGCCCGGGAGCAGCTTAATTTTTACAAGGACATATTTGAGGTTAAAATGAATTTGAACAAGAGCTCACATGCACAGGGATTACTGAGAAACGACATCAGTCCTTTCCCTCCACATACTAAATGACAATGCCTCCCCACCTTCCCACTTCGTTAATAAAATAAAGACCCAAACTCATCACTGAGATAGATCTGGCCCATATCCTGCAGAAGCAAGGAGAAAAGGAGGAACTTTAAGTTAAGTGTAATTTTAATCTTTATGGGTCTGACACTTAAAGCAATGAGGCACCTTTTGTTTGGAAAATACTGATATCTTGATCTGATAAATAATAAAATCAAATAGGTTTTGGATACAGCTCTTTAAGTAAAAAAAAAAAGAAAAAGAAAAAGAAAGAAAGAAGAGAAAAGAAATGAAAAGGTCCCACAAAGTAGCTCCACCCAGGAGCAGAGGCCACCTCTACAGGTGCCGCCCAGATGCTCTCTGATGTGATGGAGTGTGCAGGAGAGCTCTGCTCTGGATGAAAACAGCCAGGCTGGAACTCAAAGAGGAGCATGGCGCCTGTTCGTTCAAATGAAATTAGCTTAAAGGATATGAAAATTTTATCAGATAAGCAAAATTAATTGAAATTACATCTCTGCCTAGAAGATATGCACACAGAAAAAAAGATCAGATACTATGTGACAATTAAAATCTCATTATGCATCCAGTCTCCAGTGATCCATGGAAAACGACATTTGGGGAAGTGGGGGTGGGGGGACAGAGGGGGTAGGCTGAGCCTCCTGGCTCCAAAGCTGATGTGGAGGAAACGTGGTTGCCAGGTAACCAGTTAGTAACCAAGAAGGCAGAGGGGCAGAGGAAAACACTTGCCAGAAAAGCCCTTCTAGGCTCTTGGTGCAGACACTGGCCATGAGTGCCCACTTGGAACTACCTAACAGAGCATAGTCACAAGTGAGGTAAAAATCTCGGGGTCAGTCCGTTTATCTTTGGCTTACACAACCCCAAATGACTAATCAGATGGAGTTTTTAAAAAATTTAATCAGCATGACCTATGAGTGTCTTTGGCACTGTGCACACAGAGTGTAAGGCAGAGGTGTTCTAAGGTGAGGCTGGAGCAAGAACAGTCAGGTTTGCCCTCAGGTCTTTTTTACTTGGTTCCTCTGTCTTCCTACCTGTGGCTGATTATTTCCCAAAGGTTGCTGCAACAGTATCTCCCATCCCAGGTGTTCTGCAATGTGATTTCGTCAGGCTCCGTCAGAGGTAGAGTCCAATCTCCTCTCGTTCAGTGTGGGTGGGCTTGGGACTACTTCCCCCAATAGTGAATGGCAGTAGTGACAATTTGTGACCTCTGCAGCCACACATAAACATGATGGAGCCTCTGTCCTGTTCCCTGGAACATTCAGGCTTGGAGCAGTGAGCCTCAATGTAAAAAGGTTTAAGTCTGACTCATTGGAGGCCATCATGCTATGAAGAAGCCAAAGGACAAGGCGTCTTGTCACTTGTCCCAGCAGCCCAGGTCCTACACAAGTGAGTGAAGCAGCCTCCAGATAATTCCAGCCCCCAGCCATCAAGTCATGCCCCAGCCTCCATGTTGTGGTCCCAGAAATCAAGGAGCAGAGACAAAACATTTCCACTGTGCCCTGTCCTGACCCCCAGAAACCATGAGCATAATAAATTGGTAGTTGGTTTAAGCCAGTACATTGTGAGGTAGCTTGTCTTGCTGCAATAATAATTGAAATAAGACCCTTTGATATTGTGACATAGCAAGAAAAATATATTTGGTCTTCCTCTAGGTTTCTGGCACAGAGCTTCGAAAGTCCTTGTAATTTCCTGAATGACAGTGGTGAGAGGAGTGTCTTGTTATTCACAACAAGCCCCTTTCAACCATACCTGAGTTTGGAGGTGACTCTGGAGGCTGGGGGCCGGTTGACAGAGGAACCAACCACGTGATTACAGGGTTGGAACTTTCAGGCTCCTCTCCACTTCCAACAGACCTCTGGGAAGGATAGAGAGTTTGATCCCCAATGGCCAATGACTTTGTCTACCATGCCTATGTAATGGAACCCCCATAAAAACCCCAAACAAAGGGGATTGGAGAGCTTCGTGGTTGGTGAATCCATCCACATGCAGGGAGGGTGCTGCTCCGCTATTCCACAGGACCTGAAGCTCTTTTGCTGGGGACGCTTGCCCCCCTTGCCCTATGTACCTCTTCATCTAGCTACTCATTTGTATATTTTAATATCCTTTATATAATAATAAACCGGTAAACATAAGTAAAGTGTTTCCCTAAGTTCTGTGAACTCTTATAGCAAATCAACGAACCTGAGAATGGGGATCATGGGATCCCCTGATTTGTAGCCAAGTCAGACAGAAGCGTGGGTAACCTGGGAACCCACTATTTGTGACTGGTGTCTGAAGTGGGGCAGGGTCACCTTTGTGGAGCTGGGCCTTCAACCTGTGGGGTTTGTGTTAACTCTGGGTAGTGAGTGTCAGGATTGAATGACATTAGAGGACAGTTAGTGTCCACAGAGAACTGGAGAACCACTTGATGTATAAAACCCATACGTTTGGTGTCAGAAGTGTTGAGAGTAGAAAAAGTCTTCTTTTAGCCACTCTTCCCTCCCACCAGAGAATACAGAGCTCTCACTGCTTGCTGTGGAGGGAGAAGACACATGTAGGAGGAGAGCTCCCTACAAAAGGAGTAAAGACAAGAGCCTGACCAGTCCCCAAAGGCTCCTGACCCAAAGATTGCCAGCCACTCCCTGCCTTAATGAACTCCACTACCGTCCTCATCCCGGACACCACCGTTCCCCTCCTCCTACATCTCTGTCCTCTTTAGCCACCAGACCTGCTTTCCGAGGTTAGACCTTAGAGCCTACAATATGATGCTGAGATCCCAAACCATGTAAGCTATGCTCAAATTAAAACCCTAGGTAGGGGACCTTGGCATCACTAGCATGGAACTCATGAACCTTAAGAAAGCTGGTTTCCATTCATTACTTTTGTCACGACTCTTTATGCTCATTGTAACCTATCCTCTATTTTCCATTACCAGGAACTACATAGCCAGAAAAACAAACAAACAAACAAAAACAAACCAAAAAAAACCCCACCTTATTTTAACATTTGTTAAAGACAAATCTAAACAGGAAAGAAAGATGTTCTCATTTTTTCAAGGCTTTCATGATAGTTCAAGGCCAAATGACAAAAAAACATTTATACTTTTATGAAGGACCTTAGCCCTCACACCAGCCCCAGCAACAAGAGGCAACTATTTTCTAGTATTCTGGTTCTTGGCCTATTATGAAAGAGAGCTAGCTAAAAATAACTGAAGAAATGGCCAGAGAGTCACAGGTCTCCTAATGTGCTATAGAACCTTGGTTTCTATGCTTTTGTCTGCTGGAGTTGCTTCTTTTTTTTTTTTTTAAGATAGCACCACTTCACTGAAACACTCAACAGCTTCCCCTTTCAGCTGGCACAGTGCTGGTGAAGTGTCAGTGATTAGCCTGGATTAAACATGCTTTGGAGCATCCTAATCTCTCCTGAAACAAAGCTGTTAAGAGCAGTCCCTCCTTCAAGACTTTCATATTTTTTAACTGTGGAACATACCTTCAATCTTTTAATGCCACCAACCAGAAAACACTATTCAACGTACAAATGTTCTCTTAATTTGAGAGATGCCCACATTTTTAATGCCACTTTCCATTCCAAACTATTTATTATGTCAGAGATAGTTCCTGTCTCCCTGATGGGCAGTAACTTGAAAGAAAGTCTAAAGAACCAAACTAACCACTGTTTCCTAAGGAAGCTGGAAATACTGTTGAAAGTCATTTTAAGCAAGGTAGGGGAAGAAGCAAATGAAGAATCCCATACAATGGTCACCGATCTGCAATTTCAGCCAGCACTGTATTCAGACTGAAACCCTACATTCTGAGTCCCATGCAATAAATGTCTGAATTAATTCCCCGAAAGTGTCTCTAATTATAACCCTGAAGTCCATATATGTGGTTTAAAAAATATGGAATGTAATGCTTGTCAAGCCAATTCCAGCAGCTTTGCTGGGGAAACAATCTGACTGATATCTAAGACGGTACGAGCACAAGTTACTAAATTGTTCCATGCTGCATAGGATTTCCAGGGAGCCCCTTACGGTGCCTCAGTTAGGCGAATCCTCGGGGGTACCTAACACTGTGGACAGCGGATGGTACATCAAGTTCCTCCTAAGGAGGAGACGACAGGACAAGAGCAACCCTTTCGTAAGTCTGCATGCTCTTCTACACTCAGACACCCTCTCCGCCAGACGGCTCTGCGGTGGGGCTTTACTGACTATGCCTGGCGCAGGGTCTGCATGCTGGCTTGGAGCTGTTGGAATCACCAACAGACTGCTCTCATCTATAAATACTGACTATAAATGTTGCAAATGGGCAGCTTTATTTGTTGTTGCTCACTCCCCTCCTTTTTTTTTTTTTAAGAGTTGATGGAGACAGCACATTTTCCTGTCTTTCTTTGAGGAATACCAAGTGTCACATTAGCGTCATTAACATAAGCATTAGCTCAAACCGATTTGCCATCGCAGCGGCTGCTGCCGCTTCCCATCAGCGGCAGCAGCCGGGAATCAGAGCACTGATGGGCGTGTTAATGAAGTTCCGCAGGAGAACTGGTTGCTCCGAGAGGGGCGTTTACGAAGCTCATTCCGGAGTGTGATCACTGTAGGTTGATTTCTCTCTCTCCCTTTCCTACCCCAAAATAAAAGCATCCAAAGCCCAACCCAGGAGCCCCCACTTTCATGGCTCACGAGTGCTAAGAACTGTTTCCAAGTCCGGAGAGAATGGCGCCCCCGCCCTGTGCGTCTGGTTTGTCCTGCTCCAGCTACTGTTGCTTTTGGTACGTGTGCCTGGCTGAGCCTGACCATGTCCCACAGAGTGGGACTGGTGAGGCAGGGGGCAGGGGGTGGCAGGGGGTGGGTACCCGGCCCTCCCAAGTAGATCAGGCAAGGACCTCGACTCGGTGCCTGGGGACTCTGCGCGTGGTGCCTGGGGATGCAGCCCCACAGGCCTGAACAGGTCCTCAGACATAGCCCCTGTGCAGAGAAAATGTATGCGAGTGCAACTCACATCCATCACCCCGAGCCCCAGAGGGAAACAAATCCCTGCATTTTGATTCATGTGGCCCGCGGGCTCTGCCTCAGCCAGATAGAGGGGCTGAGGGCCAAGGACTCCTGTGAGCAGGTAGTGACTCCCTCCGAGGGCCCAAGGAGAGCCCAAAACTTCCAGGAGAGGGGAGGTAATGGAAGATTAGGGAAAAGCCCAGGGACCCCCAGTAAGCCTGGCTGAGGGCGAGGAACCATGAAATTCCTCTCCAAGGGCCCAAGGAGAGCCCAGAAGTCACTGGGGAAAAGCAGTGGGGTTGAGGATTTTTACTCTAACTCGCTGCAAAATGTCTGGAAGGTCCAGAGAGAGTCCAGGTTTATTATTTATTTACACAGAAGCTCTCGGTATATTTCAGAGTGGGGCGATACGAAAGCCATGCAAAAACATTGGTCATTGGTACACTTTTGTGTTGAGTCCTCTCAGGGGTCTAAGAATGGGCCTTTCTGGTCTACCGCCCAGCCGGGTGGACGGGTGGTCAGGGCAGGACAGCCTGGGCTTCCTCACTGGCCACCCCTCCCCCCAAACCCAGGTTATGGAGGAAGTTTTTGAGATCTGTGGAAACTAGTCTCCTGGAATTCTCTTCCCCATTGTTAAAAGTCCATAAACATGATTTTGCAGATTATCCAAATGAGTGCAGCTAGATTCAGAGGATTTTTCCAGTGTCATGTAGGAGAGCAAACCCTGTTTGGTAATCCAGTAATAGGCATCCCATTTCCAACTAAATTTGCCTCTGAAAGCCTCATTTGCCTCAGAGCCTACTTTTCAAAACAGGGTGTTGTTTCTTAGATGCCTGTAGAAGTGGGTATCACCCTAATCCTTTTATCTTCCCTTCTAAAATGTAACCATGAGCTGGAGACTCTGCCCCTCTTCCAAGGGCAGAACCAGCCAACCTGGCCTCCCCAGGAGTGGGGCAGAGAACCCAGGCCCAACCTTCCTTCCCTCAGTACACCTCCAGGCTTTTCTGGGAAGGGAGTCAAGCCCTAGGTATCCTCTCTACCCCCTCGTGCTCAGCAGTACATGTTCTTCACTGGTTTGTCTAGTAATCAGCTAAATGCTTTTTTCACAGTTTGCCTTAGAGAATAACTCTCAGGCCTTTCAGGAGACGCCTTCCCACTAACATTTCAAGCATAAGTTGTTTTCTGGTGGCAGCTCTTCTGCCCCAGGGCCTCCATTATAGCCATCACTCCCCTTTCCTTCTGCACAGAGGCCATGTGCCTTGTTGGGCACTGTCCTACCTTGGTCTGATGGGCACTGTCCCTCCAGGTTCAAGTACAGCTTTTCTTTCAAAGGCCACTTTGAAATCAATCCATTTTAAAATGAACCCCTATCCCCACAAACAATCTCAACTACCTGTGGCGTTTTTAAAACTTTCCCACAGATTTTTTGTTACTACCTCTCTGGAAAGGTGGGAGCTGTGTCTTTTCCATCAAGGACTCCCTTGAACTATTAGAATCCAGCAGAAGTGACCTCTGAAGCTCAGTCTGAAAGGGCCGCATAGTTTTCACACCCAGAGAGAGGCCACTGTAGTGCTCCTCCCGCCTCAGGTGAGGGTTCGCTTACAGGGACCATTAACTGCTAGATGCACGAGTGAGCAAAGACACCTCCAGAGGTCAGGTCAACTCCAGCCATCAAGTCTTCCTGTCTGAGGCCTCAGACATTAAGGAGCAGAAGTAAGCTATCTCTGCTGTGCCCTGTCCTGATTCTTAACCCATGTCATTCGTCAGCATAATAAAATGGGCCATACTTAATTAGCCACTAAGTTTTGAGGGTCATTTGTTATGCAGTGATAACAACTGAAATGTCCCCAAACCCTCTGTCTTCCGCCATTCTTTTCCTCAGAAGCATTCGGCCCTTCTGAATTCAGAGGCCAGCATAAGGTCATTAACTTTAATTGATAGGTTGACTAGTGTTCTTATAACAGCCCCTTTCTTTTGAGGCAGATTAAATGTGCCCAACTTTGGAGGACTGGCAACATTTCTTTTTGAGGGATGTGTGTATGCTGGTGGGGAGGAGGGAGGAACCTCATGTAGGAAGTAAGGGTTGCTATCTAAAAAGTCCAGTAATGGGCCGGCTGAGTGGCGCGATGGATAAGAACTGGCTTGGGACACCAGAGGGCCCCAGTTCGGAACCCACATATGAGGGCCAGTGACACTGCCCTCCACAGCTAAGATGCTGAACAACAGATCAAACTGGAGCTGGGCTGCCGTGAGTCGCTGGTGATGGCATAGGCTGCAGCCCCTGTGGCAGTGGGTTGCCATGAGCTACCGTATGTAGCCAGCAGCCAGCGTGAGCGGCCAGCAGCCGCAGTGAGTGGCTGTCCAGAAGCCGGCGACTGATCTGCCTCGCCCGGGAAGAGCGCAATGATGGTGCCAACTTGGGCCAGTGAAGCAACGTCCTCCACAACTAGACTGAAGAACAAAAGGACAGCAACTTTTCTGTTCCCCTTCCCCCAATTCCCCAGCACTGTTCCCATCCCCCCAATTCCCCAATAAAAATCTTTAAAAAAAAAAAAGTCCAGTAACTTTAAAACTTTTTGACAAGTAAAAGAATACACTTTACATTATTACCCCCAAACAAACGTCTGGCATACCTGGAATACACTTCAGGAAATAGTCTGCGCTACTTGTGAAGAACTCTAACCCTCTATTCAATTTCACTTTTTTCCAATGCTTGTTGTGAACCACTAACTATATCAACTTCACAATGCACTAATGGATTGCAACCCACAGTTGGAACAGTACTGCATTAAGTAGTGAGGTCAGAGAGAGGTGTGGGAACATGGCACAGCTAGCAAGAGTCCCAGAGGCATGGGCCACCAGCCATATCACTCTCCCTGCTAGGAGTCTCAACCAACCATACTCCCAGGCCTCAAATATGCTCTGCCACCTTGACCTTCACCATTACTGATAACCCCCTGGGCTCTGTGAGGCTGTAAGAGTGGGTTGGCCGAGTTCTGTCACTTGGTCTGCATTGTTCTTCCCCAGCTCTAGCCTAAGCTGGAGAACAGAGCCAGAACACACTCACTGGCTTCCCTAAGCAGTTTTAAGCAGAATTGAAATAAAGCTTGCCTAGAAAGTGAATTGCAAATCACTTAAGAATTATGTTATGTAATTTCTTCCTTATAGAATCATGAATCGAAACACCATAGCTCACTAGGCTCTTTAATATTGAAGTATCTACTACTCAGGCAGGAATATAGTTTCATTCAGAATCTACAGCACAGCCCCTGTCCTGCAGTTCCCTCTCCCACGCAATACAGGTCCTGGGAGGTGACTGCAGGGAGCCAAACCCCCTCCTCCTTCTCACTCCTCTTTCTCCTCACTCATCACCTGCAGCATTGACTAACATCCAGTCAGGCCACATGCAGATGATGTAACAGGTCCTTGGGGATACATGGCTGGCCCCTCCCCAGCACACCTGTCGCTTAAACACCTGCCCAGATGTCTGCCAGGTGACCCCAGCAGCAGCAGGCAAAACCAATCAGCAAGTTCGTTTCTCATCCATTGGGCTGTCTGCCTTAGCTTATGTGAATCCTTTTTGGTTTTGAAACACCTGCAGTAAATACTGCCACAGTCATATAAGAACTCAGTAAAACTGGAGTTCATGCCATGTATATGTATTCTTATTTAGATAACTAGTTTTAAAAAAATGAATCACTCCCACAGGAGGATGAGCCCTGGGAGCGCCACACTTCATTAGCCACTTAGAAGCTTCTCAATGCTGATAATTCTTTCCCCAAAGAGGGCAGCTGTGAAAAAGAGTTTGGTTTCTTAAAATAGTTTTGCCTGCCTCCAATTAGTTTGAGAGTCAATCTCTCTTGCCCATAGGCCTAAGGGCCTCCCTCCCTAGTGATCCAAACTGGATTTCCCATGAATATTGGGAGTCCAGTCCTGGGGAATTTGAGGCAGTCTACCCCAGACATTTGATTCTAGTTTCTTGATCTTTGATATGGAGAGCAATAGAGAGATGTAGCGAAAGGGGCATGAGAAACAATAATGCGGTCACCAGCTAAAGGGAGAATTTTTGTCCCTGAGTAATATTTTAAAATATCTGTAAGTCCTTATTACAAAGCCATCTCATGGCTCCTGGAACCCCTGGACCTATTGGGTGTTTTGCTAAATTTAACCAAGATAGTTCTACACCCACCCTTCCCCACCAAAAGGTCACCACTTTCCCTCTGAAGATTCCCAACTGAGTATTGTGTCAAATGGAGACAAATACCTAATAGAGGATTTAAAGGTTTCCTACCAACTGCCTTTTCTTGTTCCCACCTCCTATGAAATCACAATGATTTAACAAAAGGAAACTCACAAAGAGAAAGTCACTGCAAAACTAACATACTTGGTGAGTCTTCATAAAAACTGCTCGGCCGCTGAGGTTTTCCCAGAGTTTTCGCTGCCATCCTTTTAGCTCCTTCTAAACCAATGACAGTAATGTTCTCAGGTTTTTAAAAAATCCTCATGCTACTTTTAAAGAAGTCAGTTTTGTTGCTAATTTTCCACATGCCTGATCAGAAGGAATAATTACAAACATGTATTTGGATACCCCACAGTGCATTTGGTTCTGCAACCTGGCTTTGGGATGTGGTTGAACCTCTGCCTGACTTAAGCCACACCTAAGGAAATATGCAGATTCTCTGCCCCATGGCCAATTAGTGTGATTAAGTGTACACGTAAGCATACTTTCACTTTCTAAAGACAATGTCTCTGACCCACAATCGAAACATGAATTGGTAAAAGCAGCTATTTCCCAGCCACCTATACTTTCCCTGTTAAATGTCTCCATGAACAACAGACTGCATTTGTGTCAACGTAAAGGAAACAGTTTTTGTTGTGGGAAAACTTTTCTGGAATGGAAGAAAAGCCAATTCCAAACTCATTGGTGCTGGTTTTTTTTTTTTTTCCAACTGAGGCAATAAAAACAAACCTTTAGTAAGTGTGAGGCCTAGATTACCCACTCGGTCCTCAAAACAATCCTGAGAGGTTTCACTCCCATTTCATACATGAGGAAACCATTAGACTTTACACAACTGTTCTAATGCTACACAGGTAAAAAGTGTAACCAACTACAGGAATCAAAGACCACAGTTTGCCTCTAAGGCCCAGATTTTTAATCTTGCTAACACCTTTTGTAAAACTAACAATTTCCAAAAGCTCTGAATTAACAGAAGTAGTTTTTTTTTTTAACATATAATTAAGCCAATCTTTGAGTAGCAGACTAAAACTGTAGGTATTTTAGAACAAATTATCCTAATATTATATAACACTTAGGTCTCTTCACAAAGAATCCAGCCATTTAATTTCCCTCTTGGAACTCTGAATATTAACAATTAAAAAATAAAATGTGCTTCATGCTGAAGGCTTTATTTAGGGGTAAATCAGAGAAGAAAACTTACACAATTTCTCAATAGATTCCAAAAAACTTTTGCTCAGAAATACAATGAAAACTCAAATTTTAGTCAACTAAGTGTAGTAGACCATCTCCGAATATAATTAAAATGTCTGCCAAAGACCAGCAGCTAACAATGAAGCAAAAACTGACAGAATAGAAAGGAGACATATGCAAATCCAAAATTATAGTTGGAGTCTTCAACACTCCTCTCTCAACAAATAATGGAACTAGAAAAAATTATCGGGAATATCAATATGTACCATTAACCAACAAGATCTAATGAAAATGTATAGAACACTTCACCAATGATAGCAGAATACACTTTCAAATTCTCACAATACATATACCAAAAATAATCCATATCCTGGACCAAAAAAAAAATTTAAACAAATTTAAAAGAATTTAAATTATGCAGGGTTTCTTGGACCATAATAAAATCAAATTAGAAATCAGTAACAGAAAGAAAACAGAAAACTCTCCTCATACTTGGAAACTAAATGATACTCTTCTAAATAATCCATGGACCAAAAGGAAGTTGCAAGGGAAATTAAAAAAAAAATACATTTATTGAACTCAATGAAAATGAAAAGACAACATATCAAAATCTGTGGGACACAGCTAAAGCAGTGCTGAGAGGAAAATTTGTAACACTAAAAGCATATATTAGAAAAGAGGAAAAGTCTCTACTAATCTAAGTTTCTACCTCAAGAGCAGAATAAACCCAAGGCAAAAAAAAAGGAAGGAAATAATAAATAATAAGGGCAGAAATAAGTGAAATTGAAAACAGAAACACAATAGAGAAAATAAATGAAACAAAAAGCTGGTTTTGTGAAAATATCAATAAAGTTGAAGAACTTCTAGCAAGACTAATAACATGAACTGGGAAGACAAATTACCAATATCAGGAATGAAATGGGATATTACCACAGACCCTGCAGACATCAAAATGCTATAAGCAACTCTACATGATACGTTTAACAACTTAAATGAAATACTCCAGGTCCTCAGAAACTTTACCATAACTCACACATGATGAAATAGATTATTTGAATAGCCCTATAATTATTAAGGAAGTTGAATTCTTAATTTTTAAACTCCCTCCCCAAAAGAAATCTACAAGGTCAGATCATTTCACTGAAGAATTCTACCAAATGTTTAAAGAAGAATTAATAGCAATTTATATAATCTCTTCCAGATTAAAGGGGAAAGGAATAGTTCTCAGTTCATTTTGTGATGCTAGTATTACCCTGATACCAAAATCAGACAAACAGAATAATAAAGAAAACTAAAGATCAATATCAATCATGTACATAGATGAAAAGGCCCTTAACAAAATATTAGCAAATAGACTTCAGCAACATATTTTGAAATGTATACAGTATGACCATTAAGGTTTACGCTAGGGATGCAAGGCTGATTCAATATTTGGAAATCAATATAACCCATCATATAAACAAGCTAAAAAAGAAAAACCACATGATACATCATTTGATGCAGAAAAAGCATTTGGCAAAATTCAAAACCCATTCATGATAAAAAGAAAAAAAATATTCTCAGAAAAATGTCAACAAATGGAGGAATTGGAGATCATAGGCCAAAACAAACATAAAACACCCAAATACTCTGTCTTAAACCTCCTACCTTATAAAAACTAACTCAAATTGGATCACAGACTTAAATGTGTTAAATTATAAAATTTTCAGGAAAAAAAAATAGAAGAAAATCTTCAAGATCTAGGGCTAAGCTTAGTCTTGTCACCAAAACCAATCCATTAAAGGAAAAACATGATAAATTGCACATTAATCATTTAATTTCCTCTGTGAAAGACACTGTTAAGAGGATGAAACGACAATCTACAGACTGGGAGAAAATATTTTCAAACCACAACAAAGGACTAGTATGTAGTATGCATAAAAAAAACTCTTAGAACTCAACAGTAAAAAAACAAACAAACAATCTAATTAGAAAATGGGCAAAAGATATGAAGAGGATATACAGATGGCAAGTAAGCACATGAAAGAGGTTCAATATCATTAGCCCTTAGGGAAATGCAAATTCAACCATAATGAGATATCACTGTATACCTATCAGTATATTTAAAAAATAAATAGTGACGACAACACCAAATACTTGTGAGGACCAGGAAAACTAGATCATTATACATTGCGGGTAGGAATGTAAAATGGTAGAGTTCCTCTAGAAAACAGTTTGACAGTTTCTTAAACAAGTAACCGTGCAACTACAGCAATTATACTCTTGAGTATTGATCTCAAAAAAATGAAAACCTATGTTCACACGAAAACCTGTCCTTGAATGTTTATAGCAGCTTTATTCAAAATAGTCCCAAACTGGAAACAATTCAGATGCCCTTCAATGGTGAATCATTAACCAAACTGTGGTACATCCACACAATGGGATACACTGCTCAGAATAAAAGAAAACATACTATTGATACATGCAGCAACCTGGATGAATCTTTAGAGAATTATGATAAGTGAAAAAAGCCAATATCCAAAGTGACTGTATGATTTCATTTATATAACACCCTTGAAATGACAACACTACAGAAATGGAGAATAGGTCAATGGTTGCAAGGGATTGAGGACAGTGAGAGTGGGATGGAAGTGGGTGTGGCTATAAAGAGCAACATGAGGGATCCTTGAGATGATAGAAATACTCTGTCTTCACTGTATCAATGTCAATGTCCTAGTTGTGACATTTTATTATAATTTTTCAAGATGTTACCATTGAGAGAAACTGGGTAAAGGCTACCAGGGATCTCTGTTACAACTGCCTGTAAATATACATTTACCTTAAGAAGTCTAATTTAAAGCCACAGATGAGTGGCTTTAGGAAGGAAAGGAAGGAAACACAGATGAGTGTTTAATGATTGCAGGATGGAGTAGAACTTTTAAGCACAAAAATCAGTGGATAAAATTATATATGAAAGATTGATAGATTTTACTATAAAATGCTTCAAAAATTTTGGAGGTCAAAAAACAATCATAAATCATTCAATGGAATACAATGTTGTCATAAAAAGAATAATGAAGCTCTTTATGGGCTGATAGAAAATGAATTCTACAATCCAAGAAAAAAAGTTGTAGAAAAGTACAAATATTACTTTATCATTTGTGCAAAAAAGAAACAGGAATATAGAATTTATTTATAAATTTGTAATATGTAGAAGAAAGTCTACATATTGGTAACAATGAATGATTTCAGGGGGGAACTAGGTAACAGGAGAGCAAGACTGAAGAGGGGATACTTCACTGAATACTCTAGTACTGTCAAATCTTGAACTATATAAATGTGTTAGGTAGAAGTTAAAAAATGTAGGAGAAGGGGGAGGGTGACAGGGGACCCACAGTGCCTACAGAAAAAGCTCACAACTAGCTTGGATTAACTGCCTCCAGCTACATATTTGTTTTTACAACAACAGATGACAAGAGGTGGTCTGGAGCAAGATAAGTATCTGAATCAACAGACCTCCACCCATCTTAGGAGAACAAGCCCTCCCGTGGGCAATATGTAACTCCCTCACCCCATCCAGCAAACTATAAGTCCTCAAGAAGGGGACTGAGAGCCTATGACTGTCTCTTCCACCTCAGCTAGGCCCGTTCTCTTCCCTGAGAATGTATCACTAATAAACCCTGCTTGCATACTACAGCTTGCTGACCTTTGATTCTTCACTGCGTCAGCAAGAAGAACTGAGACTCCCATAACAAATGTACTACTCTCTAAAAAATAAATTGTTATTTATTAAATAGTCATGTATTTCACAAAAAAGTTTTAAATACAAAGAACAAAATAAAGTGTTAGCAACAAACCTAAAGGATATATTAAGAGCCTTCATATGTAAACATATTTTTAAACATGTTGATATATAAATATCCTGTTCACCATTAAAAAAATATGCAAAGAGCATAAAGATGATTTTCAAAAGTTGAAATACAAATGACTAATAAACATGCAAAACAACATTTATCCTGATTAGTAATCAAAGATATGTGAATTAAAGGGAAGCTATTTTGCCTACCAAATTGACAAGAGATTTTTAAAATAATGTTTGAGGCTGGCAAGAACAAATAAATACAGCACTGCACTGCTTAGTAACAATAAGCTGGAACAACTTAGAATAATCTGATATTGGAAACAGCTAAACTGACCAAAGAGAGAGAAATGTTGAAATGCAGTATGGTATATCCTTACCCTGGAATATTATAGAGCCACTTTTGATGACTTTGAAAACTGGCAGTGGCTTACAATGTTCATGATATAATAAAAATATCAGCATGTAAAACTGAATAAACAAAAGTACGCCGATTAAAATGTTATAGCACTTTACTTTTGAGTTGCTTGATTGCAGACAAGCAAT
Organism: Hipposideros armiger; assembly: GCF_001890085.2. NCBI lineage: Eukaryota > Metazoa > Chordata > Mammalia > Chiroptera > Hipposideridae > Hipposideros > Hipposideros armiger. The sequence continues at coordinate 444,349 of NW_017731850.1, read as the reverse complement.
ACATAACTTTGAAGATCAATGAAACATGGTGTTTGACTTTGGCTGAGGCTCCAAAAATGCAAGTTCAGGAGGTTTTTCTCACCGTTTGTTTTTTCTCTCTGCTTCTGAAAGTTCACTGACTAAAGGTAATTCTTTTCTTCCCCTGTTCCCTCTATCAGTGGCAGCTGACACTCACATTCAGTTAGCTTCAGAGAATCCCCTAACAGCTCCGATTCTTGCCCATTGAGTTTGTCAATCAATCCTTCTGACGGGAGGGACCCAAGGGAATGGATCTTGAGGTTAAAAGGAAGAGGAAGACAATTTATCATGCAGGCATTGCTCTCATTTTGCCTCCCATGTTGGCCTCAGTGGAAAGTGGCAAGTGGTTGTGATTACCTTCTTGTCACTCTGCCTGCTGGAAGCCCTGTCTGCCAGCCTTTCTGGGCGGCTGGCACTCTGTCCTTGTGAGAGCGTTCTGCTTGAAAATGCGTGGCTTTCTCGCCTCTGTCTCTCCGTATCACTCTGAAACCTTCCTGATTGCTTTTTTTTTATTTGGGAATCCAAGGGGTCACTCTACAAAATGAGAAAACAACCAGTGAATTGCGTGATCACCAAAGCTCCCCTGGTCAACTACTGTCACAGAGGAGGGGAACCCACAGAAAGAAAATAAAATGGAGCCATTTGAGGGTCTTCCAAGTTTTTGAAAATAATCTTATTTTCCAGTTTTCTCAACATAATCTCTGCCTGTGCCTTAGCTACAGCAGACTTCCTATCTGGGAACCTCAGGCCTAGCTCTGAGCATTTCTGAAGAGTGAGTGAGTGTAAGAGTTGGAGCAACAGCCTTACATATTGGCAGTGGGGGAGCAATGACTGGACGTAACAGCTGGTGGCCATTGGGAAAAAGGGCCACTATTTCCCTTCTATAGTGAACCACAGAGAGAGAAAGTTGAAATGTAATTTGGGCCTGATCAGCATTCTTTCTTCTGGTAACAGACTCACATCTTTCATTTAGGGAAATACCTCGTCCTGAGTCTACCTCCACTGGGTACGTGACCCAGTCCTTGACCATGATGGCATCGTATTTCTTAGGCCAACATGATTCAGGGTTGGGTCGATGATCCAAGGCGGACAAATCACAATCCGTTCTATGATTTCTTCCCTAGGACTATGGGGACGAGGACTATTTAGGCCGGACAGCTGGCTGGCAGAGCCAAAGCCTGTTGCCGCCGGTGGCCACGCTCACTACCACTTGGGGAAAAGGCCCAAGAGGATTGTGCCTGATGGAGCACAGCAGCCTCCAATGGACACCTGAAATCACCTGGATTCAGCCATATGTGAACTCCTATTTTAAGTCTATCTTAGGAGGAGTTTTCTCTCTCTTCCCACACCGAGTTGTGACTAATAAAAGCTCTCAGGAAAAACAACTAGCCTATGGGGTGATTGTGGTGCCCAAGCTTTGTCTGGGTAGTTAGGCCCTGGGGGTCAGAAGAGAAAGAGGAGCAAATTCCTTGCACTTCTAGCCTCTAAGGACTTGTCCTACAGTCCTCTGGAGAAGGGACTCATCATCACCAGGGGGTTAAGAGAAAGAGGTGCTGAAATGGGTGGCCAGCATGGCTTGGGGGCAGCTGGAAGAAGGGGCGGAAAGATCAGTATAAGCCTGCCTGGGTTGGACGTTCAGAAGACGACCCCAGAGCAGCTCATACCCTGGGGTGCCCAGGAAGGCTGAAGGGAAGAAGCACACATGAGCACCCCACAGGGCTTTACAGAACAAGCTCTGGCTGGGAGAGGCTAGGGAGGTACTGCTATCCAACCATTTTCCTGGGAGGGCCCCACACCACAGATTCACTGTTTACAGCTAAAATACCTGCCCTCTCATCCCGCACTTGTTTATTTTTGGGGGTTTGAGTGTTTTGTTTTGTTTTGTTTTGGCTCATCCAGCCTGAGTCACAGGGGCTTAGCCCATTCCTCAAGGCAGCTTGAATCCTTCACCTCCCTCGGATTTGCAGGCTATTTCCAGTACTCACAGATCTTCTCATCTGGGCTCTGCTAGTAGTTAGCATCTGTGTCATGACTGAACGCTTAATTAGAGAGTCTTGCAAAAAGTGCTCTGCTTTTTATGGGATTTGTTTAATCTTCTTGAAGAGACTGAAAGCTGTTTGAAAATCAGGCCTGTACTCCCATTTCATAGGTGAGGTCCCCATTCCCCCACTCCCAGGTCGTGCACTTAGTAGGCCTCCAGCAAGCCCCCACTATCCACTGATGAACATCCTACTCCCACTTCCCAGGGGTTTAGAGTCACTCGCTTCCAAGAATAATGGAACTTCCATTAACACACCCAACAATTTGATCTGAATTGCCCATCCAGTCCACCAGCTTATTTTTATAGAACAGTTTTCCTTCCTATGCAAAGATCTTCATTCTAGGACTTTCAATGGATTTTTCAAACCCCTGGTTTTCTACTCTCAAGTTGCAGAGGAGGGCTTGGGATACAGAAAGTAAAATAATTTATTTATTTTTTTTTACCTAATCACAACCAGAATGATTAACTTTTCACTGCAGTGATATTAATTTAACCATCCCGAATTTAAATACCAAATCAAGATGTGCCTCTCCATTGAACAGACACGTCAAAAATACTTCGCCTGCTCAGTCATAGGACAGATTCAAACTGTCCGTGCAAGATGTTGATTCAGAAGGTAGCTCAAATTTGAACACTAGGATGACAGCCTTTGTTTAATCATTTCTTAATCAGAAAATAAACCAGGGATCTGGTGAACAGAATGGGGGTGAATATGGAAGTGAGAATTCACAGTACCGAATTAAGACATTTGGGCAAAATGTACTCCTTCGGCTAGCATGGTGAGCTTCCACTCACAAAGCACACAGTACCCACAGGGCACTGAGCAGGCCTGCCCGTGGTACTTGCGCTCAGTGTTTGCTGCATCTATTATCAGCCCTGGGAAAATGGCCCCTACCCCATTGAAAGAATTAAGGAATTTCACCAAGGTCAAGCCTCTCCTAATTGGGGGCCCTGGATTCTAACTAGGCAGACACTCCAGAGCCACACCCATTCCCCCAGGCTGCACTGCCTGCCTCAGGAAGTTCCTGGATTTAGCCACAAGGTAGTCACTGTGTCCTAGGGGAGGACAATTTCAGAAGCAGTGTGGGGGGGAGGACAATTTCAGAAGCAGTGGGGGGAGAAGCCACACTGCTCCCCGTGGGCTGAGAGGTGTGGGAGCGGAGACAGAGCCTGGACAACTCTTTCTTTGGAGAAAAAGAGAGGCCCACATAAGAGGGGGAACATCAGCAGAGGAAGGGTGTCCTTATGTTTTGGGGGTTTTTTTAGATAGGCGAAACCTGAGCATATTTAAAAATGAATGAAAAACAGTTAAGTTGTGAACAAGACACTGAAAAGTTTTGGCAAGAAAGGATGGTTGATAAAGTGACACAGCAAGACCTCCAGAAAGGCAGGAGGGGAAAACAGTGGAACTAAATCCAAGTTTGAAGTAGAGACATTAGGGGGAATACAAGAGTAAAGCAAGAATGATGCAAACAAACTAATGAGCAGGGCAGTACTGTTGACTGGAGGAGGGGAGGACATAAAGGTGGTGAAACTACAGAGGAGAAGAGATGAAGCCTAAATGGAGAGGATTAAGTGTTAGTGATGGAGGTGGGCGGCTGGGGCCTGGGGGCCTTCCAGAATGGTGAGAAACGAGGTGCTCATGGAAGTGCCAGCAGCAGGCTTCCTAGAGAGGACAGAATCCCAGCCGGTCCAGAAGTGATGGAAGAGACAGGGAGCAGGACAGTTGGAGCCCAGATGATGGTAGAAAGAAGATAATATCATTGAGCCAAGCCCAGGAGAAGCCCAGAGAAGGGACAAGGACACATGGATGGACCACAGACACAGGAAAAAAGAAAAGGCTGGGTAGGGGAGCAACTAGGGCAGTGAGACTTCTGGGAGCCCCAGTGAAGCCTTTTAGAACCAACTGGAGACTGTGGTCTGATACCCACATGCCCAGTCCTGTTTCCAGGCACAAAATGGAGTTTACTGTCAGATATAGGGGAGGGTGGGACACCCCAGTGTGGTCAGCACTCTGAATCTAGGTAACACTGGACTCCAAGGGCTCAGCCCTCAAAGCTGGAAGACTCCTTCTCTGACAGGCTACCCAGCCCCCTTACCCCACCACAGCTCCTGTCTCAAGTGGGGTGCAGCCTCAGGGAAGAGATGACCCCCCAGCTCAGCCACTGCCTTTGCATAACAAGCAGCAGGCAGTTACGGGCTCCGAGCATCAATCAAACCTGTCAGCTGGCTGAGCTGGGATAGAGCTTAGTTACAGGGACCAAGAGTCTGTGCTGGCTTGGCAAATCATGCTCACACCATTCTGATAGATTCCAGGTGGAGGGGACTACAGGAAATAATTGTTCAGTCTTCTAAACTGTTAAAGCAGTAGTCAGGTCCTTGACAATCAACCATCTCGCTTCTCATTCTTTTCAATTATTTCAACTCTTGCTCATTGCAGCATAAAGATAATAAATAAATAAATAGTAAAAACCCCACTTACAAATAGCAAAAACTTACAACATGCCAGGTACTGTGCTAAATCCATTAAATGAACTATAGCAACAACATTTTCAGGTAGATGTTCACCCCACTGTACAGATGATAAAACCGAGCACACAGAGCTTGACCCACTCAGTTCACACAATCAGTAACCAGGACTCAAGCCCCAGTCTGCCAGACTCCAGCAAGACATACACTGCCTTCATTCGCTGCACAAAGCACTGACTGGTTCTTGGAGGCTTCCTTGTGGTGGGTGAGCGGTTCATTAGGGTTGGGGAGCTTTATACTCAGTAAAGGTGCTGTGCCTTTTGGAGGGCATGCTCTCAAAGTCCTCTCTGGAAACCTCGAGCCCGGAATCATAATCGGTTTCTGGCTCAGGCCTGCTGCAAGGCTGAGTGGAACAGGCAGCCTTACAAAGCAAGAAGCCTGGAGGATGGGGCTTCCCAGTTTGACTGATTTAGCAGCTCAATGATATTGTCAAGACCTAGGTTCATTTTAACATTGCACTCTGCAATTCTCCTCATAGAAATGTTTGCCCCATGCCATGCATACTCATAGTCAAAAGATAGCTGCAGTGGCTCCAAGCATCTGATCCTTACCCAACCACCCCAACGACCATGAAGGACGAAGAAGAAACATTCCTTCCTAAAAGTGAGGAATGTGTTTTGAACCCTCCTACCCTCATCCCTGTGCTCTCATGTTTCATGGGCCAATCCTGCCCAATCCTGAATCAAGCACTAGCAAGGGGACTTGAAATACCGTGATTATTCTAGACCAAGAATCCCCAAATCTCACTGCACATTTTAATCATCTAGGAGCTTTTAACACCCACTCTAGACCAATTAAACCAAAATTTCTGCGAGTGGGGCCCATGTATCAGCATTTTTTAAAGTACACCCCAGGTGCTTTTAACATACAGCCAAGGTGGAAAACTACAGTTTGGACCACTCAACTTTCACCACCTTGTGCTGGGCCAGATGCCTGTGAAAACTTCAGGCTCTGCTGGCCAGAAAGAAGGCAGATGGAGTTGGGGCTGGATAGGTCATCAATCGTGGCTGTCACAGCCAGTCCCATCAGGAGGAGTAAAAAAATATGAAACACAAGACAGGAAAATGTTCATGGAAAGGAAAGGAAAACTGAGGGGGGGAGACCCATATACTATGACCAGGGAGTGTCTACCTGGGAGTGTGTGTGTGTGTGTGTGTGTGTGTGTGTGTGTGTGTGTAGGGGTGGGGGAGGGGGTCCCTGCATTTATCCTAAACTCTTTCAGGATCTCACACATCACACGTCATCCTGTGTATCATCACACGTTCCTCCCAGGCCCATCCTCACCATCGTACTGAGTTTTTTCTCCTGCATCCATGGTACCCAAACAACATTGTAAAAAAGTCTGATGGGCTATGGGAAAGGGAGGGAAGAGTGAGAGCAGTGGAACAGCCCTGGGAGAATACTCCTAGAGAGATGAAAGGACACTGAAAAGAAACACTCTTGGTGTTCAGGTTTTTCTGTGGCCTAACCTTGCTTCTGGCCTCCTAGGAAACTCATCCAACCATATGTGCTCATAAAGAATTTAAATGCAACAAATGTCTCTGTTGGTTCATAGGGAGAGTTCTTAAGAAGATTTCGACTTGAATGATGTTTCTCAGTGGGTATCCTTCCACCTCTCTTTTCTGTCTCTCTTATTGACAAATTATCAGTGGTATCAATCTTGGCTGAACACTGGAATCACCTGGGAAGCTTCTAAAAAGTCCTGTTGTCCCGGAGTCAATCCCCACACCATTTAATCAGAATCTCTAGGGGACAGTCATAGGCATCAACGGTTTTGAAAGCTCCCCAGGTGATTCCAATGTGTAGCCCAATTTGAGAACCACTACCCTACATTCAAGACCCAAGTAAACCAATGAGTATCTTCATTTTTTTAAAATAAAGTTTCATATGAGACTCCTCATCAATGAATCACATTGTTGGAGAGGATAGCCCTGAAGTGTTAGGTCTGTAAGACCTGATGGACAGCGGTGCCACCTGAACGTTTTTTGGACAACACAGGATGCCTTTTATCAAGAGGGTGCTGATAGCTACCAAAGTGATATAAGCCACAAAGAGGAGATGAGGTGGGGGTGGGCAGTCTGTAGCCTCCCTACCGAGGACAGGGCACTAACTCAGGTTTGACATCTATTAATAGGGAAGTATAAAGAGAAAATTATTTTAAACAGGATAAAAAGAGAAGGGAGGGGGGCCGGCCGAGTGGCGCGATGGTTAAGAACTGGCTTGGGACGCCAGAGGGCCCCGGTTCGGATCCCACATATGAGGGCCGGTGACACTGCCCTCTACAGCTAAGATGCTGAACAACAGCTCAACCTGGAGCTGGGCTGCCGTGAGTCGCCGGCGATGGCGTAGGCTGCAGCCCCTGTGGCAGTGGGTTGCCATGGGCTACCGTATGTAGCCAGCAGCCAGCGTTAGCGGCCAGCAGCCGCAGTGAGCGGCCGTCCAGAAGCCGGCGACTGATCTGCCTCGCCCGGGAAGAGCGCAATGATGGTGCCAACTTGGGCCAGTGAAGCAACGTCCTCCACAACTAGACTGAAGAACAAAAGGACAGCAACTTGTCTGTTCCCCTTCCCCCAATTCCCCAGCACTGTTCCCATCCCCCAATTCCCCAATAAAAATCTTTAAAAAAAAAAAAAAAGAGAAGGGAGGGAAATGCCATTAGCAATGACCCAGAAATTCACAATAATTGAGTTCATTAGTAGTATCCGTTTATTATTTGTGATGCTATTCTGCATGTTTCCAGGGAGGGATGGCCACCTGTGGAGGCAACTGGGGTCACTCAGGCAGCTGGGGAACTCGAGGATGCTCAGCTGGCGGCACAGGCAGCTGAGCCCTTGGTGTCAGTGAGTCTAATCTGTAAACTAACTAATGCTGCTCCGTTCCCTCCAGCACGGATAACAGTTTTCCGGGGGGGACTCCCACCTCAGCCACTTCGGGTCAGCCAGGAGGATAAATGCATTCCTGACAGGTTGGGTTTCTCATCTTCTCATGACAATGGGGGTTTTTTCCCCTCAAGGTAAAATGGGCTCTGTCCAGGCTGTGGGAGGATGAGCTGCAGCCGTGGCTCTGACGCTCTGCTGCCCATTACAATCACCAGTGAGCCTTCACAAACCCTGGTGTGGATGCCAGGCTGCATCCCACCAATTGTTAACAGTGTCTCTGGGGATGCGACACAGGCATCATCGGAGGCTTGTTGAAGCTCCCCAAGTGATTCCAACGTGCAGCCAAATTTGAGAACCAGTAAGCTTGAGGCGTGATCGTTGCCCCCTTTCTTTACCCCTCCCCAGTCTGCCCATTTGAATCCGGGAGCTTTTCAAACTACCAATGCCAGTTTCCCACTGCCAGAGATACTCATCTCATTGTCCTGGTGTAAGAGCTGCACACTAGGATTTCTGAGAGTCCCCCAGGGGGGAGCCTACTATGCAGCCGGGGTTGAGAAGCACGAGCTGGAGGATGGGGGCTGATTGCAGCCAGATGGCGTTCACCTCCCCATAACCTTGGAGGGAACTTGGGAGGAAGGGCCAGGCTCTGTCCTGCCTCAATGAGCCTGAGCCCCTGCCTGCTCGGTGAGTGCTCCAGGTAACTCTCATGCCCACCCTCACAAGGTGGGGGAGGCACGGTCCAGCAGGGTCGCTTTTGTGAGGTATGTGCACCCGAGCAGTTGCCCATGCCCTGAACATTTGTAAGTTAGCTGGATGACTTTAAGTGTCAAGGAAAGCATCCATTTGGCAGAGTACTGTGGCAGACAGATCTTTGGTAAAATTAAGAATCGTTTGTAAATACAATCATCCCATCTCAACACTGGATCTGTTTTCAAACTCCGTGGTCTGGCCTAGTAACACTTCATTGTGTTTGTGTTTGCATTCCTACAGTCGTAACTCTCCTATTTAAAATGAGCTCCATCTTCGCCTCATCTCTAGAATCAGGGCGTTCATTGGCACTTAATGTAGTAAGACCCATTGTATCACAGCGGGGTCAGAGGACAGACCCACCTTCCTTGTGGCAGCAAACACTGCTCTCCCAGGCCTCTGTGGAAGAATGCTGCAGCTTTAAGAGGGGGCATTTTCACCTGTTATGTTCACATCTGTGTAATGATGAGAAATGTCCAAACAGCATACATTTTGGATTTAAGTCTTTTGCCCTAACAACTCAATGGGCTTTCAACTCTGTTTTTCTGCTTAGCTGCATGAGCTTGTTTTGAGGTTAGAGATGTGGGAAGAGACGAATGGGTGAATTCATTGTAGATGGACCGAGTGCCTAGTGCATGCTAGGTTTTGGCGCTGTGTTAAGGAAATGGCTCCTGCCATCAGGTGGCTCACTCTGATGATGGAAGACAGAGAAAGGGGCTGTAGAGGAAGAAGCATGAGGTGCTAGGAGGTTTAGAGAAGGAGTAGTTATATACCACCTCACTCCGGTCAGAATGACTATCATCAATAAATCAACAAACAAGTGCTGGCGAGGCTGTGGAGAAAAGGAACCCTGGTGCACTGTTGGTGGGACTGCAGATTGGTGCAGCCATTATGGAAATCAGAGAAGGAGTAGTTAACTTAGTCTGAGGGGTCCCACAGGCATTTGTAAGGGATGGCACCTGAATGGGATCTTGAAGCACACAGAGAGGAGTTGGCCAGGCCTCAGGCTGGGACATGGCTTGCATTCTGGACAGAGACTGAGTCTGTGCACATGCAGAGAGCCTTGAGAAAACCTGAGGAGGGGGGTCAAAATGGCCTGGGGAAGACGCGTTGGATGGACCCACACATCCACACGAGGTGGAGCTGGAGAATTAGGGAGGGCCAATCATGAAAGGTCTCATATTACACACCAAAATAGTCTTGCATAAGATGCCAAATAAATTTTCCAAAAGGCAATGGAAAAGCATTGAAGGAATTTTGAACAGGGGACCAAACATAATTTACTTTGAGTTTAAAGGACATTTTAGTGGCAGTGTGAAGGATGGATTTGGGGGACAACAGACGAAAGCTGTGGCTCTTAACCTTGGCAGTACACTGGAATCATCCGAGGCATGGGTCCCGTCCTCTGCCCCATCCACTGCTGCCTGAGTTCATGAGATGCCTTCATTTCATTCCCGCATGACTGCCTTTGCCTGCACCTGATGTCTCTGCACATACCTGTGATTTTCTACCCTGGCCGCACACTAGAACTACATGAGAATTTAACAATCCTGACGTGTGGGACACACCCAAAATCGATTTCATTAGAATTTCAGGAGGCTTATGAATTTTGTGAGGCTGAAAAAAAGCCAAAAAGAACCCGGGAGACAAGATCTGGAGAGCCACGGGAGATGTGGCTTCAACACACCAGCGATCGACACTGTAAAGTGCTGTGGGGATCAAATAGGACCAAGACTGAAATTCCTGGGTAGGGCAATTGGAAGGCCCTGTTAATTTCAGACAAGTCACGTCAGTGGAGCGGGAAAGCAGAAGTCAAATGGTAGCAGTTTGCAGAAAACAGATGAGAAAAAGTAGAGAAACAGCAAGTATAGACTTGCTCTGAAGAAACCAAGCTGTGAGAGGAGGGTGAAGGGTCAAACAGTAGCTAGAGGGGGAGTCAGGATCAATGCCATTTTCTCAGTGGGGGTGGATGTAAGAAAGGAGAGCCCTGAGCATGTTTATGGTAGAAGAAAGAGAGCGGGGAATGAAGAGGTGGAGAATCCTGAAAGACGAGAGTGATGGACAAATGAAGGGCCCACAGGAGATCAAAGGGAAGAGAGGATGCCTTTCAAAGCACAGCAGAGAGTCCATTGGGCAGGGAGAAGGGGAGTGAAGGTGACAAGGAACAGCGGGGAAGAGGCAAGTGGGCTCTGGGTGGGGAGAAGGGCATGCCTTAAGAAAATTCCATCCAATAATCTCTCTTTCGTCTATGAATTAGAATGTAAGACTCTTTGCTGAGGCCATGATAGCAGGTATGGGTGGGAGATTTGAGGAAAATAGTAAAAATTTAATATCACTGCTGTTGGGACTGAAAGAGGGAGTGCCTGAGGGTTGCAGGCAGCACTGGGTGCCCAGAAGGGGCTGGGGGTGGCACGGATGCTAAAACCAGTATAAAGGGGGTGAGGGTGGGGGAGATAGCAGAAATGTACCACGGGGCAGCAATCAGCCCAAGGGACAGCCTCTTGATCTTGTCGTTCACCCCCTCCCTCCACCCCCATTTTTACTCTTTACACTCCATGCTCCACCACCTCCCTACACAAAGGGTGGGCTCAAGCCCCCAGCCTGAGCATCAGCCAGGAACTTGTTAGAAATGTATTATATCAGGTCTCACACCAGACCTCCTGTAACAAGATCGCCCAGCAATTGGAATACACATTACCATTTGAAAACCACCGCGTTAGCCTTTTCTAAAACTACAGTTTTTGTTTCCTCCTGAATAAACCATGAAATGTGTGTGCTGTTCACTCTGCTTGGAACACTGGTCTCTCATTCTTTCTCGTCAATTCTACTCCTCCTTTAAGACTCTGTGTCAGTTTTACATTCTTTCTGACTCCTCTCAAGACCCTGCTTGGAAGAACTATTTACTGCCTGAAATGTGTTTCCGTAGACTTTACCTGGGTGCCGCCATCTAGCTTTCATTTATCCTCAGCACCCAACACTGTGCCTGCTATAAAGCCAGTGTGCCATAAAGTACCCGTGTGTTCACTGAACGAAATAGCTCAGGGTCCTAATCCGTGCATTACGACCATTCTCTTCTGCACATGCACAGTCATGCCTGTTTAAAAAATAAATTGTGCTATATTTAAGCCCCAAACTCCTCACATTGCATTTTTCTGATAGTATCCCAAAATTTAGGAAAACACTGAGTTTGTTGTTGTCTATAAAAATTCAAAGAGCCATATCTCACTCTTTCAAATTACCTTCTATGCCACGTAAAGCTCAGGTCTCAGGCCCCAACCTTGGACAGGCTGTTTTCCCAAATGGCTATAAAGAATACAATGTTTCAGTCTACGGCCATACCAGCCTGACCGCCTGATCTCGGAAGAATACAATGTTTCAAACCATCAAAAGTTCACCCATTGCTTAATTTGCCATGTGTGGAAACTCCCTCCACTTACTTCTGAGTAGGAAACCTGTTTTCTAATATAGCAAGGTAGCTAAATTACAAACACATATGGCCTTTTAATCAACTCTGTAAGTCCCTGGGTATGAAAATCAGGTCCTTGGCCTTTTTTTCTATCCCTTTGGGGCTTGGCACCTAATAAATAGTTGGTACCTAATAAATGTGTATCTGAACATTGAAGAGGAACTAGTTCACTACTTTACCTTTCACAGCTAAACTAGACCAAGAAACATTAATTGTGGGGTAACCTGCTGAGGACCTTCCTCCTTCCAGGATCTGAGATTCAGGGCTGCTCACTACTGCTCACTACCTGCTATACTATTAAATTAATCTAGGAACCCAGGGGCCTCAGGGAGCAGAGAAAGTACAGAAATCCACCCCTCTTTGTTCTCAAACCCATCCCTCATTAATCAGGTTAGGCCCTGAAGAAATCCCTTCTTTTTTCCCTCTAAACATGTCCAGCAATGCTAATTCTCCAGAGGCTCCCGTCCCTCCCACAGCTCATTAGGACCTGCCAGTCACACCGTGTGCGGAAGGACCTCCATCTCTGTGTCACTAACGTTGCCTTAAAATTTAGAAATTCACAGCAAAAATTTTTTTAAAAGCATGTACCATCAAAAAATGAGACTATGTCAAGAGACTCAGTGTTGTGGGGCCTTTGGTGCCTCGGGAATAGGTATGTGGATTTCCTTCCAATAAGGAAGCAGGAGGATTAAACATGTCTGCCCCTCACGAGGCTCCATTCTAGCACTTTTCACAGATTATCTCATTTCACCTTCACAAAAGACCAGCAAAACGGTTATTATTGTTCTTGTTTTACAGACCAGGTAACTGAGGCTCAGAGAGACTCAGAAAATTACCCAGAATGTGATAGCTACTATGGCTATTAAAGCTGACACTCCCATACAGGTCATTTTCTGCCTACCTGAACAGCTACACTTTTTTTTCTTTTCTTTTTTTTTTTAAATTGCACTAAATTGGTATAAGTCCTATTTTTCTAAGAACATGTCCTTTACATAACAAAAAAGAAGCATGATAGGATACCCTCAAAGGACTTCCTACGAAAAGCTCCTATTCTACTTCTCTCTCATGGTCATTGAAATTCCCAAATTACTCACTCTTTGGTATTAAGGCAGCGGAAGCTCTCTGCTAGGATGACAGTGTTTTCTGTAATGGCGAGAATTCCAAATTAGAACTCATTAAATGTTTATTAAGTGTTGATTTTATCCAAGACCCTGTGATAGATGCTATGGGGAACACACAAAAAACTTGGGCCCTTAAGCTTACAAGTTAAATAGCCACTGCAAATCTAACAGTCGGGCTGATAAATAGATGTCACCGACCCCCTACACAGTGAATTGTCGAATGACTTTTCTATGCAATTTCTATAGACCCTCAGACATTATACCCTTTATGGGCATCCTGGCAGCTCAAAATATGAATTTCACTGACGTAGCTCCTGTCACCCACACTGTGGAAATGAGACACGGGAGAGGGCAATTTGCAAAGGAAGGGAAGGCTCGGGAGGACTTTGATGAGGAAGATTCTCTATGAGGTTGAGCTTGATTAGAAGAGACAGTCTGGAATAGTCATTAGGTTGGCTGTACAAGGTGGAAGTGTTACGTGTCGAGGGGGAGAATTTGGAAAGAAAATTCCCATTCTGCATTTGCCTAATTGTCTGCACAATTATATCCTGTCACTTTAGCTACCTCAAAAAGTCTCACTCTAGGGTAGGCCAGAATCAGGTCTGGTGCTTGACAGCCTTAGTGTACAGAGGACTGGCTGTCAGAATCACCTGGCCATTCCCTGACCCCACACGAGCCGCAGCGTTCTCAGAACCACACATAACAAGGAAAGAACTGGGCTGTGCTGCAGCTGGCGTGCCAGGTGGGGAGAGTCGGCTAGGAAACACTCGGGAATCTGGCTATCACTGACCAAGATAGGAGCATTGACACTATGGAAATTAGCAAAAATTTCAAATCAGAGCTTTTCCTTTTTTTTTTTTTTTTTTTTGGAGAGCCAGTTTGCCAGCACACCACTGCTTAGAGCTGTTCATATACTTCCCTTTCTCTGATTTGTACATTTACATCCATTCTGTAGCATTCAGTTAACCTCAAGTTTCAGATTATATGCTTAAAGACCATGTGATACTCAGCTCTAAGAATCCAAGGATGTATCTGCATTAAAGCAGGTTTTCTTAAAGAGCCACTAGCATCTCTCTATAAATTTAGAGGAGAGGTTCTCAAAGTGCGACCCTGGATGAGGAGTATCACCTGTGAACTGGTTAGAATGCAAATCCTCCCAGCTCACCCCAGATCTACAGAATAGAAAAGTTTAGGGATGAGGCCCAGCAATGTGTGTTTTAATAAGCTCTACAGGTGATTCTAATGCACACTGTTCGAGACACTGAACTAGACTACCCTCTCACCCCAAAGTAAATAAACATTTGACTTGTACCTTTAACATTGTATATGTGTTGTACACACTCATACCATGTACTTACTAAGTAGCTTTGTGTGCTACATATAATGTGTGTTATAGTCAGCCTCCAAGATGGCCTCTGGGGTACTTCCTGGTATTCATGCCCTGATTTAGTCTCCTCCCATATTGAAACACCAGTGGTCTGTGTGACCAACAGAGTGCTCAGAAATGCAAATATATGACTTCTGAAGCTACATCATTAAAGGCGTCATATCTTCCACCTTTTTCTTTGGGTCACTTATTCTGGGGCTACCCACCCACTGTGCTATGAGTACAGTCAAGTAGCCCTGTGGAGAAGCCCATGAGAATAGAGCTCAGACACCAAAAGACAGCACCAACTCTCTAATCATGTGAGTGGGTCCTGCTGCCCCAGCTGACATAGGACTGCAATCTCACAAAAGGCCCTGGGCCAGAACCAACAAACCAAGCCCCTTTTAAATTACTGATTCATAGAAACAGTGAGAGTTAAGGCAGTAAGTTTTGGATAATTTCTTACACAGCAATAGATAACCAAATACACACTGCACTAAAAGTACGTGAAGGCAGCTATGTGTGAGGGGGTTGAATAATACAAAGTTGTATGAAACAGGATCTTTTCCAAAAAGAAGAAGCTGCTTATGGGAGAGATAAGATACATATTCACTAAAAGAAGTATAACTTATTATTAAGAGCTCATAAGTCTAGTGGGGGGAAAGCTCATGTACATCCTTTGGAATACGAGTTAGGCTGCAAGTCAAGCTTTCTAGCCCCTCTAAGCCCCAGAACAGCATTTCAAACTGTCCTCTTTCTTAATATACTATCTCCTTCCTCAGCTTTTTAAGTTGAATGAAGAGGAAGTGATTGTTGTTGATGAGATAAGGGAGTGGTTATGAAAACCAATTATACAGGTCACGCATGATGTCACCTTAGCTGTCAGTGTAGACAGCTGGGACCCAGAGCTGCATGTCAGTGACCGCCTTCAGCCTACCTAGGGGGCCATCAGACAAGACTAATTTCTGGTTTCAGGAGTCTTCATAAGTCTGCTCATTGATTCCTTACCACAGACTCATGGTTGTCCCATTTTCCAGGTGAGAAAACTGCAGCTTAGAGCAGATAAGTGAGATCACCCAGCTAGTAAGTGGCAGAGCAGTGAACTGTGACTCAGAGTCAAGCCGTGTATAATCTAACATGTGGCCTGCAATGAAGGAACTGTCACTGTCTCCAGAAAAGTCTTTGGTGTCTGCTTGTGTCACATAATATTTTAAGGTAATCCCTGTTCATTGCACAAAATCCAGAAGGTGTAAAAGTCAGGGTGCTCAGCAAGCCACCAGTTTTCTTTCCTGGAGGTTCTCTGCTTCCAGTTTCTCACATGTCCACCTAGAGATGTTCTATTCGGCTTGCATTTTGATCATGTGTTTCTCCCAAGGGCTGAGTAAAGGACAGCAGTCTCCTAACCCTGAGCCAGGAAGGAAAGACCATCCTCCAGCAATGTCAATGAGGGTAGCAGGAGCTGAAGCAGCTTCATTTCCAGAAGGTCTCTCACCCTCCAGAATATTATGCTATTTGCTCTGACAACGAGCGTTTTCTGGGCACCAGCATCCTCTGCGGCCAATGCACTGCCAGCCACAAGGACCCCGGGCTACTAACGTCACCTGCCGGTTATTCTACTCCATGCATTGTATTATTTTCCTCATGCACTGCAAAGGACTCACCCTCCCTGGG
>NW_017731850.1:424006-424936 GCF_001890085.2 Hipposideros armiger | reverse complement strand
CTGCAAAGGACTCACCCTCCCTGGGTCAAGAGTCTGCTTGGGGGTTTCTGAGAAGGCTTTGGCCAGGTATCTTCGCATTTTTCTGCCAGGTCTCCTTTACCAGAAAGTGATGCAGGAAGAAAGCCAGGAGGCCTGGATTCAAGTTCAATGTTTGTGAACTTGAGCTAAATCAGTCCATGTTTCTGGACCTCCTGCTGGGCCACCCTAGACAGATAACTGAGTCAGTGGGGGCAGCTACACCTGCCTCTGCCTCCCTGTTGCCCTGTGCTCTTCAGGGACCCATCACTCAGCACTGTGAGGTCTTTTCACTTGTTCATTTATCTTACCCAGTGATGAAGCATTCCTTAAAGGCAGAGATTGTGTTTCCCCCAGTTTCCTCTCCTCTGCAGAGCACTTGGCATGTAGTAAATGCTCACTGAGTCTTTCTACATATATTTAAGCACTCTTCCTGAGGCCACGATACCCTGATTTTAAATTGTAACTTACCTTGCTCTATTTGTATAGCACTTACTATCACCTAAGCTATTATAAACTTTACTTATTTATTATGCTTATTGTCTGGTTCCCACTGATGCTTAACTTTATGTGTCAACTTGGATAGGCCACGGTACCCAGATACTTGGTCAAACATCATCCTGCATGTTACTATGAAGGTATTTTAAAAATGAGATTAACATTTAGACTAGTAGATTTTGAGTAAGGCTGATTCCCCTGCATAAAGTGGGGAACTGTGAAAACAGTTGGAAGACTTTAAGAGAAAATGGACTAAGATTCCTCAGTTTGAGAGGGAATTCTGCCTCCAAACAGCCTTCAGACTTGAGCTGCAACATCAACTCTAACCTGGGTCTCCAGCCTGTCAGCCCAACGTGTGAGCCAATTCCTTAAAATAAATTTCTCTCCCTCTTTCTCTCTCTCTCTCTCTCTTTCTCT
>NW_017731850.1:420346-421350 GCF_001890085.2 Hipposideros armiger | reverse complement strand
GAAGGGGACACACACACACACACACACACACACAAACACACACAATTGGTTCTGTTTTTCTAGAGAGCCCTGACTCATATACTCCCCAAGACCTGCACCCCCAAATGTAAATTCTGCAAGGACAGGATTTTTTTCTTCTTTTTCTTTTTTAATTTTATTTTGTTGTGGTAAGAATGCTTAACATGAGATTTACACTCTTAACAAATGTTTAAGTAACAATTCATTACTGTAGGTACTGTAGGTACAATGTTGTACTATAGATCTGTAAATCGTATTCATCTTGCTTCACTAAGACTTCATGCCTGTTGGTTAGCACCTCTATATTTCCCTCTCCTCCCAGCCCCTGGCAAAACCATTCCACTCTTTGATTCTATGAATTTGACTATTTTAGATACCTCATAGAAGTGGAATCATTCAGTATTTGTCTTTCTGTGTCTGACTTATTTCCCTTAGTGTAATGTCCTCAAGGTTCATCTATATTGTGCATATTGCAGAATTTCCCTTTTTTCCCCTAAGGCCAAATAGTATTCCATATCTACACAATAAAGACTTTATTTATCCATTCTCCTGTCCATATTTTTTATATTTTTTTCACTGATGTATTCCAAATACCTATGAGAAAACCTAGCACATAGTTGTGTTAAAATAGCAGTGGAATAAGTTCTGAAAATTGTAGTGTCCTGATGGACTTAATAGAATTCTAGGCAAAAGCAACATTAAAAAATTATGTCTTTTATATTATAAGATTTAAAGAGCTATCTAGTATTAACTTTTAATAAGCTTCTCATAAAATTTCTCCTTTAATCTAGGTTTAGAAGTTGAACTACAGTGCAGGTAAAAAGTGGTCCAGATATTTATTGTTTTCACATGTTGAACTCTATAAATATCTGGCAATGGAACTAAGAGTATTTGTTATCCTCAGATAAGACTTTGGTACTAAAATAATCTTTCACTAAAGATATAAAATGATCACAGAATCAGGCACACACACACACACACACACA
>NW_017731850.1:409467-420291 GCF_001890085.2 Hipposideros armiger | reverse complement strand
CCAAAAACCCTCACTGCCCATCCTTGCTTGAAGCTTATATTCTGAAAGTATTATATACATGTAAGGGACCTTGGCAGTTTTAGGGTCATATTGGATACTCATAGCTATTGCTCTTTCATCTTTATCATTAGAAAACCCTGGTTGTGTGTCCAGCCCCAGGGAATGCACCATGATTAGCCTAAGCCAATTATGGCCATCCTTTCCCCACTTTTCCAATTTCTCTGCATCATGGCTCAATTCTGGCCACTGAAGATCCCAACAGAAGACTTCTTGGGCATTTCTGGGAAAGCATTTTCTTGGAACTGAAGCAGTCATTTTGTGACCGTGAGGGAAATATCAAGAGAATCAGACATTGGCCCTGCCATTATTGAGCTGTTGAACCAAAGTCAAAGCCTCCTACACACAGACTCCTTGTTATGTCAGAAAAATGAGCCCATGTTCGTTCAAGCAATTGTGGTCAGGTTTCGTTTTGTGCAGCCAAAAGCATTTAGAAATAACACCAAAGGCAATATATTACAACTACAGTTTATCACAACAACATGCTGTCGGCACTCTTCCGGCACTTAAACCAAAGGAGACTGCTACAGCAGATATTTTAATGACTTAACAAAGCCACCTTTCCAAAATTACCCTTGGTAAAATCTAGGATCAATGTTGGCAAAATTCACTGAAACAAACCAGTTTAATCAGCATTATAAAATGTTCTGGATGGAAATGCAGTTTGGTATAACATAATGGAACAGCCACTGACACATGAATCAGCAACATAAATTCAAGCTCTGACTACTACCACCATTGTTTTTGGCAAGTCATTATTCTTCTGTGGGCCTCGTTTCTCATCTATACAATAAAGGAGTTAGACTGGGTAGCCCTAGGGTCCCCTTCAGATTCGACATTCTATGTAAACTGTGAACTGAAATAAATTACCTTAAAAACTCATAAAATTCTTCTGTGGCCTCCTAATTTGCTGGCTGCTTTCCAGCCACAACAGTTGACATTCTAATGCCTTGCTTAAGTTTGAAAGGACAAATCCACCTGTATTTGCTCATAAATATGTCCCATCTTTTCAAAGTGCACTGGAACAAAGGTAAGCGGCAGCTTCATACCATGCAAGCCACAGATGCAACACAGAGTATAATGCGTTTTCCAGGGGGAAGGTCCCATAGTCTAGTGCTGTTGTTCAGTATCCACAGCCTCGGTCAGGCCTGCCATTTTCCAGAACTGCTGAACCACGGACGGACTGATTGAACATTTCCCTATATTCATCCTTTTCGTGTTAGCCAGTTATCTATTTTCTTTTCTTAAAAAAAGCATGATCTTTTTGTGCCTTTGTCCTTGATTTTTCACTAAGGAGAGATTATCTGTAATAGATGGCTCTCTCAGTACTTTATTTTGTTCGGCTGCTTGCACATTCATTATTGTCCAGGCTACAATGTTTTATTATTCCATGACTTAGCTTGTTTTGTTCTGTGTGGTGAATTCTGAGCTAGACAACTGGGTTGAATAATTTGGCGGGCTTTCGGGAAGGGGCCCTGATATCTTCTCTTTCTCTCCCTTACCAGCTCACACAAACCCACACACACACGCGCAGTCTGTCAAAGCCACTGTGCAGAGATGCAGACATTGTGCTCGACATAGTTTGAGTGCCAGGTCATCAGAGGTCAAAGGTAGCTCCTAACCTCAGGAGCCCATGGTCACCTGGAAGACACAGATGAGTGAACATTGTACTACAGGATTATAAGGGCAGCATAGAAGTACAGATGGTCCCCAACTTACGATGGTTCGACGTAATGCTTTTTTGACTTTGTGATGGTAGGAAGGTGATAAGTATTCAGGAGAAACCAGCTAGGTTTAGATATGATGTTCAGTAGGTTAGGTGTGTTAGATGCACTTTCGACTCGTTTCAATATTTTCAACTTTTGATGGGTTTATCAAGATGTAACCCCATCATAAGTCAAGGAGCATCTGTATGTATATGGCCCTGTAAGCCCAGAGAAGGGCCACTTAACTGAATGGGGGAGAAGGAGGGAGGAGGGGACGTCAGGGCAGCCTCTCCCCCTACCCCCAATGGAAGACCATTCATTATTTGCAGAGTTTGGATAATGCAAGCTGGCGAATTCTGGCATGCTCACCGATGAATGGCTGTTAATGTTTTAACCCCACTCCCCCTCAACCCTCATTTCCCTCTTTTCTCTGTTCTACTTTCCCACCTGTCCTCACTTCCTCAGTAGTCTCAGCTCATGTGGGTGTTTTGCAGACACTGCCACTTAACCAAGCTGCCCTGCTCCAACCAGGCCATCTGACCCCACACCTGGGACCCACCTTGGTTCTCCTCCCAGGTGTTGCACATCCTCGTTTAAGGGGCCTAGAAGCCATCTGCTCATGGCCAAAAGGATTTGTGTTTATAAATTTCCTCACTTCCAGTATGTGAGAAAGTATCTGAGTGACGTTTGAACACCAGGGCATGACCATGATAATAGAGTTGAAATCCGCGTGCTTCTGACAGCACCACTGGGTGACAGGCATGGGTGGGCCTCTGGTGAATGGAGGGACCTCCCTGACTCCACTTGCTGTGGGGCAGCGATTGGCCACTGCTGGCATCTGCAAGCAGCCCTCACAAATGTTGGCAGGGAGGCCCAGTGCAAACCCCATCCGACATCTACATTCACGGGAAAGGGCCAAGGGCCCCCGATACTTGGAGAGTGAACCTGGCATGCCAGCTGCTGTGCTGTGTCTCCTCTGCCTGATTGCTCCTGAACACTCTCTCTATTTGTCCTTCCAGTGAAACATGATCATCCTCATTTGTTCTTCTGTTCCCCACATAAGCCCACCTGGAGAGAAAATTAACACCACGTTTGCTTACACAATCATCACCGTTTTAGCAGCTGTTTTTGGAGGACTAGAGAGGTAAGTTGCTCCAGCTGCCACTGTGTGGTAATTAGAAATTCCTGCTTATAAATGTAATTCTGACCACATTAGCGCTCTTGAGTTAGAAAGAAAAGAAAAAGCTGGAGAGGGGGAACCTTTCAAGGAAGTAACATAGCTAGGCAGGAGCCTCTCTGTTCAGATGTTGAAAAGGTAAGAGCTAAGGATGGCAAAAGAGACATGCGAGTCAGAATGGATAGTAAAAACACGTCGAGGTCTTGTAAAAAATTGCATCCAGGTAAAAGCCCAAAATTCGTTGAGGCTTATGAGAAATAAAGAAGTCAACAAAAGAAGGTTCTAATTATATCTGGATCAAAGAGAACAAAAGGACAGGCCCACTGATTGGTAAAAGTATGACAAAATGAGTAGGTAACACAAAGCACTAAAATCCCAACTGGGCTTTTATCTTCCCTAGCAATGAGTCTGCACATTGGACAGTGGAGCGCCAGTTCCAGAAAGCAACCAAAGTGTTCATCAAGCCAGGAGATAGCAGGAAACCATCAAGCCTACGGCAACGTGATTAGGGGTCAGATCAGCAAAATTGTAGCTTGGGTGTGTGTGGAAATATTCAGGAAAAACGTCAGAGGATCTGTTAGTAACTGCCATGGGCTCCAGGAGCAGACAGGACATAGGAGATGAACAAATGCCCTGGTTCTAGAAAGTAGGAAAGGCTCATTTCAGAATGTGTAAGCAATACATCCTGACCTAAGTCCTTAAAAATGTAAAATGGCCATTAAACACATTGTTTGTGAGCATTGCAAATGGACACACTGATCTCTTGACATCAAGATAAGTTAAGTGAAAAGAAGTCATAATCTAGACCACTTGTTACATGAGATTCTTAGGGTGAGCAACTTAAAAAGTCATTTGGAAGCTTTTAATTAAGGAAATCTTTCAAAGTGAGATGACAAAGTAGCCAGGTGGGGATTTGGCCCTGTTGCTTTTCAGTCATGTTAAACAGTAAAATAGATGCTAGAACTCAAGAAAACTTACTTCTACGTATGGAGGGGCAAAGCTAGGTGAACACACAGTCTTAATGAGCAGAGTAAACTCCCCCTGAATACCCACCATATATAGGCTTCAGGTTTAATATGCTGTACGCACCAAAGATAAATGAGACCTTTCCTTGAACCAAAGATTTCAGCCTTTGATAAAACCACAGGTAGACATTGCCACTTGCTGAGTGCCCATTTCTGCCTGTGGCGATTGAGGCTCCACTGAAAGGGAAAAGCCCTGATTCCTGCCTGTGAGAAGTTCCTAGTCTAGCTTGGGATATAAAGGTACATTTGCCAGGACTATTTAGGAGAGAATAGGAGACTTTGGCTGCTCTGAGACCTGAAGAATGGATAGGACGTAAAAGAAAAGAGCACTTGATCTAAGGGTGGTGATATAGAAAAATGGCTGAACATATGCTCATGGGAGAGTGAAGAGCCCAGTAGAGTAGAATGAAGGATTCAAGTTCATTCATTTATCTGTTCATCTATTGATCCAGCCATTATTAATGGCTGGATACTGTTCAAGGCACTGGTACTATAGGGATGACTGAGACAGACTTGGCCTCTGGCCTCATTAAGTTCACATTCTAATTGAGGCTATAGACAGAAAACAATTAATTACCATATCCATGTTTTGGGTTCTTTTCTTATCTTGAAAATATAATATTAATATGTACCCCAAAATTTCATACATGCAACTTATAAGGAATTTACAGAATGCCTGGAAACTCACCACCCAATCCTAGACTTAAGCATCACCAGTGATTTACATCTACTTATGTACATGATCCACCATTTAATTACAGTTGGGATGAGTGTTTAGAAGGGGACACACACACACACACACACACACACACACACACACACACACACACACACAAACACACACCTATCTCAATGACAGTGATTCACAGTGGGGACCTGGCCTTGTCTGAGGGGCAGAGAAAGCTTCCCTAAGTATTTGTAATGCGTGTTGATAAATGAGACTATACAGGTAGGCAGGGGCTTTGAAAGACAGCCAGGCATGGGATGAGACTGCACAATGACAGAAGTAGTAGTAACAACAATAGGACTTACTAAATGTTGCTGCTAACCACTGCATACCTCTGTTTGATCCTTACAACAAACCTCTGCAGCAGATCTTGCTTCTTCTATTTTGCAATTGAGGAAACTGAGACTCAGCAAGGTTGAGTAATACATGCAAGGTCACAGGGCTGGTAAATTGGAGAGCTGACATGTGGCCAGATAGTGTAAGAAACAAGAAAAATTACATTTGCTGGCTTAGCTATGTTAAATGCCTTTCACTTGACTGTTTTCTAAATGATGCACTTACAAATACATATTTACTCACTAAGTCTGTCCATTAAACATCTAATACAGGGCACTTCTCTGAGCTCAGAGAAGATGGTCTAACTCCCAAAGCAGATAGACCTTTAGCTAAATTTATAGCCAATTAGTCATGCTTGGAGCCAATAGCATTTCCTCCTATAGAAAGGAGAGTTAGTTTTCCATCAAAATATTATTTAATGGCAAGACCCCAAGTGGAATGTTCCAGAAGACCTTTAGCAATTGTGCACTGCATGTTAGTTAAACTAAAAAAAACAATGCTGTGAAAAACTGTACTTCAGCACAAGCTGCAGAGAGCACACCAAGTGGAACTGGCAGGCTAAAAAGAAGACATGATGATTGAAATATTTTCCAGCCTATCACATCCTTGAAGGGTTAAAACAGTGAGGAGAAAGACAGAGAAAGAGAGGAGGACGATTTAGGGTGTTTCATTTAAGAACAACAGGACTAAATTAACCTTGGAGAAGGGGGGTAATGGCAGAGGATGGTGTGAGAAATGTTATGCAAGATGAGAGAAGCTTCCCAAAGGAGAAGTGTGCTGGGCTCAGAATTTTCCAGCCCAGCTAGGCAGGCAAAGCCATCTATCATTAAAGTCATTTACAAGCAAACTTGACAAATTGCTGAGAAAATATATTACGGGCCACATTCCTAGTCTTAGGAATGGACAAACTAATGGAACTTTTTTATCCCTAAATTGGGAAAAACTGACTAGTCTTTGAGATTTGTTTTCTTGCATTTTTGTCATCTCATTTCCTCAACTTTAAAATGGATATCAACAAGTAAGTTACCCACTTTGTGTGAGGGTGTCATATCAATTATAATGCTAATAAAATTTCAACCCAGGGAGAGAGATGGATTGCATTATAATTTTTAAATATCAATTAAACGAGCTACCATATTAATAAAGCTGACTTCTTAACCCTAGTTTACTTATAATTTGCAGGCAGACTGTAGAAATTCTAAATTATACAAAGCAGCCAAAGGATTAAAAGAAAATGTCCAGAATTAAAACCCAACAGACCTAAACATTTATTGACTTCTCAGCATACTGAGAAAAATCAAAAGTTTGCTTGTGAGGGAATGGGTAGAGGTGGCAGGCCCAGTTTTGCTAGCTCTAGAAATCATCTATAAACCGCCTCAGCCATCCTCACTGCTCTGCTATTTGAGAGACAACGCCAAGCTCCCCATTCACATGACCAGAATTAATGTTTGTGCATTGCTGCCCCCTGCTGGATGTATGAAACCTATTTTTGTCCAGGGCCATTTGCAAATTTCAGTGACTTTTCAATTCCCTGTGCTCCCATCCCCCACCTGAACTAGCACTCTCCCCAAAGGACTCTGTTAGGAGACAATTCCATCCGAGCTAATGGGCAACATCCCTCATAATGCAATTAGTGGCATTCCTCATTCTGCAACCCCAATGACCCTCCATTAGCGTGGCTTGCCAGAGGCAGTGGAAATTATGAAACACATCGTCTTGCTGCTCCATGGACCACTTTATGAAAATATTTCATTGAATTAACATTAATTCAAGCATGAGTGGTTTCTCTTCTCAGAGGATTCAGGGGCAAACAAAATGTCAGCCAGTCCCTCCCTCCCTCCCCTTCATATGATATTTGTATATGATGCCTCTTTCTTGCTGATGAGGCTGCTGTATCCTGCAAATCAACCCATCTCAGAGCCTCTAAAGATACAGGTTCTTCCCAAGCTCCAGAGCCTGCTCCCCTTTTCCCCTTTCTCCTGCACCCCCCCCACACACACACACACACAAGCTGTCAATGTGCCAGGTCCACTGAGGTGCCAGGGTCCACTGAGGTCTGGTGTGACTGAACCAGGTCTTTGTTTTTACAACCAGGCTCCTGGAAGGTGGCATGCTTTGGAATGAATGGAGAAAAGAAAGGAAAGTAATTTAGGCTGGAATAACCACGTCTCCACTGCGTGGATGGTAGGAATACAAGGTGAATACATAGCTCACTGCTCTGAGGCAGCTTCCAACTCAGTGGTCAGTTCTCAGCATCTTGTCCATACCAGCTGTACCAGGCTAAGACTAAAGTCTCAGGCCCAGAATTAACAGAACCCCTTTCAACATATTCTCTGCCTACCCCCTGATATGCCCAGTAATCACCCCCATGACAGTGGGCTTCCCCATTGGCCTGTGTGCCCTGGGGTGGGATGGGGGACTCTTGGTATAAATCAGTGGTTCTCAAAATTCACTGGGGACTTGTCACAAATGCAAATTCCTGGGTCCCAGTACAGACCCACTGAATTAGAAACTCTAAGATGGGGCCCAGTAATCGGGGTTTTACAAGCCCTCTGGGTGGTTCTGAAGCATACTCAAGTTTGAGAGCTTCCATTTTTCTCCACAGGCCAACTCCCAATCAAAACATGTCTCCTTGGGACTGGCCGAGTGGCGCTTTGGTTAAGAGCTGGCTTGGGACACCAGCTCTGAGCAGCAGGGCCCCGGTTCGGATCCCACATGGGGCCAGGGACACTGCCCTTAACAACTAAGGTGGTAAACAACAGCTTGACCTGGAGCTGGGCTGCCATGAGTCGCCAGCGACAGTGTAGGCTGCAGCCCCTGTTGCAGTGGGCTGCCCTAAGCTACCGTGTGTGGCCGGCAGCCAGCGTGAGCAGTCAGCAGCCTCAGTGAGCTGCCAAGAGCCTCCATGAGCGGCTGTCCAGAGGCCGGCGACCAATCTGCCTCACCAGGGAAGAGCACAATAATAATACCAACATGGGCCAGTGAAGTGATGTCCTCCACAACTAGACTGATGAGCAAAACGATAGCAACTTGTCTGTTCCCCTCTCCCAATTCCCCAATAACATTTTGTTTTTAAATGTCTCCTTAACGCTGACAGGGAAAAACAATGTAAGATGTCTGATAAACTATTCCTCACGCCTATTGTTGATACCGATAGTCTATTCATCCCCCCAGGCCTCCATGAATATGAAACCTCTGGAAACCTTCCCCTATTCTTCCATCCTCTGGCCAGGTAAACTCAGTCACTCCCTCTCTCTGGTGTGAGCCCTCTGCCCTGGGTGACAACAGTCATCACAGAGTCTCATTGTCCCTTGTTATACAGAGTGTGGTCCTGGACCAGTCTCCTCAAAGCTTGTTAGAAATGCAGGACCCCAGGCCCTGCCCCAGGCCTGCTGATCTGAATAGTGGGCTCCTTGAGGCTGGAGAATGGTCAGAGTCAGATGCTTTCTGCATAATCACACATGCACACACATTCAAGCACACACCTCACATACAGATTGTGAGGTGGTTTTAGGACAGCCTGAACGTTTTTCTTTTTTTTTATTTATTTATTTTTTTTTTATGAAATACACATTTTTTAGAATTAGTTTCAGCTGTACAACACTGGAAATGGAACTACCATATGACCCAGCAATTCCACTCTTGGGTATCTATCCAGAGAAACCCAAGACGCTAATTCGAAAAAATATATGTACCCCTATGTTTATTGCGGCGTTATTCACAATAGCCAAGACTTGGAAACAACCTGAACCTTTTTCAACTCTGGGTCTCTGGTATCTAGAGCAGGGCCAGATATATTCACTTTCAAGCATTGATATGTTTGGGGAGTGAATGATAAGCATGAACGAAGGACTTATTTTTTTAATGAGAGACTTAGGGAGGCTGGAGTGACTCAAGCCAGGAATAAATTCTCCTAGTGTGTTTTCAAGCCCCATTGTGCGCAGTGGAGTCTGAGAGTGTTTATGGCTGGGGACCCTTCAATCATATCACATTCCCAGTTACAAATGACCAGCTGCTCAGAGTTTGTAAAGTGGCTGCCTTGCATGGGCTGCCTGGCTGATTTCTCAACCTCGCTGAAGAAGGGAGTGAAAGGCTGTAAACTGAAAAGTGATTGGTGTGGAATCTAGAGTGACCCAAATTTCGAGTCCGAGAATGTCAGTCCCGGAGGTCAGGCCCTGCCATGTCACAGATGCCATGTGCTTCCCCTTGCAGGTCTGTGATAGGAAGCCCTACTGGATCTTGCATTTTTCATAGAAGGTTCATCACATTTCTAGCAGGAGGGGCTTAGATGCCAGCTACTCCAATCTTGTTTTGCAGAAGGAAAAACCAAGGCTCAAGAAGGTTAAAGAATTTGCCAAGGTTACATGGTAAAGACTGGTAGATTTGAGATTAGGGCCCAAGGTAGCCCACACGCATCTAGAACGACAGACTTTCTTGTCTACCATGCTCCTTCTCTGATTCATTTCACTGTGTCTTCATGTATTCCTCTATCAAATAGTAATAGCAGTGACAGTGACCATTTATTATTTCCTTTGTTCCAGGCACTGCTCTTGGTGCTTTGCACACACTGTCTCATTGAATCTACCACATAAGGAAGATATTCCTATTATCTCCATTTTGCTAATGGGGACACCAAAGCCCAGAGTGGTGGAAAAAATTCTTGTCCAACTGCCCTGCCTCCTTCACAGATAGATGATCATGCACTCAGTGATATGAAAAGTTCGAGCCCTCTGCCCACACCCCAGTCCAAATCACGCTGCCCACCCCTACTTAGTTTCCCTCTGGGGTCACCCACACTCCTGCTCCTTCTCCTGCGCCCTGGGTTGTCAGCCCCCAGAACTGGTCCCCTACCCGCATCATTTTCCTTAGCTTTTCAATGATGTTGAATATTGCCAAGGATGAAGGAGAGAGTCAGTGGATAACAGAAAACCACAGAATAGCCGTATGTTTTGTTTGCTCTGGGAATTTGGAATATAATTTTAATTTTCCAGAAAGCCTATCATCCCAACTCAGCCTCAGGCTTGTTATAGAAAAAGCCCATGTCTCCTTAGCTGACTCCAATTCACAGAGTGAAGGGAGTGGGGGCAGGAGAGAGACTGACGGGCAGGGCAACCAGGTCAGGACAGTCACCCCAGAGGTGTCACCAAACTGATACTCTCCATAGGGAGGCCTGAGAATTGGCCACCTGTGTGGGATCGTCCTCAGTCAGATTGAATCCTTCGGTTTTAAAGGGATTCTTTTCCTTTCAATGGCAGCTCACCTGGAGGAAAGAATCCAGTCCCAACTCAATTTCGATTTCACACCACACTCAGGAGGGAAAGGATGCGGGAGCCCCAGTCACCGGTCAGCCAGGAAACTGGCAGCTCTCATCTGGCATTTCACAGTGGTGGCAGCAAGATTGCCTTTAATAGCACACTTGTAGTGATGGGCCAAGATAAAATTACAGGCCCACAAGCCCAGGTGTCCAGATGAGTGCCGCTTTAACATGCTGGAATAAAAATGCTCCCTGGTGGGTTCTCCTCCCCCCATCCATCTAGCCAAGTTTCTGGAACAGGGTGCTCCAGCCTCCAGCGCACAGACCTCTGCAGTCCTGAGGTCCATGTGGCGGGAGGTAAGGACAGTGTGACAGGAAGGGGGAAGCTGCGGAGCCAGCAGATGCTAGGCCCAGCAGAGCTCCCTCCTGCCCCTGGAAGACAGCTGGATCTTCTCCTTCCTGACCCGCTCTCTTCCCCAGGAGTGCCTCCTCCCCTCCCCTCCCCTTCTCCAGGGCCTTGGGACTCATGCTGCCTTCCTGTT
>NW_017731850.1:404767-407097 GCF_001890085.2 Hipposideros armiger | reverse complement strand
CTCATATATAAAATCTCTTGCTTTTTAGTCCCATACTGCTGTGACACCCACTTCCTCAACAAGCCTGTCAGGAAGAGAGTATTATCCCCATTTACAGATGAGGACAATTGGCTGCAGAGAAGCAACCATCCCTCGATGGCCAAGCTGAGCTTTAACCCTTATGCTCTGAATTAATTCTGAACACAGGAATTTAGACGTTATCCTTAGCTGAGGGTGAGAGTAGAGAATGTGAGAGATGAGCGGAGACAAGACCCAGGGATTTTATGGGAGGTGTGGCATTTGCACTGGGGCTTGAGGGCAAGGGGGGTTTGTGCAAGCCCAGTCGGGCAGCTGAATGGAGGTGAGGGCATTGCAGTCAGGGGTCCTAGTCAGGCAAAGGCAGGGAGGCAGGGGAGAACCACTGGCCCTGCTGGCTCAACTGTAGGTTGTGTGAAAGTAACTCACAAATGAAAATGCCCTAAAGGTGGTTTTAAGGAGTGAGGGGAAAGGAGACTTTATCTGTAATGATTTCTTCATGAAAAAGAAAGAGAAAGACTTAAAAATGTGACAGCATATTAACATGCGTCACTTTTGAGTACATGGTATACTAGTCTCTGTGCCTTCTATATATTTAAATTTTGTTTAAAAAGAAATTCAATCAGTGGCCTTTGTGTTCTAGGCTAAAGACAGGGCTTATTCTGTGGGTGCCTTGTGAGGAGACCACTTTGATTGGGAGCATGACCCAGTCAACGCTGTACCTTGGAACAATAATTCTGACAGCATCCCGTAGCACCAGACTAGAGCAGAAGAGTACTAGCCAGGGAGACCAGCCACATCACCTACCCTCAAGCTTTATCCAGAGGAGGAAATAAGAGACAAACTGAGAGAAGCTAGCCAGCAACAGAGTGCAGGGTGTACCTGTCCCAACTCCTGGCATACAGAAGCCAGAGACAGTCCAGTTGGGGAAGGACTTCCTGCAGAGCCATGCCCCACTGCTGGGCCAGAAGGTGGGCACTGGTGTCCCGAGCTTACCCATGAGACATGTAACAGGGACAGACAGACAGGTGACCCGTGATTCATAGGTCCAGGTAACGTCTCGTTCCAGGAGGCATGGATGGGTGAAGAAAGTGCAGCTTGAGCTAGATAATTACCAGGCAAACCCAAAGCCATCTGGGTGCCCCTCTCTGGAAGCTCTGTTACAGCCTAACTACCACCACAGCAGCTGCGGCCGTTAAAAAGACAGCAGCGGTCTCTGCAGCAGTGGCTCTCCAACTTGAGCCTGCATCAGGATCTCCTGGAAGGACATTTCAACAACAGATTGCTGGGTTCCACCTGTGTGGCGTCCCGCATGGCATGAGCAGTGGGAGAACGAGAGGGGGCAGCGAAGGGTTAAGAAATAAAAGAAACAACAGTGAAGAGTTAAATGAGTGTGGGGCCAAGGGTCTCCAGCCTCGTGGACTAAGAGCCCCGAATCAGGCGCACCGCTTTTATTTCTCCACCTACCTGGAAGTAGCATTGTTCTCTCCACAGTCTGTGAGTCTCATTCCTGAGAACTTGCTCAAGTCAAATTACCCATACCTGCAAGGTGCTATTACCGAGAGTCTGCCTGCAGTGATAAGGCAGAAGCTCTCCCTTCACACACCCTATATGCAAACGACCCCAAGAAGATAAGATGATTGTGCTGAAGACAGATACTATCACACCATCAGGTCACTTCCCAAGCAGGTTGAGGGAAGGAATGTAGCCACAGAGGTAGAAAACCTCAAGTCTTTTTGGGGGGCGAGTGAGGGCTCATGCCCACCTCTGTCAGCCCCGAGATTTCTCCTAATGGCCTCCACCCAACCATGCCTGTCTTAGGTTGTTCCTCCCACGAGGAATCTTACCCGTCATTGACTAACCGGCCATCCTTTGGAGCCAAACAGAGAGATGCAAGGTGTATGAACAGTGTCCTCAAAAGGGTCAGTTTAGGGTTAAGCGCGGGGGATAGACGGCTGCACAGCAGCATGGCAACACACCTGCATGGTTGTGATGCAGCAGGTGTAGGGTAGGGCCCAACAATCTGTATTTCTCAAAAGTTCCCAAGTGACGCTGATGTTTCCTGTAGGGGCTCATTCTTTGAGAATCGCTGCTCTAAAAACTCCAAGCATGGTCGGATACACAACCCCAGTAATGGGTACTCAATACATACCTCCTTGAAGCTTCACAAAGCCCCTGGAAAGCACCCCCTCCCCCAATTTATAGAGAGGAAATTAAAGATCAGTGGTGTTAAATAAATCGCCTAAGGTCACACAAGTAGTGGGCAGTAGGGCTAGCTAGTATTGGGCGCTTATTTTTGCTACATTACTTGTTCC
>NW_017731850.1:401350-402807 GCF_001890085.2 Hipposideros armiger | reverse complement strand
AATAAACTAGCAAGACAATTTCGGAGAGTGTTAAATGCTATGAGGAAGATGAAATGGATCTCAAGGAAGATGTTGGAAAGTCAGGGAGTCAAGGCCAGTTGCCCAATCAGTATCCATTCTTTCCTTCTTTATTAGCAAAACCCTTTGGTTGGGGCAGCATTTCCCAGACTCCTTTACAGCTAGAGATGCCCATGCAAGAGCACGCATGCCATATGACCCAGACAACGAAGTGCCACCAGAGGTCACTGGGTGGCCATCCAGGAAAGAGACCTGGCAGCTTTTTCCTTTGCCCTTCAAACTTCACCTTCCCTCTTTGTTCCTGCTTGAAAGGTGAAGCCATCCTGTGACCTTGACAATGAAGCCCCTTGTGCTAAGAACAGCAGAGGAGAAGGACAGGTGCTGACAGATAACCCTGTGGTCCCCATGCCGGCCCTGAATGGCCCATCTCCAGGCTTCTTGTTAGATGAGAGAAAAATAACCCCCAATCTTGTTTAAGCCACTGTTCTTTCAATTTTCTTCTACTCATGATGCAGGGCAATTCTTCATGGATACAAGTCCCTTATCTTTGGCCCCACCTCTACACTCCCTCCCCATCAGAGACTGGCAGAGATACACACGTGCAGTGGAGGGCAGGTTCCAAGAGCCTTGGTCCAGTAAACCTGACCCTCTAACTTCCTGCTAAAAATGCTTCCATGGTTCCCGTTGCCATCAAGATGGAGACTAAACTCCTAACCTCTCAGGTGTCATCTCTCTATCCCCCCTCTGCTCTTCTCCATTTTCAAACACTACATTCCTGGTGGGGTGCTGAGGCCTCATCACACTTAACCAAAGCAATGCATTTTCATTGCCACGCACTATATGTAGTCAGGCTTCCGTGTAACACAGGTGTTCAGCTGACATCTCAGGCTTGTCTCCAGTCCCCTCTTGAGGGGGAATGGCTAACCTCCCAAACAGCTGACGGAGCCACCAGGCCTCATCTGCCAATAGTGAGGAAAGGCCCAGACACCTCTGTCTCACAGGACTGGCCCAGCCCCTCAGCAGACACCCACTGGGCACCCGCTACACATCAGGCACCGAGCTTGGCCAAAGCGTTCAAAAATGAGGGATGCAAGGTCTTATTCAGATGGCAGACAGTGTACAAACAGGCATTAGGATGGATGCGTGTGCCGTTTACTGAGAGGATGACAGCACTGAAGAGCCACAGGCACTTAATCTGCCCGCAGTGGGGGTTTGAGAGTGGCCTGCACATGCATCCTGGGGGAGGGAGAGCCTAAATAGAGTCTTATAAAGGAAATGAGCTAAAATTCTTGATGAGAAAGGTGCCTGAAAAGGAGAATGGGAGAAAGCATTTGGTTAGAAGGACATGGAGCTGCGGAGACACAGGGACATTAATTAAAAGTCAGAGGGAATGAAAGAGAGAGGACGGGAAATTAGCAGAGACCAGATCATAGGACAGC
>NW_017731850.1:400416-401306 GCF_001890085.2 Hipposideros armiger | reverse complement strand
TCCCCAACATCCTGACCTGGCATCTCCAGGCAGTCCTCAGGGATTTAGGAAAGTCCATATTAATTCAGCTTCCTGCTATTTGCAGTTATTCTATTCTCAGATGGTTGTTGGAGTCAACAGGGGGTGAGTTAGTATCCCCCATGTGGAGAAGCTCTGTTTCCTGGCCTTAAGCCACATAAATAAGTGATGGCTTCCACTCACGCCAGAAAGCAGTGTAATGCAGAGTATAGGCATGTGGGCTCGGGTGTCACATGCCTGCGGCCAAATCTTTCTGTGCCCACATTTGGCCTGGTAACCTTAGGCACACTACTCAATGTCTTCTCTGGTTTAGCTCCCTCACCCATTAAATTGGGGTAATAGTACCTGCTTCATGGGGGAGTTGCAAAAATGAAATGTGGTAATATATTTAAAGCAACTGAGAACAGTGCCTGCCATACAGAGTATGTTTGGATGTTGGCTCTGATGATAAATCAGTTCATGATCCTTGACGCCTTCCACCTCTCAGGGAGCTCTAGGGAGACAGGGGTGGATAAGATTAAGTCTCTTCTCTCCGGAACTTTTGTGGGACAAATAAATGAGCAATGTCAGTATCGAGGAAGAACTCTGTGTGCAGAAGCACAGGTTGACATGGGAGCCAGGAGGATGAGTACAAGGAGGGGTTTCCGAGAGCTGGGGACATGTGCTGACCATTTATGTCACTGTACAGGACTGACCAAAAGGCTAAGGACAGCCTCCAGTGGAACAGGGGCTCTAAATCCCCCAGCATGCAGGCTACGGGGAAGACTCTGGAAGTGTCAGAATCCCACTCCTCATTCTGAGCCATTTACATCAGCACAAAAGAGAGAAAAGGCCATGAATATTCTCAGCTCAAATTATAAAATGACAATAGT
>NW_017731850.1:395081-400290 GCF_001890085.2 Hipposideros armiger | reverse complement strand
CAAGAAGCCAAAATTCAAGTGACCTGTCAGGACAATGTATATAAACATCATGACCAACTGAGTTGACCATGAGCCCATTCATTTGATCCACAGCAATGATGCCACAGGACTTCTCAGTCATACATGGGGGACATATGGATTTTTAAAAATTAGTGTTACTTGTTGGGAAACGCCTATACTCTACCCATCCTGGGTGCCCCTTCTTATACCCATGGCAAACCGCCTCCTTAGTGCCTTTCCCTCCAGCCACACACAGGCCTCTCTCCTCTGGGCTTTGCCCAGCATTTTCTATCCAGATGCTTCAGTATCTTGGCAGGAGTCTGTAGTCAGGGAAGCCAAGGTAGGGCTGAGCTAAATTCTTGGAGCCAATGGGGACAGAGTAAGAGAGAGAGAACTAATGGCAACAGGGCACCTGCCAGCACCACCTTAACTTTCATCCTGTTAAGACCTTCCATCAGCCAATTCTGTGAGGGAGCGATCATTTTGCCTATGTACAGAGGAAAAACCTAAGAATCAGAGCAGTGAAGAGGTTGCTCAAGGTGATGACTATCCAAAACTTTGTTTTCAAAGAATGGTAAGGAATGAAAACATAGTTACAATGTAATGTAAATAAAATTCTTCAAATACTACTTACAAGCATGTCTCCCTGTCTGAACCTATTTGGTTACCAAGTTCAGACAATAAGCAATCAGATAGGAAGGAACATGTATGAATGTGTGAGTGTATGTGTTCACATGAGTGTGAACATATGTGGAGGTGTGAATATGTGTGTGTGGATAAGCGTGTGTGCATGCATAAGTATGTGTGAGCATGCATGAGTATTGTGTGCACACATATGTATGTGTAAGCATGTGTGTGTGTGTGTGTGTGTGTGTGTGTGAGTGCGTGCACATGCATGTACTGGGGCAAAGGTTGACTTCAGTCACATGGCCAGTGATTCATCCAATCACATCTGTATAATGAAAACCTAATAAAAACTCAGGACCCAAAGTTCAGTGGAGAGTCCCGATTAACTGTACCAGAAGGATGGAGCATTCTGAGGATATGGAAGTGCCATGTTGGAGATCCTCCCAGACAAGCCCTATGCATCTCTTCTTTTGTCTGGTCCTGATTTGCATACTTTAAAATAAAACTGTAATCATAGTATAGAGCTTTTCTGAGTTCTATGAGTTATTCTAGCAAATTATTAAACCTGAGGGGGTCACAGGAATGCCAGAATTGGTAGCCGATTGGTCAGAGTTATGGGTGCCCTGAGACCTTCCAAGTGTATGGCTGGTGTCTGAAGTGAGAGCAGGCTTGGCAGGATTGTGCCTTTAACCTGTGAAATTTGACTTCATTCCAAATAGTGTCAGAATTGCACTGCAAACTGCTGGGGTTCAAACCCTGACTCTGGGACTTTCTGTCTGTGCCATCTATTAGGAAAAGTTCTTACCCTTTCTAATCCTCAGGGCCTACATCTAAATCAATTAAGGGAGAAAAGGCATGTGAAATGCTCAGAGCAGTGCTGATATCAGTAAGCACTCATAAATGTGANAGAGCTGCTCCTGCCACCAAGAAGTGAATGAATGACATTGATGGAGGAGGATGACCACCACGATTGTAGCTATTATTTATTGAGTATGTTTTGAGGGCACTGCACTTTTCATTTTGCATTTCCTTGAAAAAAATGTTCAAGCAGTCAGAGATAGCTATTCTGCCTTGTAGGACTGCAGGTGCAAGGGGCCATGGGTAATAGAGCTAGAGTATTAAAATTATTATAGCAGGAACTCGAAGAGAAAGGAAGACTTGTTCAGGTTTTTTGTCACCAAAATAGGATTTTTGTTTTTTTTAGTTGAGTCATTAATCTTGACTGCCAGACACTGTCAAGAAACAAAGACTTTTCTAAATTTCTCTGACATTTATTTAATATATCTAGGGCCAAGCCCAGAGAACAAAATCATAGGCTCTTCACAGTGTAGAGAGGATTCTCCTTTCTCCCCTGCCTGCCAGGCTGAGCAGAGATGCCATGGGACAGAGGTGAATGCTATAGGGAGCCTGCAAAGCCTGAGGCCTGGGCTAGGGGACTGTAAGAGACAGAGCAGGACAGAGCTGGAGGGAAGAAATCAGGTGAATACCCAAGACCTGGAGCCACACTTCAAGGAGGGGTCAGGTAGATGGAATGTAGACAAATTAAGCGATGTGGGGAGACTATACCCATCCAAGGTGTCCTTTTCTCCAGACATGCAGTGAGAGAATCTCAACCAAAGAAAGATGAAATGCATGTCTCCTTGCTCCTAGGGTCTTGAGTGACTTGCTTGACCCATGCAGTCAGAACTACCTGACTTCCCAGACTGGTCATAGGAAGTCTTGCAGCTTCTACCTAGGACTTTTGGAATGTTAACTCCTGAGATACTTCTTCTTGGAACCCAGCGACAGGTCACATAGAGGACACACACAACTGCAGCTGTGTTACTGAGCCATCTCAGACATAATAAGCCCCACCGGGTGCCCAGGTGAGTGCAGCCTGAGCAGAATTCATGTGGAGCAGAAGAACTGCTCAGCTGAGTCCAGTCAACCCATAGCATCAGGAGAGATAACAAAACGGTGGTTGTTTTTAGCCATTATGATTGGAGGTGGTTTGTTACATAGCAGTAAATAATGAAAATATTAATTGGCACATCAAAATTTCCTAGGCACTCAACGGGATAAAGAAAAAAGACATACATGCATGCATGATCTGGATATATGCGTGCATGTATGCATGTGTATGTTGCAATGTACATATATATTAGACAGCAAGGAACTAAGTGGATATACATAAGTGTATGATGGTGCTCTTTGTAATTATTCTGTGCCGAGCACTAGTAGGTATTTATAATCATAACTTCATTCAATCTTTACAACACTCTTAGGTGAAAACTATTGTTAATCTCAGAGTTCAAATGAGATCACAAAGGCTCAGAGAGGTCAGATTACTTGACTAAGGTCATACAGCTGATAAAGAGGAGAGTAGACATTCCAACCTGATTCCTAAGCTGGAGCCCCCTACCTCTGCTCTGCCTGAGGTATGTCCACAATGACAAATGATAAGCACCAAGCAGAGCCAGAACACATCCATAGGGAGAGGGCTAGGGCTATTAAGAGGCCATTATAGAACGCCAGGAAGGAGGGGGCCATGCCCCACCCTCATCCTTTTGGATGTCTCTGCATGAATATCTCTTCCAGGATCCCTTCCATCTTCCCCACTGTTGGGCATGGGTAGTGTGCTGAGCCAGCCCCTGTAACCCTAGGCCTGTTCTTCCAGCAAATGGTTCAGAACTTATCCTAATATCTGTATACTTTAGATTTACTTACAGCTCAGCTGCTCCTGCAAAGTTTACATGTATAGAACCATAGAGGCAAGAATGAAGAAACAGGACAAGCCACACACGATGAGATGTCAACCACAAATCCGTGTGCTTTGTGATAAACACAAGGCACAATGGCTCGATGCACGGAGCCTGGCGCCAGACAGCCGGGGTTTGAGCCATGACTTTGGCGGCTCTGTATCAGTTTCCTCACTGTAAAATGGGGGTGACATTAGTAATGGCCCCTGCCTCACAGAGTGATTGGGAGGGTTAAACAGCTAATATGAAGACATNTAGAAAATTTTAAGTTACCCATATGACTCGAATTATATTTATATCAGACAGAATTCACTCAAAAGGCAGCTGTCAAGGATTTGCTGGCAGAGGAAGCTCATCTCTGAGGACCTCTAACAACTCATTAGATGTTGATCAACCAGGGAATGGACCTGTCATAAAGCTCAGATACAACCCCAAGGTCCCTCACCCCCAGATCCCAAGCCAGTATTATCTCCCTGTGCACCGAGGTGTGTCAAGTTGAAGGAAATAAAGTTCAGTAACAATTTTTATAGTGAGCTGATTTGGCTGTTGCTCATTAGTAGCTGTGAGCTAAATTAATTTGGTCTTGATTGTCCCTTAATTGGAGAGGGACATAAATCCAGCTGAATGTGCTATAATGGATGACACCTTGATCCAGAACAATCTCATGCTTCTGCATTCACAATGCTCTACCTACACAGGAGGGGAAGCCAGCTTTCAATAATTACAGTAAAAATGATGATTATTGACCAAGAACATTATAATAGATGGCGATGTGCTAGGTTGTAACATATTTTTTCAGTAAGGACATTGATCAAGTCACCAAGTTAATATGTTAAAGCCTGATTATAATGACTCAGGAAATTACCACTTGTTATTAAAGCTGAGAATATAAGCCACTTAGGCCAATACATTCACAGAGCAGTGAGAATTTATCATTCCTCCCCAAGCATGGCAAACATTTTTTTTTTAAAAGCTCCTATGGCATATGGTTTCCACATACCTACGTACGTATTTGACTGCCTAAAGTTTCACCCATAAAAGATGTTGAACAGATACTTGTTCAAAGAAAGAGACATTGAAGAGAGAAACAGAGAAGGTATTGATACTGAGGCTGGTTTTTGACTTGTCGTCATTGCAGAAAGTTAGCAGTGGCCATACCTGAATTTTACCAATTTTTTTGATCGTTAAAATTATTTACTTGTAAACCAAATGTTTTTAAGGTTAAAAACTGCTCACAGCTTTGGAGATCAATAACATAATTCACCCCAACTGAGAAGTAAAAGAACATATCAGTATCCAAGCATCTGCTTCAAACGAAGCCTTCTCTTTCCTCTCTTATAAGTGGAGGGTAACGATTCAGATGAGGTAGATTTGGCTAGAATGAGAAGGACCAGATTCTATTATAAAATCAATTTTGTCACGATCAAGGGAGAGCTCCAGTCACATGCTACACTGGGCACTAGATAAAGGAAATTCAACCAGAATGCTCCCCTGACTTGGGGAACTTAAAGACATTTTTTGAAATAGAAATACATTTTCCAGGTGCAAAAATTATACATTGCATAAAATATGTATATATGTATATATACTATAGTACATATATTATATATAATATAATGTATTATATATAACATGTATATGTGTGGTATATACACATATGTGTCATATATGCCATGTGATAAAAAGTTTCCTTTACTGTCTCCTTTTTTCCCCACACCCCAGAAAGGTAGCTAGTTTTTACCAGTCTTAGGTATTCTTTCAGTTTCTTTTGCTTGTATGACACCATCCCCTGGTGGACCAACATCTAATGAGTTGTTAGAAGTCCACAGGGATGGGCTTCCTCT
>NW_017731850.1:383474-384576 GCF_001890085.2 Hipposideros armiger | reverse complement strand
ATACTTTAAAATAAAACTGTAATCATAGTATAGAGCTTTTCTGAGTTCTATGAGTTATTCTAGCAAATTATTAAACCTGAGGGGGTCACAGGAATGCCAGAATTGGTAGCCGATTGGTCAGAGATATGGGTGCCCTGAGACCTTCCAAGTGTATGGCTGGTGTCTGAAGTGAGAGCAGGCTTGGCAGGATTGTGCCTTTAACCTGTGAAATTTGACTTCATTCCAAATAGTGTCAGAATTGCACTGCAAACTGCTGGGGTTCAAACCCTGACTCTGGGACTTTCTGTCTGTGCCATCTATTAGGAAAAGTTCTTACCCTTTCTAATCCTCAGGGCCTACATCTAAAT
The DNA here is from genome assembly GCF_001890085.2 of Hipposideros armiger. NCBI lineage: Eukaryota > Metazoa > Chordata > Mammalia > Chiroptera > Hipposideridae > Hipposideros > Hipposideros armiger. The sequence goes on along the minus strand of NW_017731850.1, from coordinate 384,229 downwards.
CAATTAAGGGAGAAAAGGCATGTGAAATGCTCAGAGCAGTGCTGATATCAGTAAGCACTCATAAATGTGATCTATCACTGTTAAGACCTACCTATGTCCTGCCAGGGGCTTCAGTCCTCACCTGTCCTTATCTTTAGACTCCTAGTCACTCTTCTGTCTCTTTTAAGGTATTACCCAATACAGGACACTTTGGTTAGCCCCACGCCTTTTCACATTTTGCTCAGTACTGTGTAATATTATTCCTTAGTTATTCATTAGTATCTCATATCTACATATAAATAAAATTATTTTCTATTTATATACCTATTTATTAGCATATCGCATGAAAAAAGCTGGGCAGTATTTTACCGAATTTTGAGAGGCATATTGTGTACAAATGTAGGCAGGTAGTGTACAAAAACTTGACATTGAGGGGATTCTTGGAGCATTTTGAGTGTTTTCCTTTTATACCAAGAAAACGTTAAACATTTCAGCAAATGAATTCAGTAACTACATATATGTTTTTTAATTGTGCTAAAATTTTGTGGGTGTGACAGGGAATCACCAAATGTTAAGTCTTTCAAGTCATTGCTTTAATTCTATTTTATGTGGAAACATAAAGAAAATGTGCCACACAAAATATCATTATCAGAGCTAACATTGAGAAGGATGTGAGCGTCCTAAAGTCAATATGAGGGGAATCTCTGTGTGGGGGCCAATCCAGAGAGACAGGCTCTTTTTAGGGAGAATAAGGGGCACCTCACAGAAGAGCATTT
>NW_017731850.1:376198-382094 GCF_001890085.2 Hipposideros armiger | reverse complement strand
TGACTTTGAATTTACCTTGTGCCATTCAAGCTCTAGGAGCCCCAGCCTTACTCTTGGACACCATGGATCCGTCCGAGCTCCCTAATCCAATTCATTAAAGCTGTTAATGGCTCCTGGCACCGGGCATGCAGGCCATATTGCTGCAATGCCAGGAGGCCAGCAGCCCAGCACTGCAAAGGCAGCCTGGCCACACCAGGCAAAGTGGAGTTGACAAGAACTCACATGGAATTTGCATATATTTGCACAGCATGTCAGAAATACTTCTAATCTCAAACACACATGGAGCGGGGGACAAGTAGAGAGAAAGCCAAAAGGGTTTGGTAGAGGGGATGACTGAGTTTGGCGAAGGCCTTAAATCTCCTCCCTGGTGACATCTACACTTCTGTTCCATTGTTTTTCTTGTCGGCGATCACTAGTAAAACTAGCACCCAGTTATTTTTCAGGCTGCTGCCTTTACTTTAAGGTAACTGGGTTTTTTTGTTTGTTTTTGTTTTTTGGACTGTGTGCTTCCTGCAACAGCAAAGAGAATTCTGATTAACACATTTTCCTGCTGGAGGCTAACATGTGTCTTCATATGCCTGGATAAATAACAAGTAATTGTGGGTTCTATATAGGAAATTTGTAGCACTGTACTCTGATATTGACCTGTCCAGCAGGAGAGACTGAGAAACACACTGAGCCAGGCCTTCCCTTCGTTTTCTGACATGAAGGGGGAGAAACCAAAATGTTTCCATGAGGGGGAGAATGGTGAACAAGGCAGCATCAGGACTGCATACCATCTGCACTTGCATGGAGTACTAATGGGGACTAATTATATTGCTCTTGCAGCCCAATAGCTGTATGTCTCTGAAAGTGAGACTGGTTTCCCAGGCCTTCCCAGCGGCTGTTGTCTGGCAGGGGTAAACATTGGAAGTCAGATGTTGAAATGGCTCATTAAAAGAGCCTTGGAAAAGAGGGTTGCTTTGTTGAATCTTAAAGATAGTAATGAGCAACTCGGCAGGCTGTGCAGAGAAAGCCTTGTCCCTAAATTAATTTTCAATGGCTAGGGACCAAAGAGGAGTAAAGTCTTTAAAGGTAAGACGACAGGCAAGGGGAGAGGGGGGAGAGGCACAGAGAGGAAAGGAAGATGCTGGGAGGGGAGACAGAGGGAGGGGAGGAAAGAGAGAAAACACATTCTCTAGCCAGATACTGATAACACTTCTCCAAGACTGCTTCTCCAGAGGAACACTCACCAGCTGCTCCCTGGCAGGAAATTTAAAACTGTCAAGAAGTTCCATTTATTGCTGGCTGATAAGTCAGCAAGGAAGGTACGCTGTGTGCGCATTTCAGTAGAATTTCAAAACAGCCTGGCCCCTCTACTCACACTGAGGTCAGTGAACAAAGCAGATCAGAATGGGCAGTAATGAACGTGCTTATCCAGAAATCCTGGCCAGGAAAGGCCAGGAAAGGCAGGTCAAGCAGCCGAGTAAGAGAGAGCAGGTCCTGTCCTGTTCTGACCTTGGCAAAGACCCCCACCCCGAGGTTTCCACACGGAGGTCCACAAATGGACCTCTCCAGGCCACAGCAGTCCTAATTCCAGCTCGTGCCTCCTAGCCAGCGTGGGTTGACCCAGGTATCTGGCCACTTGGATCAGGGGCTACTGCCATTCTCAACTCTTTCTCAACAAATAAGAGGTTTATTTGCATTATTTAAATCCTATTCTTTCTTCACGGCTGAATTTATCCCAAGTCTTCCATGAAGCCTTCTAGAACATGCCAACCACATATGATGCTCGCTCCTTTCTGAGGTATAGCCTCCTCACCTGAAGCACTTATGGTAACATGCCCTTGTGTGGCCTTGTTATATTATTGTTCTTTTCCTAGTGTCTCTGGTTTGTCTCCAACATGGCTGAAATCTCCTGGAAGCCCAACAGAGCTATGGATCACAGCCTCTCTCATTACCTGTAATCTCAGCGTCTTCTCCATTTTACTTCTCTTAAGTCTCAAAAGCTAATTCCACACAGCTTCTTCTAGTTACCATCTTATCTTTCCCATTATTGACGTGTAAACTCAGTTTGTTTCAGCAAGTGAAGAAAATTGGAAGAATGTATTCAGGATAAGAAAAGTAAATAAGAGGAAATGAGGAACTCAGGGAAATGGAAAATAAAGTGAGGAAACATAAGCAGAAGCTAGGGATGTGTTGAATGAATTCACAAAGGAAGTTGTACCTGAATATTTTATCATCTGCTGAAATAGGATGCAAATTTGACTGTGTTTTTTGGTTACTAAAGAGAGGGGCATAATCATAGGGAAACATGAAATAAGGTATAGCATCTATGTGAGGAAAACAATTATGATGCCCAGGGAAACTCATTTCTGGAATTAAGGCCTGAGGGAAATTTCTCCTCTGGGTCCCCTTATGGGAGCTTTATGTGATTGAGTAACACAGTGAATAACAGGAATTAATACTAACATAATACCAGGCACTGCTTAGGGGAAAACAGAAGGGGACAGGAAAGATGCTTGCCTTCATGGACCTTGGATTTTCCTAGAAATGAAAGCAGCAATAAACATGTTCATGTCATAATGGTTTAATAGAGAGACCGGGAGATGGGCACCTGAGATGTGATGCTCAGGGGAAGGTCTCCCACAGAAGGATGTGGAGACATCAGCCAGGTAAAGACCCTCATACACTGCTGGTGGGAATGTAAATTGGTATAGTCACTTTGGAAAACAGTATGGAGGTTCCTCAACAAACTAAGAATCAATACATGGCCCAGCAATCTCTCTTCTGGGTATCTACTCCAAAAATTTGGAAACATTTATTTGTAAAGATATATGTACCCCAAGTTCAGTGCAGCATTATTCATGGTGGCCAAGACGTGGAAACAACTGGTGCCCTTTGATAGCTGATTGGATAAATAAGATGTGGAATATATACAGTGGAATACTACTTGGCCATAAGAAAAGATGAAACACTGCCATTTGCCACAACATAGGTGGATCCTGAGAATATCATGCTAAGTGAAATAAATCAGATGGAAAAAGTCAAGAACCATATGTTTCCACCCATATGTGGGATATAAAACTATAAGTAACAAATGAACAAACAAACAAAAACTCATAGACACAGACAGTATGGTAGTTACCAGAGAGAAAATGGGGTGGCGGAGGTAGAAAAGGGTAAAGGGGGTCAAATACATGGTGACAGAAGGAGATTTCACTTTAGGTGTTGAACACACAATGCAATAAATAGATGATGTATAATAGAATTGCACTCTTGAGACCTATGGTATTTTATTAACCAACGTCATCCCAGTAAATTTAATAAAATTTAAAAAAGAAGAAGAAGAAAAAGTCTTGTACGATTTCAGTATCATCCTCTGGTCTAGCCAGAGAATCCAAAACTTAATTCAGGGAAAGCAACTCTATGAGGGCCTGTACCTCGACCCACCTCTTCCTGACCGAGATTCTTGAAAGAGTTCCCTATCCATGCTCTTCACCCCCTCACCTCCAGCTGCTCTACAGCCCCCTGTAACCTGCCTTCCCCTGCACCCCTCTCTAGAGAAACCACACTAGCCATGGGGCCAATGAAGCCATATTGCCACTTAGAAACACTTTCAGCTTGTTTTTTTTGGTTTGGTTTGGTTTGTTTGTTTGTTTGTTTGTTTGTTTGTTTATTGGAAGTGTTGGTGTATTTGCTACTGTTGATCATCCCCTACTTGGAATTCCCTCCTTTGGTTTCTGTGATCTCTGTTTGTCCCTGATTTTCCTTCTACCTCTTCAGCCACCCTTTCTCCATCAATTCTGTAGCCTCATCTTCTTTAATTTGCTTCTTAAACATTTACCTGCCCTGAATGCTGTCTTCTCACTCTCTATTCTCTCCTTAGTGAATTCAATACACCCATGGTCTCTGCAAATGACTCTCATGTTTTTATCTAATGACACCCTGTGCTGCTCTATTAATACTCAGACCTATGAGGTCAAAGGACCTCCCACTTAACGTGTTCAAATTTCACCTTTCCAACCTGGTTTCTCTTCCAAATTCCCTATACTCATGTGGTCTATTTAACTGCCCAGATTAGAAACTGAGTACTTCCCATTGTCAGGCACTGTTCTAAGTGCTCTATACTTTACACATAATGTGTCATGTAAACCCTACAAGCACATGATGGAGCAAGCATTATTAGCCTCCATCCTCCACAGGAGTGAGGCACAGAGAAGTTGTGTGACTTGTCCCAGGTCACATAGCAAGGAAATGTGAAGCCAGGACTTGAATCCAGACAGTTTCTGACTTCAGGGCTCACACAACACCACTGCTTTTTTTGTTTGTTTGTTTGTTTGTTTGTTTTTTGGTTTTTTGTTAATCACTTCTCACCCAGATAACTGAAATCACTTCCTAACTAATCTCCCTGCCTCCACCACACCCTCACCCCGCCCCCTTCTCCACACTGCTGCCCTACAATGTGATCTATGGAAAACATGAATCTGAGCTCACCACCCCTAGCTTAAAATCATTCCATGGTCTCCTCTGGCTTTCAAAATAATTTCCAGTTTAGTAGTTTCATGCCACTGGTCCATCCCTCCTCCCGCACCACACACACACACACACACACACACACACACACACACACACATACGCCTATCAGGTGCCAGGAATTGTGCTAAGACCTCTGGGCAATACAAAATACAGCTCCTAATGTCAAGAAAATTTTGAATAAATAGGCAAACAAAATGTATAAATGAAAAAGTAAAACATAAGTATTAAGCCTAAGATTTCAANAGTATTTGAGAGCCCAGAAGACAGGCAGTCACCGCCCAGAGTTTCTAGAACCAGGACCCAAGTAGGAATCAACTGACACCAGTTGGGAACGGCTTGCTCTTTCTCTCAGAAGTAATAAAAACCAAAGTTCCATTGAGGGACATTTTGTTGCCAATCAAGAGACACACGAAATGCATATTTAGATGTCATGGCAAGAAGAAACGAAAGATGGTGTTAAATTCTGAGTAGTTAAAGAATCTTGCATTCATTTAATGTTAAAAATTGGACACAGTTGTCACCTGTAATTGAAGAGTAAGCCTAAGTGATGTTGCTCTAATGATATAGTCAGGCTGGAGCCTCTCTCAGGCACCCAGATTTGGGGCATTTTCTAGGTAAGAGCTATGCATTTCAACAGGGCATAGTTTAGAGGAATCTTCATTACTATATTCCTCGATACTGCTGAGCCCTTCGAAACACCTCCTTTTCTTTCAGACATTTGCGGAGATATGTTTCTCAATAACCATTAGTAAGTCATTAGAGCAGACACTTCTAACGGGGTTAAGATTTGTCTGCTCTGCTTCTTACCTGGGCAGCTTCAGAGTGAGTGGTAGCAAGAATTTATTCATAGCACTCCAGACTGTAGCAGACTAAGCAGAGTGTTAGAGCTTTGTTCCAAAGTGAAAATAGTTATAACTCTTAACTAGTTATGACAATTACATTAAAGTCTTAAAGGAGTCCAACATTCATGTTTTTACTGTTTGCATCATGATAGATGGGCAAGAAAGGTTAAGACTGCAGATTTAAGGGAAGCAACCAATCAGGTCTGGTTTAAGAAGGGTTGTGTTTGAAGGTGGCAGTAGTCAATAAGTTCATAAAATCCTCTTCCAGTTGCCCACACCTTCTCATTTTGGTCTCTCCTGCCTAACCAGAACTCACTCTTCCTCTCACATTGAGCCTACAAAGAACAGGCAATAGAGGTGAGTGAAGAGGGGAAAGGAAGACCTCAGAAGAAAGGAGGAGAGAAGGACCCATGACAACTTCAAGAAAATCAAGAAAAATTTCCAACTGCTAGACGATGTCCGTTTTAGGAGCCACATATTGGCTGTTTGGAATTCCCATGTACATGAGATGTTGACCCTGTGATGACATTCTTAAC
>NW_017731850.1:341429-370178 GCF_001890085.2 Hipposideros armiger | reverse complement strand
AGAGAGAGAGAGAGAGAGAGAGAGATTAATTTGGGGCTCAGCTTGGTTCAAGGTTTGCAAATTAGAGCAGTTCCTCCCAGTTGTGGTTCACACTTGAGCTGGTGCCCAGTTATGAATTCAGCTCTCGGACCTGGTTGACATGGTTGTGGCCCTCCACAGAAAGCCTACCTAGCCAGCCAGCCCTCACGTTTCTCTCCACTCCCTCCACCTCAGGGTGATGTGCGGGAACTCCCCAGCACAGCAATACCCGGAACTTGGGGCCTAGCCCCAGGTCAGCTTCTCCGTAGTTGAGGAGGGGCTGCGCGGGCTTCTCCTGTATGAAGCAAACCCACCTACTACCTTAAAATTGGCACTCCCTTACCTCTTACAGGCCTCTGCTCATGTCACCTTGCCTTTGGGGACTCCCCTGAACATTTTTAAAATAGCCACCCTTCCCTCCTCCTATTCTCCTGTCCCCTATCTTTTTTCTCTGCTCTAGTTTTCTCTGTAGCTTTACCAGCAACTGGCCAACTCTATATTCTATTGGCTTTTGGTCTGCTGCCACCACCACCACCACCACCACCACCAGACTACTGTCAGTTCTGTAAGGTCAGAATTTTTGTCTGTCTTTTTCATTATTATGTCCCTCATTGTCTAGACTAGTGACTGGGATATAATGGAAGTGCATTAAGTATATGTTCAATATTGAATAAACCCCCTCAATCTAAATCCAGAGCTTATGATTAGAGATTTCCAAGGAGAAGCAGGATTTGGCCTGAAAATTGTATTTCTTTACACTATGAAGGATAACTCATTCTTAGTGGGTTTTCCCTTGTAATAACCTCTTCTCCAACTTCCTTTCCATCTCCCGCTGTCTCCAATGCTAGGGTACAGCAAAGAAAAGTATATGTGCATTAAGAGGCTGCCTCCTTCCCCTCCACCATTCCATTTCTCCTCTCTCTCTCTCTCTCTCTCCCCTTCCCTCCCCACCTACCCCATGAGTTCCTTTGGCTCCTATCAGCTGAAGGGAAGGCCTTTGTACCCTCAGTGAGCTGGGCTTTTGCGGAACAGCATGGCTTGCTGATTGGGTGGGAAAGAAAGCAGAAGACAGTAGAGGTAAACAGGCATTTCTAAGCAGGTGCCTAGAGGACAGCCTGCTCAGAAATACAGCTCACCACAGACTCTCGTCAGAGCTAACCCTCTGCCTTCAAGCTCCGGTGCCCAGAAGGAATTTGGGTCTGAGCCTCTTCTACCTTCTGAAGTAGCTTTTCAGCTTCGAGTTACAGGTTAGATTTACATTTGCATTAAAAACTGACAAAATATACAGCACTCCTATCATGGCAAAATGTCTTACGTTGTAGTACACATGTACAAGAAAAGGGTATGAAAAGAATCGCGACAAAGATTTGATCCACCCAGCAACAGTACTCTTATATAATGATTATTGATCAAATAACTGGCCCTCCTTCCTGTCCACCCCCCTCACACACTCACACCGAATTGTTTCCTTCACCCGGTACACACAAGTCAGTGATTAGCCAAAGGGAAGACCACAGCACTCTCTAAAGTGTTCACCAAAAAGTCCTCTGGGGAAATTAAGACTATAACCACACAACCAAGAAAGTCCAGAAGAAGGGAGTAATTTACCAGTTTCCCTGCTGGCCAATATGAAAAGCAATTAAGACCTAAACATGGACTGCTTTTTAAAAAGCTATATACCTTATTTTTCTCTAGCAGTTTTAATTATATTTGTCTTTGCTATTACACTTTCACTGGAATGTGTCTAGGTGTTGATTATTTTTATTCGACCTGCTTGAGATTTAATGGGTTTCCTGAATCTGCTCAATTTCATCAGTTTTGGGAAAGCCTCAGCCATTATCCCTTTCAATATTGCCTCTTGCCTAATATCCTCTTTTCTCCTCCCGAAATTCTCACTCTATCCTCCATGGCTCTTAACTCCTCATTGTTCCACCTCTTTGCTTCTCTGGACTACATAATGAATAATTTCTTTAAATTTATTCCAGCTCACTAAACTTCTTTTCAGTGATGTCTAATTGGCTGTTAAATGTTAAACATCATAGTTAAATTTTTAGCAAAAAAATGATTATTTTCACCTCAAGAAATTTTATTTGGTTCTTTGTCAAATCTGCCTGATTATTTAGTATCTCATGTTCCTTTCTTATTTTCTGAGTCACTTTACTACTTTAAGCTTATTATTTTATAACTGTATCTTACAATGCCGATGTAGGAAATCAATGTAGATACGCTTCAGCTGTCTGTTGTTTTTCAGGCTCTCACTCTTAGTTCTTTGTTTCCCATATTTGGTTTTGTAATTTTTGTTTCAAAGTATAAGCTCTTTTTTTTTTTTCTTCAGAGAAGATGATGTGTTTTCTTCCGCTGGGTGCCTGAGGCATGACCAACCTTGACTTCAACTAATAACTCAATTTTCCACCTGAGGTTTTTCAAACCACCCATACAGTGTGAGTTCAGACTACAAACCTATGTGAGGGCATTCAGGTATATGACCTCTTGTGTGAGGATAGTTCCCTTCCATTCAGAATCAAGGGTTGAGACAGCCAATGTTCTTTGTCATCTCCTTGGGCTTATTTTTACCCCACCCTCACTCTGAGGGAATAGCTCTTTGGGGTCCTAACTTAATGTAGATTGGGATTGTCAGAGTCTCTAATTAGACTTGCAGTTTTGGAGAGACCAGCTGGACTTCCCATTCGGGGCTCTTTTGTTTGTCTCCCATGGCTATGAAAACCAATGGTCAAGTTCACCTCATCTGGCAAATGCATGCAGCACCTCTCTAATACCCACTTTCATTTAGTCTGTGGCCTATAAGAGTCTTATTTTTCCCAGCTCATCAATGTCTTTTGAAATATTTTTAAATGGTTTAGTCAGTTTTTTTTTTTTTTTACTTCTTTTAAAGCAGGAAAATTGTCATCAGGGTTTCTAGTCTGCTAAGCAGCTGGATAAGGGAGACAGAATCTCTTTCCTATGTAGCCCCAGAGATATGTTAACATCCTGCAATTGGCCATAGGCATGTTCACGGGAATATTGGCCCCTGGAGCTGGCCACATGCCTGCAGCGAGGACAACACACCAGTGATCATGAGTGAAGGTGAAACTGCACTAAAAAATACACTTAGCTTTAGAAAGTTGCCGAAGGCACTGAAAATGGGTCATTAACCCAGGCGGGATCCAGGGCCTGAATTATGTATTCAGTTCCTTAGGGTTAAGTGTATGGAGCTGAGTGGAGATATTCTTCTCAAGGTCAGGAAAGCTCCTACACTCTGATCCGCCAGCTAACAAGAGGGCAGCTGATGTGATATTTGGATTCCCAGCAGAGCACATTCCTTCCCAGCCACCTCTAATCTGAGAATTTTTCAGTAGCCTGTATCTTAAGTAAGCAAGAAGGTTGTCCTGCCTGCTCCAGCAGCAGCCCTCCAGACACCTTGAGGCTTGTACCGTACACCCGGGGAGAGGATGCAGGGCTGGAATTCTCAGTGGTGAATTCGGGTGCAGCTTGGAGCCTCTGGTGCTATCCAGTGGGAAAACGACTGAAGAGCAACTGAGTCCCAGAGTAGAACAATGCGTGCAATGGCTGAGGGTTAGATATCTTTATGAGAGACATGTAGCAGCCTGTTAGTGGGCTCTGGGGTAACACCAGAGGACTGACATTAGCCTTATAATCATGAGACCAGAACTGCCGATTGCAGCCTGAGCAATACAGATAGACTTCTATCACAATATGGAAGAGGCACAGCAGCACTCCACCATTACCAACCAAGAGGGCTGCCCAGACTCCTGACATCTGTGCCATGCAGCCACTAGTGAGCAGAACGAGGCAATAGGGATGGGACACAGGTGTGGGCCAGAACCCGCAGGATTCCACTGATAGATGAGAGCTGACCTTGTACCTTGGCTGCTCTGCTATCCCATACACATCCTGCCCTAAATGTCTAGTGCTGGTCAACCTGTGTTATAACAACAATAGTTATCATATCCTTTATGCTACTTATATGTCTGCTACTGCTGTGACTACACTTAATCTTTATAACCACTCTCTATGGTTGTATTATTTCCTTTATTTTATAGATAAAGAAATGGAGTCACAAAGAGTTTAGGAAACTTGTTCACAGTTATACAGCTCCTAGGTGATAGAGTTCATATTCAAGTTTGGACAAGCTGGATCCTTTGCTACACTGCATAGTTGTGCAGTGTATGTTCTTACAGAACTAAATGTCATTGTAAGATAACTCTGTAGGTTACTTTAAGTAGTCACTAAACACTTATACTGTAAGTATTTTTTTTTTACAGGACATGTGGACAAGGTTCAATTCAGTTAAAGCAAGAGAAGGAAAAATTGGCATTGTTATAAACTATTTAGGAAACTATTACTAATAAGGAATTTAGGGTAATAAAATCAGGAGCTTTGAAAACATTCATTCACTGACAGTCAAAAGGTAATGACAGTTTGGTATCAAAATACTGGTGTTTCCAATGATTTTGAGCAGGAGTGAAAATCAATACATCGTGTAGTAGTCTACAAAGATGGCCACCATAATTCCTCACCCTCAGGGCCTCTCCCATCCAGACCTAGAGCCTATTCCCCCTCCCTCTGAATCTGGCCTGGCCTTTTACTTACATTGATCAATATAATGTAGTAGAAGAGATGTGTGCCAATTCCAGGCAGGCATACGCCTTAAGAAAGCCTGGCAACTTCTACTTCTGTGCTCTGGAAAGCTGTCCATCCTCAAAGAAACCCAACTATACTGAGATGACCAGGCTGTGAGGAAGGCCAAGCTAGCTGCAGGGAGAAGACATGTGGAGGAGCCCTGAGACATCAGGCACGTGAGTGAAACCTTCTTGGGCCTCCAGCCTTGCCCATCTGCTAGCTAACTGCAGCTAAGTGGCACCATGATGGGGCAAAAAAATTGCCAGCCAAGGCTGCCCAAGTTGTAGAATCATGAGAAATAACAAATCATGGATGTTTTAAGGCTGTAAGGTTTCAGGAGGTCTATTACACAGCAGTCAATAAGCAAAATACATAGATTAATATGATAATATATAGTATACTTTGTCAAATCTGCTACAAGGATGTTGTACATGAATAACAGGAGAAAGTAGGTAGCTCAAATAAAGGTTAGGGAATAAAAGTTAAGATGCTTTTGGTTTAGAGCTAGATAAGTAACTTAGTAAAATGATCATTATATCAAAAACGTAGAGATGAATGAATGCCATGCATGACAGATCTTTCTTCATTCTAGAACTAAGCCTTGCTGTCACTGGAGCCACCCACCTGCTCCCAACAGGCACAGTGTACTTACTTGTACAACCTGGTCTGGGCTGCAGTCTCTCTCTCACCCAAGAAAACCCAGTGAGTTCTTAAAAAAAAAGGATTGATCTGTGATTCTGGATCTCAGGGAGGGAAAGGCATGCCAGAGACATCTTGTTAATGAGTTTAGAGGCACCAGATACATGTAGAGTGTAAACACCTGTGAATATTGGGACAAGATAAGTGAATAAAAAAATCTTTGAGTTCATAAAGCTGAGAGGGACACAAGGACATAGGTCAAAAATTAAGGTCTGACCCTAATCAGTTAATTGCCAGGCTGCAAATAGAGGCAGATGGGCAAGAAAAAGGGCTGAGCACCGACCCCTATTTGGGACACTGGTGGAGGTCAACGCAGATCCTCTGTTTAAAGAAAATTAACAACACTGAGGGAAGGATCTACAAATCATTGTCCAGTCTGGAGAGATGTCCAGCTTCCCTTCACCATGGCCCTGTCACTCTGTGTCAATATTGTGGGTTGAAATAAGGCAGTCTTCCATGGCCCAGATTCTGTAATTACAGCTTTAATCTGCAGGAAAGCACTTCCTGATAAGGTCATTAGGAAGGCATCGGGAGGGCAAGTTGTGAGTTTTGCTGTGAGCATCATGTTCTTATCCAAGGTTGAGCAGTGGAGTGAAGGCTGCTGGATAGGAAATGCATCCAAAGATAACGTGACTTTCATTTTAGTGTTTCCTTCAACTTTGCTCCACTTCAGAGTCCCATTTCAACCATTCTCTGTACATCATAACCCAGTGGCTCCTTTTTAACACAATATTTAATTTGATAATGACTATAAAGAGAGGATAATTTTCCATGGGAGATATTCCATCAAAATGCAATGAAATAAGTCAGTGTTATATTACTCTTCGTAGAAATCCATTCTGTTACCTAATTGATGTTCCGCTTCAAAATCTTCAACCTGTTAAGTGTGAATCTAATAAATGCTTGCTTGTGATTGTCAAAGGTATATCTGAAACCTTTTTTGATGACATCTATTCTGCCTGCTCTACCACTATTTTCTAATACTCTTTTTTTTTTTTTTAGATTTTATTGGGGAATTGGGGGAGGGGGACAGAAAAGTTGCTGTCCTTTTGTTCTTCAGTCTAGTTGTGGAGCACATCGCTTCACTGGCCCATGTTGGTATTATCATTGTGCTCTTCCCAGGTGAGGCAGTCGTTCACCGGCCATTGGACGGCTGCTCACAGTGGCTCACAAAAGCTCACGCCTGCTGCTGGCCAGCCCCACTGCAGCCTACGCCATCGCCACGACTCATGGCAGCCCAGCTCCAGGTCAAGCTGTTGTTCACCATCTTAGCTGTAGAGGGCGCAGCATCACTGGACCTCATGTGGGATCAGAACCAGAGCCCTGATGCTCAGAGCTGGCATCCCAAGCCAACTCTTAACCAATGTGCCACTTGGCCGGCCCTATTTTCTAATATTCTGATTAGAAAGCAGAGTCTCAAAGGAGCAGAGAATCTCAATTTGTCCTCTAGCAGGTGAAAAACTGAACTATTCAATGAAGGGAGCCAAACAATGACCTCAGCACTTTCTCGCCTCATCATTGTGCCTCTTGGTTAGGCTATTAAAGAATTAACAGGGCCGGCCAAGTGGCTCAGTTGGTTAAGAGCTCGCTCAAGGGTTTGAGCTCTGAGCAACAGCGGTTCGAGTCCAGCCTGAGCTGAGCTGCCGCTGAGCTGCCAACAGGTGGCAGGATGGCTCAGCTTAAAAAAAAAAAAGAATTAACAACAACAACAACAAAAGAATTAACAAGAAAGCTGTTATATGCTAGCAATCTATCATATAAGGACATTCAGGGAACCCATAACAGGAAATGGGTTTCCGAGATTGCCTAGAGAGAGCTGTGGACAGCAACTTCCTAGCACAGGCACTTCAGACCCTTTATCAACCCCTCTCCTTCTTCACCTTTAATGTTTGATGTAAAAAAAAAAAGGGGGAAATCCAGAGTAAAGGGGAGATTAGAGAACCACAAAAGAAAATATGGCCAAATGGAAGGAAACCGAGTGTTGGAGATGAACACACTGGGGTTCAAATTCCAGTTCTGCAGCTTACTAGCTCTATGTATTTATTCAACATCTCTGAGCCTCAGTTCTCTCCTCAGAAAAATAAGATTGATTTACAGAGTTGCTCTGAGAAGCAAATACTTTATTGAAAGTGTTCAGTTCTCAGTAAATGGAGCTGCCATTATTATGATAATGATGACTGACATCAAGGGTGTGATCCTTTGTTTACCACCAATGATTTGGACGTCTCTATTTTCCCTCTACTTCCAATGCTTTCTACACTTTCTCCCTTCCTCCCTCCACTCCTAACACCTCATACTCTCCACTATCTATGCTTATTTTTCTACTTGCTAAAAAGATCAACATGTCTTTGAAAAAAAGTCAACAGAAAGTACATATTTAGAAACATACATATATATTAAGTGGGCAGATCAGTACTAGCCAAACTTATAGGCACCTTATAACATTTCTGTAGGACAATTTGTTGATATGCATTGAATGCCTTTAAAAGTATATGCCGTTTGACACAGACATTCTATTTTTAAGGGGTTTATGCTAAAGAAATGTTAATGGATATATACAAAAATTAAGTGATAACACTGTTTTCACAGTTTTTCTTGATAATTAGAGTGTCCAAATTCGTTGCTGCCTAAACCAGGACACCTTTGAGATAAAAGGAAATGCTATTAATCATTAAGCCAAGAGATAACAAGTATAAATCAATAGCACAAAAAGGAAGCAATCTAAAAGTCCAGCATACTGGGAGGATTGTAAAGTAAAAACTATGCAACCTTTAAAAAAAGATATACAAGGGAAAATTCAGTCATATGGAAAGACATACGTAATATATTAATACAATAATCAGATTACAAACTAAAATGCACAGCATGGTCACACTAAAAATGCACATACACTCACACACACACACACAACCTCTGTTGTTCTAGGACAGATGACACAATGGTAACAGTGGTTATTGCTCGGTGGTAGGAATTTGGGCCATTTTTATTCATCTGTATTTTCTAAAATTTCTATAACGAACATGTATTCTATTTGCTATTTCAAAAAAGTGTTATTTACAATTTCATAGAGTCAAATATTGTTTTAAAAACTCTTGTCTCAGAATGTAACTGGTTCTCCAAACCCTGAGGTGAATTTTGTAAGAATCTGAGCCTTTCAGGGTTGAAATACTTATATAACATGTTAAACAAAGCTCAGCTTCACTTCAGCATTCGACTCCACTTGCCCATAATATATCAGTAATAAAATTCTTTCAGATTCTGGCCTTTGAAAATATCCCCAAATGTTTCTTTTCCTTCCTGGTTAGGGCAAGCATTTAAAAGACATTTTATAGTCTCTAATACGTGATTATCTTTGTAGACCAATCCATGCGGGGGTGAGATCAGGCTATTTCAAGGCTCTCCTTTTCCATTCTCAACAGAATTCTTCTGACTGTGAAAAGACAGATCTGGAATTTCAAATCTGCTACTGCCACCACTCCAGGAATCTGGAGGTGGTGACCTTATAAAGCACTGACACGAATACATTTGTAAACCTCTGGTCCCTGTGAAACGACTAAAGTAAAAAAATAAGCTCACACCTCTGAGGCTGTTTCCAGCTTAGATGAATGAGATGCCGTAGAAGAAATAAAGGACATTCTCAATGTCATTTTATTAATTTGCATTTTTCTGATGATTAGTGACATTGAGCATCTTTTCATATGTCTATTGGCCATCAGTATGTCCTCTTTGGAGAAGTGTCTATTCAGGCCCTCTACCCATTTTTTAATTGGGTTGTTTGGGGGTTTTTTGTGTGTTGAGTTGTATGAGTTCTCTATAAATTTTGGATATAAACCCCTTATCAGGTGTATCATTGACAAATATCTTCTCCCATTTAGTAGGATGTCTTTTTGTTTTGTTGATGGTTTCCTTTCTATGCAAAAACTTTTTAGTTTGATGTAGTCCCATTTGTTTATTTTTTTTCTTTTGTTTCCCTTGCCTGAGGAGATGTATCAGAAGAAATATTACTAAGAGCAATGTCAGAGAGTTTACTGCCTATGATTTCTTCTAGGAGTTATATGGTTTTGGGTCTTACATTAAGTCTTTAACCCATTTTGAGTCTAATCTTGTATATGGTGTTAAGAAGCTAGTGCAGTTTCTTTTCTTTGAGCTTGCGCGTTCTCTCTCTCTCTCTCTCTCTCTCTCTCACACACACACACATGTATCTGTCCAGTTTCCCAGCACTCTTTATTGAATAGCCTGTCTTTACTTCATTGTATAGCCTTGCCTCCTTTGTCACAGGTTAGTAGTGATCATATAGGTGTGAGTTATATCTGGGCTCTCTACTCTGTTCCATTGATTTGTGTCTGCTTTAAATGCAAGGGCCATGCCATTTTGCTTACTATAGCCTTGTAGTATAAGTTTGATATCAGGTAGCATGATACCTCCAACTTTGTTCTTTTTCAAGATTGCTGTGGCTATTGGGGGTCTTTTGTGGTTCCACATAAATTTTAAGATTATTTGTTCTAGTTAGTTCTTTGAAAAATGCCATTGGTATTTTGATAGGGATTGCATTGAAGATATCATCTCACACCTGTCAGAATAGCTATCATCAATAAATCAACAAACAAGTGTTGTCAAGTGTGTAGAAAAAAGGGAACCCTCATCCACTGTTGGTGGGATTGCAAAGTGGTACAGGCACTATGGGAAATAGTCTGGAGGTTCCTCAAAAAATTAAAGCTAGAACTACCTTATGACCCAGTGATTCCACTTCTGGGTATTTATCTGAAGACATCCAAAACACTAACTTGAAAAGATAGGTTCACTGTGGCGCTATCTACAACAGTCAAGATATGGAAGCAACCTGAGTGCCCATCAGTAGACGAATGGATAAAGAATATGTGCTATATATATAGTGGAATATTACTTGGCCATAAAAAGCAATGAATTCTGACTATTTGCAACAACAGGGATGGACCTAAAGGTTATTATGCTAAGTGAAATAAGTTAGACAGAGAAAGACAAATATCATATAACCTCACTTATATGTGGAATCTAAAGAACAAAATAAACAAACAAGCCAAACAGAAACAGACTCATAGATACAGAGAACACACTGATGGTTGTCAGATGAGAGGGGGGTTGAGGGACTGGGTGGAAAACGTGAAGGGATTAAGAAGTACAAATTGGTAGTTACAAAATAGTCACAGGATAAAGAGTACAGCATAGGGAATACAGTCAATAATATTATAATAACTATGTATGGTGCCAGATGGGTACTAGACTTATCGAGGGGATTATTTCATAAATAGTAAAAATGTCTAACCACTATGTTGTATACCTGAAAATAATATAAAATAATATTGACTATCACCTGTAATTGAAAAATAAAAAAATAAAATAAAAGTCTGAATTTAGAAGGGTGGAAAACCCACAAGGGCATTGTGTCCGTTTTGCCAGCTTGGCAATAACGTTTCTAATGAAAGGGATGGGAACAAATTTTTAAGAGAGATAAAGAGTCTTTTTCAGTAAAGGAAGCCTTACAACTCCCTAATTTCCACAACAACTTCTGCAAAACATTCAACCTCGCATTGTGGGACTCAGTGACAGAATTCATCTGAGATCCACATTTCACAATGTGAAACCCACCCTTCATTGGAAGGGTTAGGAATAAACCACTGGGCAAAGACAACTAAGAAGCAGAAAGTCAAACTACCTGGACAAATGAGGGAAAATGTAAAAGGATGAATAATATTCCATTGTGTATATATTCCACATTTTGTTTATCCACCCATGGATATTTGGGTTGCTTCCACCTCTTGGCTATTGTGAATAATGCTGCTACAAACATGGGTGTGCAAATATCTCAAGACACTATTTTCAATTATTTGGGGTATATACCCAGAAGTAAGATTACTGGACTGGATAGTAATTCTATTTTCCAATTTTGAGGAAGTTCCATAGTATTTTGCCATAGTGGTTGCATTATTCTACATTCTCACCAACAGGGCACAAGGGTTCCAATTTCTTCATATCCTTGCTAACACTTGTGACTTTCTTTTTTTTTTTTTTTGATAGTAGCTATCCTCAGGGGTGTGAGGCATTATCTCATTGTGGCTTTGAGTTGCATTTCTCTGATGATTAGTGATATTGAGCGTTACATCTATATTTTTATTCCCTATCTCTGGTCAAAACCCCTTCTCTTCTTAGAGACTGCCTGATGAATAAAGTACAAACCCATTTAAGGTCTTCCATAATTGCACCACATTCATCTTTCTTCATACTATTTCATTACACAAGTCTTTCACATCAGTCCCATTAAATGCTTCATCATCTTCCAAACAGGTTCCATGCTTTCTTTTCCTCCTGCAAATATTTATAGCTCAAATACCATCTCCCCTAAGAGAAACCCTTTGTTTTCACAGTCAGAACTCGACATTCCTTCAGCACTCAGTGCTTGCTCTAATGGTATGCATCACATTTACCTTTCCTATACTGATTTATTCTCTGGTCTCATCTCACTTACTGAACAGAAAGTTCCTTAAGGCCATAGATGGAGTTCTGTTCGATCATCTATTTCCCACCGTGCCTGGAATACTGCAGGCCTTCAACAAATAGTTATTGAAAAAAAAAACCAAAAACTCAACATGTTAATGTGTAAGTGGTTGATTAAGCCCATCAAAATGTCTACCATTTCAAATCAATAGTGCTGCCTCTTTTAGTGTGTGTTGGGAGTCGGGGAGACAGGCTTGGGGAAGATTTCAGTTTTTGTTTCTCAGTCATCCAGACTCGTCCTCATTCTCCTGACCATATTAGTTAATTTCCAACTTGAAAAAAAAATTCTTTTTTGAACGCCAAGTAGAGCCTACGTCTAGTAATTGAACAGCCTGCTGTTACATTTACCCTCTGAGTGGCTGCAAGCTGACATTTAAATACTCCTTCTTTCTTTCCAAATATTAACCACATACAGCTGGTCATTTGGGTTCTGAAACAATGTTTGATGGAGCACATTTCAAATACAATCCTGGAAAAAAATATTCAATTACTTCATTTTCATTTTACTCACTAAATGGTAGCTTCCCTCTCAAGTTCAATTAAACTCACTTGAAATTAGAATTCACAAGAATGCATTTCATTTAGATTTACTGGAAGATGTCAGACACGAGTTAATTGGCCTTAAAGCAGCATAGCCATGAGGTCCTTCCCAACTGAGCTCTCCATCTTTGCCACATTGTTGTTTTGTTAGGTAGCATTGATTGGGTAGCTCACCCAGTATCTGGTGCCAACCAATGGTTATACAACACTCTGACAAGTAAATTAGATGTAGATTTTAAATTATTTGTGTGTATCCTACAGAGCACTTCAGCCTGGGTCTAGCAATGGCCTGTGTTCTGTAGCCTAAAAATTCTCATTCATTTGGATATTTGTTGGATAATTCAACAAACGTTTACCAAGAACCTACCCTGTGCCAGGCACTATTCCAGATACTTCATTTATTCAGCAAGCCTTTATTAAATTCCTTCTATTTGCCTGGCATTTTGCCAGAGATTGGGGATTCCAAGTCATATAAGAGATGATTCCTCCCTTCAAGGAATCTAGGAAATGTTTCAGACTTGTGCTTGATGCCTATGGAAACATAGCCTTCATGTTCCACAGTTTGTGGTTTTAAAGGAGTCACTGTAAAGCTGAGTTCAATTAATCCAGACTTTCTAGAACATTCAGGTTTCAAATAGTTGGTCTATGCCCAACTATGTACACAATTTCAAATTTGTAAACATGTTGAGATTAACTCTCTATTTGATAAATCATGGTATCAAATACCTTTCTAAAGAGTGAGACCTCTAATCAGTATTTATTAAGCGGCCATTATGCCATCAATTCTTTGTGAGACAAAGAGGAAGATGAAAGGAGAAAGGCAATTCATATATGTTAATTACCTACACTGTGTTATACTCAGCGTTTTCTTTTACGTCAGGGGTGTGTAAAGGGCCTGATAGTAAATATGTTAGGCTTTACAGGCCATATGGTCTCTGTTACAATTATTTAATTCAGCCACTGTAGTATAAAAACAGCATAAATGGATGAGTGCAGCTATGTTCCAATAAAACTTTATTACAAAAGAGGTGGAGAGCCAGGTTTGGCCCTTGGCCATGCTTTCCAACCCTGCTTTATAGCATCTCCCATCCCTGTCCTTGGCTCTTTCAAAATGCTCTACATGAGAAGCCCTTCCTCGTGCCCTCATCTATGTTCCTTCTACCTATGCTGCAAAGGCTGGTTCAAGTCCTTCCTCTCTCTCTCTTCTGATTCAAGGTTAAGGAATCTTCAGATAATTAATAACTAGCTTTTCTACAGCACTTATACTTGTTTAAAATTTTTTTTCCCTTACAACAATCTTTCAAAATGGGTCATGCCAGTATCATTATTCCTACTGGGTCCATGGGAAACTGAAGTAGCATCTCTTGAGAATCAGAGGCAGAAGACCAGGAGGAGAAGGGACCACAGAATCAGATGTGTGGTGTTGAATCTCACTTCCCCAGGGGCTGCCCAAGAGGCTCACGGCAATAACCCAGAGGGGTAGGGTACTGAACGCCTCTGTGGAAAGGAACTGGCAGAGTCGACCTCTCCCCTCCTCCTGTGTTCTAAGGCATAACAGCCTGTCCTGCACAACTGAAAAATTGACTACTTTACATTTGTTTGTTTTGTTTGTGATAGTGAAGCCAGCTTGGTAAAATATTATATGTTTGCCTTCCTTCCCTACCTCACTTCCTTCCTGCCACCCCCCCCCCAATCCTCAGGGCTCTGGGATTATATTCCTTAATAAAACATTATGGCATAAACATTGCCTCAATCTTTGTTTTCTAGGGACTGTGAGTTAGAAAAATTTGGGACCAAGAGACCCTCAGTATAAGACTTTGGGGTTAGAATGCCCACTATTGGGAGACAATTTTCCATGAGTCTCTCACAGAAGATATTGCCCTATTTGGTCAAAGAAAAAGGATTTTGCCTTCTGCCAGCATCAATGAAACTCTCTGTCAGACTAGTTTGTTGGCTTGCAATTAGAATATAACCTTACTCGCCATAGTTATTGACACACACCTCTCTGAACAAAGAAGGACCCCACTGCTGGTGGTAACTGGGATCCCAGCACACAGTGACATCACAATTAGCAAAGCGTCCACATGCAGTTAGTTGAGATAAGCTACAGATAAAGTGTAAGGCACTGGAAGGTCAAACAGCTGCATCCCTGGATTGATAGGAGATAATGATAACTAAAAAACTGGTCATGAAAAATGGTTATTTTGAAAGGCCTTTGAGGCCCGGCACAAAGAAAATTAAATCAGGGTATCTAATTGCCAGCTTAAGGCATGTTTTAAAAGGGCTAAGACTCTATGTCATTTAAAAAGAGACTGTCATTTCCTGCAACTGCAGGGCAGATTGTGCTGAAAATCAGGCCCAGGATATAATTTTTACATGTGGCAGACTTGCAAGAGGCTAAGTGTGCAACCTTAACCTATCTTCTATGTCAAAATCAAAGCTCTAATGGGTAAGAGTGAGGCTATGAAACCTGGGATGGAGTGTTTTTGTGGTTAAGCCTGGACCATGTGGGACAGCAGAAGAAGCCTCTTCCCACTGCCCGAGGAAAAGAATTCCCTCCCTCCTGTCCCTACCAGCTTGCCTAGATACCATCGACTGATCTCACCTGAAACAGGTGCATGGTAAAATAGCATTTATTCTCCTCAGAATCTGTCCCCCAGGACCCCTCACAGCCTCTAGACCAATAACCAGGGCCAGGACTTATCACAGTGTCAGCAGAGATATACAGGCCCTATTCTGTGAATAGACTGTACACCAAAGGAATTGTAGGAATTTGTATGTGTCCAAAAATGAATCTTGAGGGTGACAGACCATAGGGCAACGTAAAAGGAAAGATAAGGGATAGTGATTGTCAGAGATCACTCGTCTCAGACTCAAGTTTCAGTGAGCAGATAAGGACATCTGGTACCAATCCTAACAAATGCTGGAATGGCTCTTAGATACACAGGCACACTGGTGGCCTATAGTAAATGCGGTGAAAATATGGGAACTTCCTTAGCATCATTCTGAAGATGACGTCAGAAGGCTCAGAGAAGTGGGACTATTAGGATGAATTTACTATGTAAAACCTGGGACTCCCCCATGTGATTCAATTCACTGGAGAGCTCAAAGGACACTTCCTTCGATAAGGCAACAGGACATGTACTGATGAAAGGGGCACAAAAATCGCTGAGGTGTTTTAAGGTGGCTGAGCTCTGTGGGAAGCAATTGCCATGAACATGCTGCCATGGGACCAAGATCTCTGATATAAAGAGGATGTTGGGATCCCAGAAAAGGCAAAGGCCAGAACGCAGCACTTGACAAGAGGCAAGTTGAACATAATTACCATAAAGTGCAGCAAGGCTAGAGTAGCATTTGGGGTGCCTCGAGCAAGAGCCATCTGTGGTGATGGATGCTAGGTCACAATGTTTCAATGGGCAAGGTAGGAGGCTTAAGTAGGGTGCTACTTGATGTGTATAATCACACACACACGATACAGACACACGTGGCACATGCACACATGACACACATGTGACATACGTATGTGTGATACACATGTGATATACACGTGTGATACATGATACACACTGCTACACACGATACAGTCGCACGTGATACACACATGTGACATGCACACATGTGATACACACACGTGATATACACATGTGATACATGATACACATGATACACACACACGATACATGTAAGAGTTGAACAGAAGGTTGACATCAACGACAATGGAAATAGTCTCCCCATCCATTTTCTCGATTTAAGTCAGTTCACAGACCCAAACCCCCATACCCAAATCATATATTAGCCAAGTCCTACAATTATTACTCCCTAGAATAGGGAGCTGCTTATCCCTGCTCCTGGCTCTGGTTATTGGTTTTGTGGCCATAGGGGATAGTAGGAGACAGGCTGAAGAGGAGGCTAGGTCTCCTGGAGGAAGAACTCTGCAATACCAGTGTGTATATGCAGAATATATACTTCTGATTCTTTCCCAAAACAGAATTATGACCATTTTCCAGGGTAACTTAGGCTTTGAGAAAATGGAAAATCCAGAAATTGCAAGGACTATTAAATATAGGGTCTGAGCTGACCCTAATATCAAGGGACCTAAAATAATGCCCCCATGCTCCCTTGATCAGAGTGAAGGCTTACTGAAGCCATGGATAAGCACCATTTCAGCCTAAGTCACGGTGGGCCTAGTGAGTCCGCTGACCCACGCTATGGTTATTTCCCCAGTCACTAAATGTGTGATTGTGACAGATACCCTTAGTAGTTAGTAGGAACCTCATATGTGCTCCCTGACTCTGGAGGAAGAGTCATTATGGTAACAAAGGCCAAATACAGTCCCCTGAAACTGCCCCTATTTCTGCCAAGATAATTAATTGGAAGTCATACTGTGGACCTAAAGGTCCTAAAGGAACTGAAGAGAATAATGCCACAACCAAAGACTTAAAAAAAGGCAGGGATAGTGGTCCACATTTTATCTCACCATTCACCTGGCTGGCCTCTGCAGAATCCAGGAGGCTCATGGTAGATGGACCATGGGCTACTGTAAAATTAACCAAGCACTAGCTCCAATACCAGTGGATGGGCTACAATGTAATCTTTATTAAAACAGATCAACATGGACTCTGGTACTTGGTATGTTGCTACTGAGTTGATGAATGCTTTTTTTTTCTTTTCTTTCACTGTCCATTAGAGACACAATCAAAAGTAATTTTGACTAGAGTACACCTTCACCCTAATAGCTTTAGGGCTCTTTTAATTTCCTTGCCGTAACCTAGTCCTCAGGGAACTCGACATTCTGTAGACTGTCTTGACATACTGCAGAATAACACATCGGTCCGTTAAGTGCTTATCCACAGCTTCAGTAAGCCTTCACTCTGACCAGAGGAGCATGGTGGCATTTTTTATGTCCCTTGGTATTAGTGTCATCTCAAACACTATATTTAATAATTTTTGCAATTTCTGGGCTTTCCCTTTTCTCAAAGCTTAAGTTACCCTGGAAAATGGTCATACTTCCCTTTTGTGATGATATCATACTAATTGCACTGGGGAGTACGAAGTGGCAAGTACCTGGAGATTTTAATAAGAGGATACATGCACGTTGGAATATAGGAGATAAACCCCACAAATACTTGGGACCTGCCAAATCAGTGACATTTCTAGAGCTTCCAGTAGCTCTTGGGATTCCAGGGCATTCCTAAACATCCTTCTAAAAGGAGAAATTAGTGCACCTTGTACACCTACAAGTAGGAAAGCAGTATTGTACTTGTTGGAATTCTTTGTATTTTAATGTAGCATTTAGCACACTTGGAACAACTCAAATTTATTTATCTGGTGACTCAGAGTGCTAGCAGAGGAAGAGATGACTTTGCAGCTGGTTCAGGCTACGGCACCAGCTGCCCCACCACTCGAATTGTACGTTACAGCAAATTGGATGATACTGGAGGCGTCCGTGGTGGATAAGGGTGCTGGGCCAGTTCCAACCTGAGATTTGCAGTGCAGGCCTAAAGAGTTCTTAAGTAAGACCATGTCCTATGACGCAATGAATGATTCTGTTTGAAAAGTAGCTCCTTGTGTGCACTGGATCTTAGCTGAAACTAACATCTGACCTTAAAACGCCTAGTGACTATGTGACCTGAGCTGTCCATCATGAGCTGGGTGCTCCTATATCCATAGAGTTATAAGGCCAAGCTAGCGGAGTAGCAATCCATTGTGTGGTTAAAATGGTACATTTGGTACCAGACCCAAGCAGATCTAGCAAACGTAAGTAAATTGCATGAATATATAAATCCCATGGTTGGGTGATTTACCATATCACTTACTTTTGTGGTACCAACAGGTTTTTTCCTGATCCGTATCTATGGCCGACTGATGGAGGTAGAATGGACTCAGCCTGGTTCACAGGTGCATTGCAGGAAATGTTGGCAATGGAAATGGACAGCTGCTGCATTACACAAGGGGCCTCCCCACAGGCAAAGCTGGAAGCATACACTCAGCCATCCACTTTGTGTGAAGGGAAATGGGGCCTGTAGTGCAGACATAAACTTCTGGGAGTGGTATACAGCTTAACTCATAGATCAGCAGCTGGGAGGAATAAAGAAGAAGGTCTGGAGAGACTGACAAAAGTGCTGAAAAAGCTTGAAAATATTTGTATCTCCCATTAATGCCCATGCAAAAGAATCCATTCCAGAGACCGTGTTTAAGAACGAAATTAGACAAGATGATGTTAGTGGATGTGAGCTAGCTTCTCTCCTCAGTTCCCTAGTGCCAGAGATGGTGGCTACGCATGGGCCCAACATCATGGACTCCTTTCCACCAAAGCATCTGCAACAGTGACTGCTCAGTTTGTCAGCAGCACAGATGGATGCTGAGTTCTCAATATGGCCTGATTCCTTGGGAAGACCAGTCTGGTGGCCAGTTTATTGCACTGAACCCTTTCACATCCAAAGGAGCATCAGAACTGTTCACTCTGCTTGCAATGCTTCTGCCAGAAATCCCAAGCCAGAGCTTATAAATTTCAGGTTTATTAATGGTTATCCAAATAACATTGTCTCAGACCAAGGCACCCACCCATTGTTATAGCGAAGGAAATACAATGACCAGGGGTTAACTAATCTTTACCATTCCCAGAGGCAGCCAGGCTGATAGAGTGACAAAGCAGCCTGCTGAAATGGGGACCAACTCTCGGGGAAAACCTTGCAGGGCTTAATGATACCTTTCAAGAGGAGGTATAGGTATTGAAAAAATGGCTGACATGACATTATGTTCCCAACAGCTAGAAAAACCTGATCCAGGAACCAAGTGATGAACGTGGGAGAGGCCCCCTCACCAACACTCCCCTGACCCATTTGTCTATTTATATCCCCTTTCCCACCATGCTTGGCTCTACTAAGTTCCAAAGGAGGTCACACTGATCAGAGGGCACAGTAAGAGTTTCACTGAATTTAAAGCTTTGACTATCACCAGGCCACTTTAGTCTCCTCATACCTGTAACCAGTTTGCAAAAGAAAAGAAATCCTCATGGGTTAAGCTTTACCAATGAACAATAAGAGATAGGGAGATACCAAGAAATAAATTATTCCTTCATCTCCCACCCTGATGGACTAACCCAAGGCACAGTGGTTCTTCTGTATGGCCTGTCCAGACACATCTCATGTGACCAGGAAAGCAGCTATGTTTTCTTGTGATGCTGTGGCCAGCTTGGTAACAGACACCCTTGTTTCCACTTTGCTTCCTTCCCTTCTTTACTTCCTTTCTCCCCCATACTCTCACTGCCATGGGATTCAGCCCCCAATACAGCCTTAGCATGTAAAGAAAGCAGGCTGGGTGAGACATCTACATGGGTACTGATTTGCCAGGAGGCAGTGGGTAGGAATTGGATTCCAAGTCAGAGTTAATGCCCTAAGGATCGTGCGTGGATTGAGTCCTTCCCAGAGAGCTTGGACACACCTCCCAGACAAATCACAGGCAAGCAGGACCACCCCAGTAGCCCAAAAATCCAGAGGACAGAAGCCCACCCCCTGCTGCCTTGACACAAAGGAAGTCAGGGGTGGGAAGTCTAGGAGGCTGTGAGTCAGCACATCATTAAGACCCAGGCCAAATGCTGACAGCTCCTCCAGGAAGTCTTCCCTTGCCCTCTCTGTCTCCTCTTCCTGGGTTGGAAGAGATGGCCCTTCTCTATGCTCTCTCACATATGCTTTCTTCACAGAGCTGGGTCTCTACACTTGCCTCATAACACTGGATTGTCCATTTTTCATATCTGCATCATATCACCCCACTGCTCTACAACCACAATGACTCTCAGTTTTACTCAGAGTAGAAGCCAAAGTATTTACAATGGCCAACAGGCCACTTTGTAATCTGTCCCCAACCTCACCACTCTGACCTCTCCTCCTTGCCCACTCTGTTCCAGTCATGTTTTCGATTCCTCTATCACCCAAGCACCCTCCCACCTTATGAAGTGCCAGTACCCTCTGCCTGGAACGGTCTCCTCCCAGACATCTTCATCACTAACTTCTTTGCCTCCTCAAGACTTTGTTTCAATGTCACCTTCTCAATGAGGGTACCTAACTATACAACTTACTATTAACACCTGCCTATCTTCATCCCATCCCTCCCCAATAGTCCCAATCCCCACTGCTACCAAGATGGCAGCCCCACACCTCTCCTCTGTAGAAATGCTCATGGACCACGAGGATATTACAGAGCACAAAGGTATTAACATCCAGTCCCTCAACCTCAGGAACAAATACATCTTTGACTAGAGGCGGCAATATGCTCTCATGATTACAGCCCTCACCCACATGGAGATGAATATTCTAACGGTTCCAAGAAGCCACACTTTCTCATGTGGTCACTGCTTGCCTTCAGCCCACACCCACCCCCATCCCATCACTTCCAATACTTAACAACCGTGCATCCTCTGAACTTGACATACTTTTGTCATCTGCTCTGACAGGGGGCCACTTTGCCTAACAACACCCCCCTTGTTGGGATTTTCCTCATGCGTAAGAACTTTGGGAGTTGCAGCCACCTCTAGAGAGGGAGATTGGAAGGGGAAAGTGGCATCGACTGACTTTCCTCCAGTCTGCGCGTAAGTGGGACTCATCTCCAGTGGTGCTCAGAGGAGGCACCATTAACAGTAATGGTCCCTCTGGATGTTTCCAAGGCAGAACCAGCGACTGGATCCAGACAGTCCCCATGGGAGTGAAGGCTGCTAAACTCACTGTCTGGGGTGAAGAAATCACTTCCATTAGTCATTCAGCTCTGCCTCCTCCACTTCGCCTGCATAACCAGAGGGTCGTTTACATACACACGCTCACTGTCTTATTAAAGCCAAAGGAAGCACAGGCCTCAGTCTCTCTGCCTGCTTCTAAAATGTGTTATTTGCGATTCAATTTTGCATGGCCTGCAGAGGCAATAAAGGGCAAAGGGAATTACCCTGTAATGTATTCCTAAAGCACTCCCCGCACACCCACACTCCCGAGGATAACAATTTGCCAATATAACCTTTAATTAAATGAACAGAAATCATGTAGACCCCATGGTGTAGGAAGTCACTAAATAGAGGGAAATTATGTATGAGTTGCCCCCAGCCACTCATGTTAGCTTGAATAGGCTCTGTCAGTAAGGGTTGTAAAGTGCTCTAAGATAAAAATGGGAGACTCCCTCTCCCTCACATCTGCAGTGCGAATGCAGTGGGGTGAGGGGGAGGAACTATCTAGAGGAAGTGCACAGAGAGAACTGAGCAGCTGAGACACCCACAGTCCCAGACATGTTCCCCAAGGCCTTTTAATCAACTGAACCACTTCCCAGCAAGGAAGACTCTTGCCCTCATAGTCAAATCTCAAGGGCAGCATCTCTTTGTGGTTGCGCAAAAGCATTAGATTCCTGCAATCCTGACATGACTGCCTAAGTGACAGTGTTATCGTACCAGGGGAGAAGGAAAGATAAGCAAAAGGTCCCCCTTCTCTCGCTCACCTATCCCTCCTTTCCAGGCCCATTGCCAATGCCCTATTTTCAGTGATCCTCACTGCTTGCCCAGGTTGCTGCCAGGTGGAAAGAGCCCTGAGCTGTCTTCCCCGTGCCAGTCATATCCCATCCTCAATTCACAAGCCTCCCTCCTTTCACTCCACACACATGCCTAACACATGCCAGAGCAGCGAGCCTAAATTCACATCCCTTTTCTGAATAAGATTGTATCAGCATCTTCCCTGCCCCAACCTCTCAGCCTCATGTTCCAAACTCCATTCATCATTCCAGTCTTAACCGCCATGACACCCGTTTCCCTCCCTTGCCTCAGCCGAACCTGAACTGTGCCTCCATTCACAGTGTGCCTCTGGATAGAACGTCCAACTCACTCTTGCTCTCATCCTGCGTCTCCATGTTTGTAAGTTTCCCATGTTCCCTAGGGACTTGCCCGGTTCTTACTACCTCCACGAAGCCTTCCCCCACTGGGCTAATCTTGTCTTTTCTTGTTACAGCTTCTCTCACATCCTATTTTGCAGTATAACTATCTCTTCTCCTAGGCTAGAGGATAAACTCTTTTGAGGGCAGGCGACTATCCACTGTTTCACCTGGGTGATATACACACAGAGAAACCATAGGTATTTGATAAATGTTGGTTGGGTAGAATTTAATTTTGAAAACTGTTAACTTTTGTTGGGCTTGCACAAGGATTGGCTTTATTTATCAGAGTAAAGAATCTCCCATCATGCCACGCATCAGGCGGAATGCTGGGGGACAAGACTTCTAAAGAGAATATACCATGGGCTGGCCAAGTGGCTCGATGGTTAAGAGTTGGCTTGGGGGCCAGCTGAGTGGCACATTGGTTAAGAACTGGCTTGGGACGCCAGAGGGCCCCAGTTCGGATCCCACATATGAGGGCCAGTGACACTGCCCTCTACAGCTAAGATGCTGANAGGCCTCCTTTGCCTCTGCACGTGCCATAGCTAAAATCCAGACTTTCACAAAAAGCCTTTCAGAAAGTGTTTCCTGTCTTTTGTCTTCCTGCCATTGATTTCCTCCTGCTTGGCTAACAAGTGAGAACTGAAGCTATCCACCCTACACACAGCCTACTGTCTACAAGAGTATTCTTTACGTAATTCTTAATAGTAAAGATGGACTTTACTATTCCATCTTCATCGTTATGACCTTACTATTACAGGATACTCTTGCTCAGGCAAAAAACTTGATTGTTCATTATAGGAACTTCCTGAAAGACCCATCAACTCTCCCATAAAAAGCATTCATCAACAGACGGTTCACACCCTAAAATTCTTTGGATCACGTGCCTCAAAGATCCTTGCCTCAATGTTTCCACCAATCTTAAACTGTTATATCAGGATCCTTACCCATCCAGATCAAGTCCCTTCTTTGAAAGGTCTAGACCTGCCTTAAACCAAATTTCCACTTCTCAGCAAATTCCAACCATGCTTTTCTGCTCTTAGACGCCACCAAATCTGTGGAGGTGTTGTTCTCCCTTACTGCACAAATAATAAACTCAGCTTTGTCTTATCAACAGATTACATTATGTTGGTGCTATTTAGAAAGCAGGAGTTTAAAAAAAAATAGAATCAAAGGTTAATAGCTTTATCAAAAAGTAAGCCATACTCTTTTTAATCTGATCTTCAAAAAAATTTTTTTTATGAGTTCTTCTGTATTTCAATTCTGCAAAAATATTTTGGAACACATACAATGTGCTCGGCTAAGGCTCTGAAAGAGGTCTCCTGTCCTCAAGCAGTTTACAGTTTAATAGGGACACATATGCCATTAATGATTGTAATACAAGCCTTTTGAGAAATTTGTGACCCTGGACTGCAGTCAGATCAGCAGCTGAGGATCTCCATAAGCATGCGAGTGGAAAATGGGCTTCAGCATAAAGGAAATATCTGGAGCATTAGCAAATTACAAAGGCATGTTGTNTTATTTAACAACACAAAAGTAAGTCCTAAGAAAAATAGTATAACCACTGAAATAGAGTCAGGGACAAAAGAAAAGGAAAGAGAGGAAGAATATGCTGAGAGGTTTACTCTGACAGCATTCCACCCCACGTAGTGGGCTGTCAAGCGTATCTCATATCTCATATCCCTCTCACCTTGCTGCTTCCTGCCCCAGACACTCAAAACATTTACCTACCCACATATTCATTCACTCAACAAATATTCATTGAGTACCTAATATGTGCCAGTGCTGAGAATAGGGAAATGAACAAAGCGGACAAGGTTTCTGCCCAGGTGGAGCTTACAGACATTTAATAGGGGAGGCGTATTATAAGCAAATAGCTACATAATATAATGCCACATAATATACTGCCAAGAACTGGTGAGTACTATGAAGAAAAATAAAGACAGAGAGTAATGGGAGGGTAGCGGTGAAGAGGTTTCAGAGGCCAGGTAGAGGATGGGTGACTTCTGTGAAGATCAAAGGTCAAAGCCTTCCACAAAGCTGGAACAGCAAAGATCTTGGGGCAGATAAGGGTTTGGTAAGTGACTGAGCTAGGCAGGCCCAGAATTTAGGCAGTCTGGTTTCCCGCCTCACGTTTAGAGAGTTTTACTCACCTATGTATATTTAAGTACTCCCCTGTCCCCTCTCTCACAAACACACCACACGCAGACACACACACACACACACACACACACACACACACACACGTGCGCACACAGACATGCACCCACACACACACATGCATGTGCACGCAAATGCCTGCACACATCCACCCTCCACAGTGGCAATCTCCTATGCTTCCCCTGGCCCCATTCTGAGAAATAGCCCCCTGGGCACCTCCACCTCTGTCCTCATCATCTCTGTTCAAGCTTGCTGGGCCAGCTCGTGGTCCTACCAGCCCTTTTCTTTTGGCTTCTACCTGTTANAAAAAAAGACAAAGAGAAAGTGTTGCCAGAGCTTCCAAATCCATCATGTTTAAGGCATACCTTCCCAGAAACTGGAAATTAACCTTTCCTTCCTCTTTTTTCTTATTTGGAGAAGCAATGGTTTATCCCACTGAGTCTGCAGCTGCCTGTGGTCAAAGAGGCTGTTCTGGTTTGAATTACCATTTTTGCTTCTCTAACCCTTTATCATATTTGGACATCTCAGCTTGAGCACAGGCTCATTGATTGGTGTCAAATGCACATTATCCATTCTGCTCCAATAGCTCCTTTTTTCCTAAAATAGTGTCTTCTCCCTCTACTCTGCCCAGCCCAGACATCAAGCTTGACTTTAATATGAGCTGACCTTCAGAAACATCAGATCCATCTATCAGAGGAAGTGTCCATCTGTGGTTTGTGGATTATCATATGAAAGGCAAGAGCTGCAAAACAGGTCAGCAGAAACACACAGGAAATGTGTTACCTTAAGTAAGTCACTTCCTTCTCTGTGTCTGCTTCCTACAGCTAACACACAGGCATTGAACTAGATCAGTTCTCTTTAGAGGCCTGGAAATGGGTATGGAGATGGGGATATATATTCCAAGGCGGTTTTATAAGGATCACATGGAGGCTTTTTGTTTGTTCTTTCAATTGTTTTTGTTTTGTTTTTTTCAAATGATCTACCTTAAAATCCCAGGTTTTGAAATGCCTCTACTTAAGGAGTGTTGAGGGCCCCATGAGATACACTGAGCTGGTGTGTCATTTTTACTTTTAGGTCTGACACTTTGGAATGTGATAATGTTTATAGGATGTAGCCTACAAGAAACATCATCACATAATGACAAAGGCCCTATCTAGTGAGTATGGTTTTAAAAGGAACACTGACATACATAATCCTCAAGATAACTAAAAGTTAAATTTATTTCCAATGACATTGACCAATGTCATCTAAATACAAGAAGAGTGCTTACCCATAGTTCTTTATCAGAGGCAATGCATGTGTTATAAACTCTTCATGACTGAGTATACATCATATATAATACATGCCAAGTACACAGCTATCTAATTCAGTAAGAAGAATGCCCAGGAGGGAAATGCACAAACTCAGAATTCATGAGGCACAATGAAAGTTTGCCAAATACCATAACAAACCGTAGTATAAGGTAATAATCTCTGAGCACGAATGTAGCGCCTACCACGTAGAATGACTTGTGCTAGTACTAGAAAAGACACAATGCAGACTATGCTGCCAAATGTCATATAATCTAATTAGTGAAGTATACATGCATACTGAAAGATGGTGCAATGCAAGGCAGTAGGTGCTACACTCAATATGGACTATAAGCACAGTGGGGAATTAGAGGCAGATGGCCAGGATAAGGCTTTCTGGGGACAAAAAATCTGATCTCACTTGGAAACCTGGAGGGGGCTGGAAAAGAAGAAGAAAATGGCTGCTTCCTAGGGAACAGGAAGTGTGGAAAAACAGACTTTATGTTAATGAAGAAAGGGGTTGTTTTAAAAGGGCTGAGTTCCTCCCCATTGAATGCAGTAGCACGCAATTAGCATTNGTTTTTATTTAACATCTGTCTCACCAGCTACATTTGTCTTGTGAGTTCCTTTGACCAAAAGAATGTGGTAGAAGTGACACTGTATGAGTTCCAGAACCTAGAATGCAAGAGGCCTTGCAATGTCTGCCTTCCCATCTTGGGCTCTGAGACCACCACCTTGGAGAAGGAAAACAGAGGTCCTAGGCTGCCGTCAGCACCCACTTCCAGACACACGAGCCCGTTTGGGTTCTTGTAGCTCTGCCCACCCTGTTGCTAAATGAGGGAGCCCTGGTAAAACCAACAGAACAATTAATTAGCAACCCATAGGATTATGGGAGATAATAAATCATTGTTGTTTCCAGCTAGTAAATTTTGGAGTGATTTGTTATGAAGCAATAAATAACTGATAAATAACAATAGGGTTTTTTGGGGGTTTTTTCTTGAGTCCTACGCACTCCTGCAAAGCTTCTTACATTATGAACCAAATTTAACTTCCCAGAGCAGGTCCTCCTCTTCCTACCTCTCTGCCCCTGCCTTTCTTTGTCCATTTTTCCAGATGCTGTGAGTAGACCAAAACGGATGATAAACTCGGTTAACAAGACAAGACCCTCCTTGACAGGGTGGGAGGGAAATGGGGAAGGAACAGGCACCAGAGAAAATAAAAAAAACATACTTACTATTTGGAAGACAATATCAATAAATCCTGTCACTATTACCAAATAAGACACAGAACGGAGAATCTGTGGGCCTCTGGAAACCCTGACTTCTCCCAGCTGCCTTGCAAAAGGGAACTAAGTTGTCCTTCAGATGGTCTCCCTTTCATTTCTTTTTCTTCCTTCAGAGCACTTATTGCCAGCCATAACTGTCTTTCTGTTTACTTACGATCTATGACCGGCTGGTCATTCATTTGCCTATTTTCTCCCCCCAGCCACCCCCACAATAGGTTGTAAGCCTTAGCTCCTGAAGTATATATCTGTCTTGTTCTTTCAGAGATTCCATCACCTGGAAGAGTGTCTGGTACACAGCAGAGGCTCCTAAATAATTGTTGGCTGAACGAATGAACAAATGAATTAATTTACAAATGAATGAATGAATGGACAAAGCCCATTTTCTGGAAATGAGTCTGTGCTTACTTTAGCCTTGGAGAAAACGAATAGGAAAAAAAGCTGAAAAGAGCAAAATAACATTATTGATATAAACTTATCCCACCTAGACGTATAGACTGAACCCAAGATAATAATAATATTAGCTACTTAGACCACACGCATCAGGCATTGTTCTAAAAGCTTTACATATATTAACTTTTGCTTCTCACAATATCCCTGTGAGGTAAATAGTGTTATTACAGTCATCTCCATTTCACAAATGAAGAAATCAAGGTACAGAGAGGGGAAGTGATTTGTCTAGCACCACCCAGCTAATACATGGCCAAGCCTGGACTTGAACCCAGGTTGCCTGCCTTAGAGTCTATACTATTATATTAACCATGTATTTATTATACTACCTCTTAAAGATAAGCTAGCCAAGACCGGAATATTAAAAAACAAACAAACAACCATAGGAGAGAAGAGTTGGAGAAAACAGAGGGGCTGGGAGGGAAGGAAGCAGTTTTTATCATTGTGGAAAAGACCTAAAATTAAGGCTCAATATTAGGTGCTTTAGCCAAACAGTCTCCTTTATCAAATGGACCAGATGCACTTCGTGCTTCCCCCTGAGTCGTGGATCTCAGTTCTGTGCCAGCTGCAAAATTATTCAAACAAGCCAATCACATCCTCCTGCAAGAACCAGGGGGCGCTCCCCCACTCTCTTGATACAGTAATCCCCCCTTATCTGAGGTTTTGCTTTCCGTAGTTTCAGTTACCAACAGTCAACTGCAGTCCAAAAATATTAAGTGGAAAATTCCAGAAATTAACAATTCATCCGTTTTAAATTGTGTGCCATTCTCACTAGCATAACGAACTCGGATGTTGTCCTACACAAGATGTGAGTCACCCCTTTGTCCAGTGTATCCACGCTGTAGATATCCCTGCCCATTAGTCACTTAGTAGCCCTCTCGGTCATCAGATCAACTGTTGTCACATCGCAGTGCTTGTGTTAAGTCATCCTTATTTTATTTAACAATGGCCCAAAGCGAAGCAAGAGTAGCGATGCTGGCAATTCTGATACACTAAAGAAGCCACAAAGCTCTTCCTTTAGGTGAAAAGTTATGTATGTATAGGGAAAAACACAGTGTATATAGGGTTTGCTACTATCAGCAATGAAGGTCTTGGAATGTGTGCCCCGCAGATAAAGGGGGACAACTATACTATGGAGTCTGCCTCTCACAGCCCCTAGTTTTCCCTTCTGTTCCTGAGTACAACCTCTGTGTGGCCCTGAGTGGGGCCTCCTCCCCCAGGCTGTGAGTATATATAACT
>NW_017731850.1:330784-334927 GCF_001890085.2 Hipposideros armiger | reverse complement strand
TATGGAGAGGCTACCAAGTGCCTGGCACTATTCCAAGTACTTTACGTATGCCTTCCTGCTGAAGTTTTACAAATCCCAAGCATAGGCATAATAATAGCACAGGTAAGAAAATGGAAGCTGATAAGGTTAATGTGTCAAAAAATGTACAAACCCCACAGCTGAGCTCCTATAATCAAATGCCCATTACAAGTGGGTGCCAGCAGAAAGATGGAGGTCAACCCCACTTTCTTTGGGAATCTATGAAACACAGCGAGAGGATGACAGCAGAAAACAACATGGAGGGCCATCTACTTGGCATGAATTCTATGCTAATCAGCAGTGGAGACCTCAGGAGGCATAGCCAATCTAGGGACTGAGGCGCTCCATCCAGACACCTATCAGACAGCTTTGGTTCCAGCACCCTCTTGCAAACCTCAGGCCCGAGGCTGTCACAGCATGGCTTCCTTCACCACGCCGAGACCTGGGCCATGAACAAAGGACACTGAAACTGACAAAGGGCAATGGGAGCACTGATGGTTCTGGGCCACACAGCCACCTGCAGCAAGGTGACGGCCCAAATCCTCCCCCTCGATCTTTTCCACCTGGGCCACTTTCCCTCTATTCCAAGCTACCCGAGTCAGCCCAGCCACAGCTGCCTTAAACATTAAGAAGGGCCTCTATAGGATCACAGTAGGTTTAGGAAAAGAAGAGAAGTAGGGAGTATGGGGGGAAATGGAGAAAAAGAAGTGAGACCATGTTGAGCCTTTAGGAGAAGAGAAAACGATTCCAAGTTTCCTTTCTATTCTAGGCAGACAGAAAACGATAATAAATGCAAATTATCTAGGCCCACTGAAAAACACTTTTAAAAAGGGGGATCAACACTTCATTAAAAACACGCTTACTCCCAGTGCAACTGAGGAACAAAGATGATGAGAACTGAAGTGGCATATTTATGAAACATTAAAAAAAAAAAACTGAAAGGCTGATGTGAAGCCCTTGAACCCAAGAAAATCAAGTAGAAATTCGAACAGCTCCATTAAGAAAGGAAGCACTGAGGCTAAATTTTTGGTTGGAGAGGAAGGAGGTTTGCAGAAACCCTGCATGTATTGATGGAAGCTCTGGCTACAGTCAGTGCTCAACTGCTGTTACTCAGAAACTCAGTCGCTTATTTTGACCATTCAAGGCTCAACTCAGGATACAAGTAGAGGGTTTAATACCATCTGCTGTGGTATTTGAAAAGCTGCACTTTGCAAGCAGCAGGAGTTTGCAGAGAGCATTTTTTCCTGAAATTTGCATCACCCCATATAACGAGGGATTCCATTTCACCATGCAGGGTACCAAAAAGGCATCTGGGGTTGCACTATCTGAACAGAAGGGGAGAAAAATAAATTTNCTGTTCCCCTCCCCCAATTCCCCAATAAAATCTTTAAAAAAAAAAAACGAGTTGGCTTGGGAATGTGAGCTCTGCACAGCAGGGCCACCAGTTCGGATCTCACATGGACCAGTGATGCTGTGCCCTCTACAGCTAAGATGGCGAACAACAGCTCGACCTGGAGCTGGGCTGCCGTGAATTGCTGGTGACGGCGTAGGCTGCAGTAGGGCTGCCATAAGCTACCATGAGTGGTCAGCAGCCAGTGTGTGTGGCCAGCAGCTGGTGTGAGCTGCCGTGAGCCACTGTGAGCGGCCATCCAATGGCTGGTGATCGATCTGCCTCAGCTGGGAAGAGCACAATAATCACAATACCAACATGGGCCAGTGAAGCAACATCTCCCACAACTAGAGAAGCAGCAGCAGATTCACTCTAAATGGGTATGAAGAGTTGATCAACCGCCTGATCCTTGGATCCTAGTTTTATTCTAGTTTCCTGTAGGAAACCTTCCTAACTATTTGGTCCACTAGGTTCCTTTCTTCACTGACTTTGGTACCACACAGCTTAGTGCTAAATAAGACATTGTCTTTATTATCCATTAACGTTTCATGGGAAGTACATGTATGTCTCCAACTTGACTATGGAGAGGTCATGTCTGAAGCTTCTGAATGTCCCACAGCAGCCAGTGCCCTGCTAGGTACGAGCTGTGCTCAGTAATTGCCTGTGGACTGATTCACTCCTCTGGGGCTTCCCAGAAAGACTGAGATGCTGTAAAGTCTCCACCACTTGGCTCCAAAAGAGGTTGGAGAAAATTTCTTGTCATGTTTGCTATTGCTTAATGTTTTTCCAACACCTACAATTCCTACCAAGGCATCATTGTCAATTAGTAAACATACATAAGTGCCATTTTTGACACGTGCTTTTCAAAACATTAAAAAATATAAAGTATGAAGATATTGGGCAGCCTTGCCATGCAGGAGGAGTTAGTTCATAGTCTAATATGGGAGAAAGAACTCGTACATACCTAATGTAATAGTGGAACAAGTCAGAAGGTGATAGCTCTAGAAAGTTACTGGGAGGGCAAGTTCTGTGCAGATATTATTCTCAACGCTCTGAAAGTTTTACATGAAAAGAAAAAGCCCTGAAATCCTCTACCAATCCGTCTCTATCTAAAGTTTCATAGACTTGAAGAGAACGCCAGAGGAGTAACTAATACCAGATTCAATAACTAATTTGCACACAGTAGGAGTTCTCACTCTGCTTATGTGTTGAGTTTCCTGAAAAGGGCCCAGGCCTATCATCTCGAGAGTTATGCTGCCTTCTTTGTACTTACACTGCAGGAGAGGAGCAGCCCAGAAGCACAGCGCCTCACAGATTTTCTTAGCAGATTCCATAGACCTCATTCACCCTGGCCCTGTGAATGGCCCTCAGAGCTACAAAGCTGGATGGAGCCCTCCCTGACCTTTCCTGCAAAGTACATTTTATTACTAGCTGGAAGGGAAACAAAAACTAAATCACAAGGAACATAAAATTGGCAAAAAGGACAAGCCTACAGAAAGAATAGGCTTTCCCCCACTCTTTTTAAATATGCTGGTAGTGACCCTGCTAAGAGAAAATGATTCTGGATGAAAAATCAATTCAAATTATAATTACTGAAAAATTGAGAAAATGTTTGAGTACTTTACCTATGTCAGTGACAAATAGTTCTTCAGTCACTCAGTTAAGAAATGGACCCTTCTAAGCCCCTACTGATGTAAATGTACAATGAATGACTGCTCAGAGAGACCCAAGGTCATGATCATGCTAAGCATGAATGATTCAGGAAAAGCTCAGCTCAAGAGACAACATATAAGGCATGACAAGGAAATGAGTTTTAAACTTTGAGCTTTTTTTAAAATCTTTTTCTTATAATAAAGAAAATACTTGTTCATTACAGAAAATGTTGGCCAATATTATGCATATTAAGCAAAAAGAAAAACATATCACTTAGATTACTATTTTCTGAAAAAGACTCAAATTTAAGAAGCATTTACCTTATGCTAGGTACTAATTTAGAGGCATTGTGTACACTATTCTATTGAACAACTGCCCTGAGTTTATGACATTAAGGATCAGAGAGGTTCATTAATCTACCTGAGGCACACAGCTATTTAGTGGCAGGGCAAAAAAAAGGAACCCACCGCTGTTAAATGCTAAGTCCTCTACTCTCATTTTTATACAGCCCTCTTCTCATTCTCAAACATTTAGTAGTGCTCCTTCAAAAGCTGTGACTAGCATAGCATATTGGATGAACTCTACCTTCAACCTGCTGATGGAGACTCACATGTCTCCTCCTTAGCTACCAGGTTCTTTGCTACCCAGGGACTCCTTAGGAAACAGCATGGTTATACCAAAGGACTGGTGATTGCTGACAAAGGAACTGCTCTCACAGCCACCTTCACTGTCAATACCACTAGTAAGATGGGCTGGAGATGGAGCGTGGAAAGGTAGGGTGAACGTTCCATGGCTGACTTTCCCTCCATCATAGTTGCATGTCCCAGCAGCCACTGGACTCCACTGGACTGAGCAATGGCCACCACCTGGTTTAGAAGTCGGGCATAAAGACGACCTGTTTGGAGACAGGCCCTGCAGTCTGTCCTTACAGATTTGTTTCTTACAGACCATCCAGTTCTGGCCAGGGCAAAGTGGCATTTTTTGGTTTTGGTTTTGTCTCAATCAATGCCTTGTCACTTAGTGAAAGATGCTGTACAGAGGCAACCAACCACTTTAACATATTCCTTATTGCCACCGACTTA
>NW_017731850.1:323010-324169 GCF_001890085.2 Hipposideros armiger | reverse complement strand
AATCAAACTCCCTTGTTTTGGACAGTGGGAATAGGTTGCAAAATGCTGTCAGCTTGAGCCTCCCTGGACCCAATTTTATTCTGAGGAGCAGATGAGGATGGATTGAATAAAAAGCCACACAGACATGTCATGTGTGCAGAAAGCAGTCTTTCCACATGACAGGGGAGAAGAGAGATCTGGCTTTGTGAACAGTTCTATAATTGCTGATCTTCATGTCTAGACAGCAGGGAAGGTAAAAAGGGCTCCTGTGAAACACTGAGATGAAGGAAAAATTCCTCCTTGAATACTGACCTCTTCCCTATACAAATCTCCTACAAATCATAAATAAATGGTCTGAGGAAAAATTCCAACTAATTCAAAACTAAATCATCAAAAAAGGAACTAAATCATCAAAATCATACCAGCTCTATAAAAAAATATTACAAGAAAAATAAAGAAAAGAACAGAAAATATAATAGCAAAGGCTATGTTCCAGAAAAATAATGCCATGGAGAAGATACAAAAAACATGAATAAATACTCTGCCATAATTTTTTTAAAAACTTAATGAAGCAATCATACAGAGAGAGAGAGAGAGAGAGAGAGAGAGAGAGAGAGAGAGAGAGAGAGAGCACAGATAGATAAGAGCTTGTGAAAACTGTGGCAAGACAGAAGAATTTAAAACATAAGCTAGCAAAAATCTGAAAAAAGTGAAAATTTTAAAAAATAAAACCATTATAGAAGTAAAGGCAAAATTCAAAGCTGCATAAGAATAACTAAACACTCCTAAGAACACAGAAAGAAAAAAACAGTGATTGGAAAAATGAGAAGATAATGAAATGGAAAAAAATGAAGCGGTTAAAGGGATTAAAGAGAAAATTATAGATAAAAAAGATTGGCAAAAAGTATAAAAGAACACTTAAAGATATGACTCAACAAATATTCCCA
Source organism: Hipposideros armiger (assembly GCF_001890085.2). Taxonomy (NCBI): domain Eukaryota; kingdom Metazoa; phylum Chordata; class Mammalia; order Chiroptera; family Hipposideridae; genus Hipposideros; species Hipposideros armiger. The sequence goes on along the minus strand of NW_017731850.1, from coordinate 323,243 downwards.
GAAATAAAAGAAGACTTGGAGACACTGAAGGTGACAGAGTATCTAGGAAAAACTGACAGACACAATCTGGTACATTTATAAGATTTCAAAGATAAAGAAAAAAATCTTTGGACAGCCAGGCACTCCTCGCTTATGATGGAGATAAAAAGAGATTGGCCTCAGATTTTACCTTTGCAACATTTACGATTAGAAAACAGTTTTATATCTAGTCTTCAAAAAAACAAAGTGTGACT
>NW_017731850.1:310985-313235 GCF_001890085.2 Hipposideros armiger | reverse complement strand
GTTCATGGCTTAGCCTCTCAAGGCACCTCCAAGCCCAGTGTAGAACCCTGCCATCTGCAGATTGCTTTGTGGCTCATGCCAGGTGGCCCCAGGCAAAGCACAGGCAGTGGCTGGCCTTGACCCACATCAGAGCCCCTCCCAAGAGGCCCTAGGACCAATACACCCAGTGGTAAGGTTCAAACCATGCCAGAGCACCACCCAAGCACCTCTACAAAGGACATACCCAAAGGGCAGGTGGAAGACACCAGAGCCCTGCTAAAGCAAATCCTGACCAGTAGGGTCAGCCCCTGCACAATAGCTCCTCCACTGTAGTCACAGCCCGTACTCACAGTCAATCAGCCTAAGTGTCAATTCCTCCAACTGACATGCAAACAACAACCAAGGCTCAACTACAACAGGGGAACACACACAACCCACAGAAGGGACACATCTGGAGTACCCACCTCAGATGGCCAAGGAGAGTGCACCACTTGACCCCAAATGACACCTACATATAAGGCCACTCTACCAAGGCTGGAAGACATAGCAGCCTTATTTAATACATACAAGCAAATACAGGGAGGCAGCCAAAATTAGAAGACAAAGACAAATGTCCCAAATGAAAAGACAGAACAAAGCTCCAGAAAAAGAACTAAACAAAATGGAGACAAGCAATCTACAAAATGCAGAGTTCCAAACACTGGTTATAAGGATACTCAGTAATCTCAGTGAGAATATCAATAAAGAGATAGGAAACATGAAAATGAAGATAGAAAACATAAAAATGAACCAGTCAGAAATAAAGAGTACAATAATAGAAATGAATAATACATTAAAGGTAATTCACAGGTTAGATGAAGAACAGGATCAAATCAGCGATTTAGAAGATAAGATAGCAGAAAACACCCAATCAGAACAGCAAAAATAAAAAAGAGCCCCCTCCCCCCCAATAATGAAGATAGTTTAAGAGGCCTCTGGGACATCAAGTATACCAACATTCACATCAATGGGGTATGAGAAGAAGAGAGAGCAAGGAATTAAAAGCCTATTTGAAGAAATAATGNTGAATGTGGTCTGTGCCATCAGGTGAGCCACTAATGTAAGAAGGGCCTGAAAAAAACATCTGGAGTTCCACTAACTTCTGTGGGGCTCCCACTAACATGGTTCTGAATGTTCCAAGTCCCTTGACTATCACCAGGGCAGTGGTTGCCAAGAGAGTCTGACCACAAGGAGCTTAATAGACACATATTGAATTAATATAATAAAATTGTTTTAGTGCTATGGTTAGTAAATGCTTTGTGATTAAGCTCTTTGCAAATACCCTACTGCCATGAAAGTGGTTATGGGGGAAATTACTTATAACAAAAAGCTATGTGAAAACAGCAAGAAATGAAATTTTATGTGCAATATAGTTTTCACTAGATTTTTTTAAAAAGCTAAATGTATGAGGAAAATGACCAGAAAGCCATAGACCAAAATGATTATAGCAGTTGTGTTAGCAGGCTGAGATTTTTTTTAAAGTTTCTTGTTATTGCCATTTTCTAAATTTTCTAAGTCACTTTCAAAATTAAAAACGTACTTACTAATATTTTTAAGTAAGCTCCACTTAGGCTGGAACTCATGTCATAACAACTTTTTACATAGCATTACCTCTAGCATGATGCTAGGTATTCAGCAAGCACTTAAGTAATATGCACTAGTGGTAACACAGAGAAAGAGAAAACACTGTGATATACTGTGGAAAGGATTGCAAGGTGAGCCCAGCGTTCAGGGCTCTAGCCTGAGCTCTGTCCAGGGCTACTTTGTAACTGCAGGCAAACTGCTTCATTTTTATCAGCATCTCATTTTCTTCATCTGTAGAATAAGAATAATACCCACAAGGGTCCTACATTATTTATTATTCTAGGGCAAGAGCCATCAAAGGGGCCAGATGGTTCTGGAATTTTCTTGGCAGGGTCAGCACTCACTGTGCTCCTCGTACATCCCAGCTCCCCATCCCAAAATCCTGTACAGGCCAAACCTCTCAGACGCTCCATCCCTCTCCCTCATCCCATCCAGTCCCTTGCCAGGTGCACACAGGCTGTGCCAATGAGTTCCAGGATGTCCCTGGCAGCCTGTTCCTGGCTTTGCTGACCTATACACCCAGTCCTTAACCCAGGACAAGCCCCTATCCAGAGCTGGCTGTATGCTGTAGTTATGCACCTCTTTCCCATCTGGGGTTACAGTGATAGATGCCTTAATGATATTAAATGAAATTAAAAAGACTAGTAT
>NW_017731850.1:299801-309840 GCF_001890085.2 Hipposideros armiger | reverse complement strand
AACAACACAGTAATCCCACTTCTGGGTATTTATCCAAAGAAATCCAAAAAAAAAGTTCTTAAGGGACATGTGCATCCATATGTTCATTGCAGCATTATTAACAATAGCCAAAATGTGGAGGCAACCTGGGCATCTAAAAATAGGTGAATGAATAAAGAATAGGTGGTACATATATACAATGAACTATGATTCAGGCATAAAAGAGAATGAATCTTGCCATTTGTAACAACATGGGTGGACCTAGAGGGTATTATGCTGAATGGACTAAGTCAGAGAAAGACAAATGCCATATAATTTCACTTATATGTGGAATCTAAAGAACAAGATAAATGAAGAAACAAAACAAAAACAAACTCATAGATGCAGAGAACATTTTGATGGTTGCCAGCTAGGAGGGGGTGTGGGTAGAAAAGAGGAAGAGATTAAGAAGTACAAATTGCTAGTTACAAAATAGTCACGGGGGATGGAGGATATAGCACAAGGAATATAGTCAATAATATTGTGATAACTATGTATGGTGTCAGATGGGCACTAGATTTATTGGGGTGATCACTTTGTAAGTTATATAAATGTCCAATCAACACGTTGCTTACCTAAAACTAATATAATATGGTAGGTCAACTGTAATTTAACAATTAAAAAATATATTAAAAAGAAGAAGAAAATGTATGTACTGCTCCAGTCTAGAGGTTTCTATACCAATTAAGAGAATTTTGAAAATTTGATTTAAAAATCTGCTTTAATCTACTAACTGTGCCTTCCTTTTTATTTCAAAACTTGCCTACATGCTTCTCGGAGGAGTCATAACTCTGTACCCCCAAATTCATCAAAGCAACCCCCCACCCCTCCTGGCTTGCCCCTCCTCTCCTAAGCTTCCCTGTTCTGATCCCTGCAACTGAATGAACCCTTGTGGTAGTAAGTTACGCCAGACCATCCTGTCTCCTTCTGACACTCTCCCTGACCACTGTCCTTCATCTCTCATCAGTACAGGGGGCCTGCCCTTGACCAGTACCTGGTAAAAATACCAGCAGTGGCTACTTTTTAACCTAAAAGTTTCTATAAAGCAGATCATCATAAGGCAGACCTCATTTCCCTATAGGGTGAGTGTTTATTGGAGAGTTACATTTCGAAGTTGTTCTCCGAGAACAAATTAGTGAAAAACAAATCACAGATATGACCAAAAATGTATTATAAAAGCAAAGACACAACAATAAATCTCTGTATACAATTTAAAAGGCTCATAAGACAATGAAAAAGAAGACCTAGAAAATAGGCCTGAATGTCCTATACATATCAATTTTATGTGGGCTTCATATACCAAAGTTGTGTATTAAATCATAAAATTTGACCTAAACAAATATGCTAACTCTAACATGTGCATTAACTAATTAAACTTTTGATTACCAAAGCATTTTCCTTGCTAAATTGAAATCAGCAGGGATTTTAAAGAGCTAAGGGTGGAAATCAGTCCTTCTTTTTCTCTCAAATTTCCATGTCACAAAAAAGACACTTAAAATTCTCCCACTGTGGGCCGGCCAAGTGGCTCTGTTGGTTAAGAGCTCGCTCAAGAATGCGAGCTTTGAGCAACAGGGTCGCTGGTTCAATTCCCGGCCCGAGCTGAGCTGCTGCTGAGCTGCCAGCATGTGGCAGAATGGCTCAGCTAAAAAAAAAAAAATCTTCCCACTGTATTATAAATGGGAATTATGGGAACTATGAGAAAATAGACAAAAAAATATGACATAACATTTGAAGCCAAAAAGCAGATTATAAAAATTGTCTCAATAAACCCTTTGGAGTAAAAAAAAAAAAAGCAGATTACAAATAATATATACATGGAATAATGCAATAGTGTATATGTAAGTTAACATGTCACAACAAAAACATTAGTGTCAGGATGATAAATCATGAATGATTTTAAATGACTGTTTTATAATTTTAAAAAACTAATATTTTGCCATCCATTTTTTAAGAAGAGGAATGGGGGATGGGGTTACTGCAGTAATTAGATGGACCTTAGAGGTGTGACCGAAGAGCTGCGTGCAAGTCATTGGGTTGTCTGTAAACGGGATATATCACCTACTCAAAGATTTGTTTTCCTGTAATCAGGAGTGACTCAACATTTGTTCCCTAGATCCTTTCTGATGTTCTCAGTTTATTGTAATCTAGAAGAGCCCCTGCTACTCTGAACTAAATTATAGCAAAGCCAAAGGAAACTGAGAAACTGAGCCATTCTCTCCTTCACAGCACTCTGGGCTGATAGCTCTGGACACTTCATCAATGGGGAGCTTTGAAACAATTACCAGACAGTAACAAGTTTTCAAAAGCAGCTGCAAAACACCCTCTCTCTGAATTCCACAAGTAGGTATAATCCAGACTCCAGCAAATGGATAGGTTGGGAGCCTACATCCATTACAGAGTTAGAACAAATCTCATAATCCTATCTACTAGTAACTAAGAGAATTTAACTACCTCGTTGGTGAAACTAGGGAATAACTGAATAGTTTGGGTGATTCTGACTTGGCATCAGTACAAGAGTACAAATGGAAAACCATATAAACACTTAAAAGTTATAAATTAAGCTGCCAAATTATTCAATAAAATGCGCTCTAACCTCCTTCCTTGACAAATCCACCTTCATAATGACAAAAATTCTAAGGTGTTTGAAGTTATGATTTTTATATGACTGAAAGTTGTAAAATGTCAGAGATGAACAAATTTGTTGATCATTACACATCTGAGTGTTCTGTTAATACTCCAGCAATGTTGAATGAGTGATGCAATAAAAACATAAATAATTCATAAGTCATTATACATTTGTTTCATAAAATGTATTTATCTAGCCTTCGTTTCAGCAAAAGTGCTAGTTATGTTGTTAAAAATCAAGAGCTTTAATGTGTACCCTATTGACAATAGTGATTTAAAAGATTAAAAAAATACAATGTGATTGTATTCAGGGTATAAAATTGGAACATACTTTCCATCAAAACTTTAAATTACAGTAAATATAAAAGTTTAAATTTTTTATTAAAGTTAGAAGGCAAAATATTAATTATATTGAATACATACCAACAATTCATATTGGGCTTATTTAAATAAAACTGGTTTTAATTTATTTTTTAAACTAAATTAAATCTTATTAAATATTTTTTAAATAAGACTATCCCTAATGGTAGCACCAATGCCTTTCTAGTTGCCAGTGTAAACCGTCAATTATCACCTAAGCCTACACAGAACTCAGAATGATATGAAATTTTTAATATTGAAAAATGTTCCTTGGTCACCATGTACAGCTGTTGGGAATCCATGAGTACCTCTGGAACCACAAATTGGATAAAAAAAAGAAGCAAGAAAATGAGCGCTCAGCACTACTGGGAAACCAATATTCATTATATGAGAATCGAATGCATCTCTGCTATCTGAGGAGAATTTGACAAGATAATTAGTTTGTTTTTTCCTCTTACCTAAGCACTTGTGCCACTCAAATCTTCCCTTGTCCACCAAAGCAGCAACTGACTGCCACTTGCAGTGGTATAACCCCAAAACTCACATGGCAATCAGATGTGCATATCTTTTGTTTCAAGGTCACAGGGCAAGAGATATGGGGAGGCAGGTCCCTGGGGACTGAGCAGTGTTAAGCTTAGTCAAGAGAACAGATGTTTCAAGTTATGGGTAACAAGTGAGATTCCGAGTGGCAGAACATCTGTGTGTTTTCTGAGTGTGTGTGTGTGTGTGTGTGTGTGTGTGTGTGTGTGTGTGTGTGTGTGTGTGTGTGATATGCAGGGCCTTCTAAAGCAAAGCTCAGGGTTGGAGCTCCTCAGGCCCAGGCATAAGGACCAAACCAGTATCTCCATGACACATGGAGTGAGTCTGAGACAGAACGTGGGAATCTACACTTGTCTTGACAGATTCCAGCCACCACATGCCTCTAAGACAGCAGTTCTCAACCTTCCTAATGCCGCGACCCCTTAATACAGTTCCTCATGTTGTGATGACCCCCACAACATTATTTTCATTGCTACTCTATAACTGTAATTTTGCTACTGTTATAAATCGTAATGTAAATATCTTTTTGTTTTCCGATGGTCTTAGGTGACCCCTGTGAAAGGGTCGTTCGACCCCCAAAGGGGTCGCGACCCACAGGTTGAGAACTTCTGCTCAAGGGGATGTGCAAATCACCACTCTGAGTGCAATTTTAGTGTTTCCAGATTCATATTTTTCTATTTCTTCTACACAGCTATTTCACCTGCTTTCCAACTGAACAATCATGATCCGTTCCAACAGAGAAGGAAAAGTGGTTGGGCTGGACTTATAATAAAAGACAGTAATTTGGTCTTCAATGTGTTGCCTTTTCGACTTCCAAAGGCAATTATGACTCCAAAGGCTTTTTGCCTTTATACTGACTTTAGAACCCAGCCTCTACATAAGTGATCACTCCACCATGAAGGAGAAACACTATCCAAGCAGGTGTTATGGGGATTGAAGCAAAATAATTTCAAGAAATAATTTCAAGGTGAAATTCAGAAGCTTGAGTCAAAGCACATGGTAAGATGTTCTTCTACTGAAGACTCTCCTAGGGCCAAACTTTGGAGAATCTGAGTCTTAGATCATTAAGACACACAAAAAATTTCTTTCAGGAGGTTATTGACATCCTCGCCCCCTTCCCGCCCCCACACACACACCAGTAGTCCTAGTCACATGTAAATTTAAATTAGTTTAAACAAGTTGCTTTCCTTTCAACACTTAGCATTACAACTGAATTACAGAAATGGAAGCTTGGAACTGATGAAGAAGAGGAAGAAAAAGAAGTGAGTCATTCAGGTGTATTACTCCATTTATTAGGGCCCTTTCTGGGACCCCTACATACCGCTATAGCCCTTCCAATATACACCAACCAGCATTTCACTGCATTGGTTTGTTAAGTACAGATGTCTCCCCGACTCAAGCAATATTAAAAGTCTTATTCTCCCTGATATTCTCAGTTCCTTCCATGGTAGGCCTTCAGTAAATATTTGCTATCTGAAAAAAATGCACGCATGCAGGAAAAAAAGATCTCTACTGGAAAATGAGCCCAGTTTCTAAACCAAGAGTTTATAAATTAACTTTTGGAACGCAACATGTTTGTAAGCAGAAAACAGCCTGCCGTGACCACCATACCTCATAGGGCTTTGCCTCCTAGTTGCTTATATACCCTTCTCATATCCTATACTGGAAGCGCCTAGGGAGCAGAGAGGGGGTGATGGGCATTCCCCCTCACTTTTGGCCTAGAGCAGAAGCTAGCATGAAACCGGAACTTTCGTGAAGAATCAAGGAATGAAAAATAGTTAACAGTTGTCCAAGGCAGGCTTCTTCTGAGCTATAGATGGGTCAGCCTGCCTGGGGTTTCAATTTAAATAGTAATTTCTGTTCACTAAGACCTTCACTCACATAGACAAAAGGCAGAAAACAGAGTGTCCTTCAGGAGGTCAAGGGAGGGCTGGCCAAATGGAACGCTAGTCCAGAGCACTCAGATCCCCCTGGAGTTGCTGGAAGCCTGCCCTACACAGGGCACGGGTGTCTCTCATCTCCACTGACAAGAAAAAAAATCTGAGATGTCCTAAATTAAATTACAGCAGGCTGGAGGGTGGGAGGCAGAGACAGAGGAAGTTAATTAGTTAGCAGCTGCAAATGGGTACCAAGAAAAGACTGCCCACACTCCTGAATGAATGTCGAAACTTTGAATCAACATCCAGGGTGCTTTCTCAGCTATTATCTAAAAAGAATGGCCGACCACCAGCTATCACTGAATCCTGCTTACCCATGAATTTTCTGGACTGTTGCCCACAAACAATCCAGAAGCAACAAGTCCTTCTTTCTTACACGTATCCCAGAACTGTAACTTCATGTTTTCCTACCCCGCTTATCTAGAGTCAATGTAAATTCTTTCAAAACAACTTACAGCTTTCTTCCCCACACTCATTGTATAAAAGAGCCCCACATATCCTAGGATAGCGGACATGTTTGTCTTCGCCATCTGACCCTGAGGCTGGTGGTTTAGGCTGCACGCCCCAGTTCCTGGCCCTTCCTCTGGCTAGCATTTTGCTCCATAAACCCTTTCTTTCAGGACAGCTTTCAGTGTCAAGGGTTTTTGTGTAACATCATCCTGGTGGCAGCTGCAACTGAGCCACTTTAGTCTCTTTTTTATTTTCATTTTTTAACGAAAATCTTACCGCTAATTTTTTTAAATCCCAAAAACTGAAACAGTGACAAACCAAAATATGCTCTGAAACACTTTAGCTGTGCCCACAATTCATTCCTTCCTTCCTTCCCACCAACCCTGACACCAGTGTTTGTTAAGCTGTGGTGACAAGTGGGTCTCTTTCTTATGTCGGTTGAGTCATTCATCCAGGCACTGGGTTGGCATTTACTTGCCCACTCCTGGAACTCAAATTAATGTCAAGGGCATCTCCAGCTGCTATTCCCCTTTCCTTTATCAATTTATCACCCAACTTACCATGCCTCTCTGCTAAGAAGCTGCCAGTGCCTGTCAGTTCACACCCCTACGAAGGGGTAAAAAGAGGATTAGAACCCAGCAGTCGAGCTCCAGAGTCCACGTTCCCCACTCAGCACACTCTTGGCCCAGTCTAGCCAAGAACCACAGCTCAGGCTATTGTGGGGCAGCTAGAAAAGGTTTTTCAGAGCTTTCTGCCACATCAGTACTCATTACAATTAATCACTGTCTGAAAACTGTCGCTGGCCCTTTGTCTAACATTCCTTCCAGTGGTAGTACCAGCAAGAAAAGGACTCCGTCCTGGGAGAAGCCTAGGGTTTGTGACCTAATGTCAGCATAGTGGAACTCTGAGCTGTTTTTCTAAAAACAGGGATGAGCTTCAGGAAGTTGCCTGCTGTCCACAGGCCTTTCTGACCAGCGTTCTGCAGCCACAAGACGATGAGGCAGGAAAGGCATAGCCTTTGGTGCAGCCCACAGACCCTGGCCATGTTCTTGAACTCCATTTCCTTGGCAGACCAATGTGTGAAACAGCCTGGTGCAGTGCTGCAGGAAGTGGGACACCTGGTAAACTGAGGATGGCACGTGCTATCTAGTGATGTTCAAATTCTTCAAAAAATAAATAAACAAATAGTGGGCTAAGCAAACAAAATGTATCTCGGCCACCTCTAGACTGTGTGAGGTCGGCTTGAGAACTCAGGGATATGGATGAACACTCTGTGTTCCCTAGGATTTTTTTTTTTAATCACAATTCTCTTCAGAGCCATCTAAGCCTGTAGACCCACTTCAGGAACGAGCCCCCAAACCATCATCAGAGGCAAATTAAAGTGTTTTTCCCAAACTACCCTTTTTCTGGAAGGTATTCAATCAGAATATTCCTTTGCAAACTTTCTGTTCTCTCTGTAAGTGGTAGCATTTTGCTATATGGAAAAGATAAGGACAGTCTCAAACCTATCCAAAGGCACCTAATTTCCCTGTGACAAAAGTCCCACTATTGTCAAGTAGAGCCGTGTCTGAGCCACCTGCACAGTACAACTCTATTTTCAACAGAGCTGTTAAAGTAATCTGTCCTCCTTCACAGCCAGCCAAGAGTCTGTTGGCATATGGCCTCCATGTGTCTGAAAGGCTATTTCTACCCACGATTCCTTTATTTTGAGCTGCACATTAGCCTGTCATCAAGACACTGTTGCAAAAAAAAAAAAGTGGCTGCTCACCTTTGGTTTTCTCTTGATTTTTTAAAATAAATGAGGGCCTTGATTACATTATGATTTTCTGGGTTTAATGGCTTATTTGGATGAAATTTCACATTGCATGTTTATTACAAATAGCCAGGTGGAGCATGAAGACGAATCATGATCACAATTTGGCCTCCCAGATTATTTATGGTGGAAAAATGGAAAGCTGCATCATGGGGGAACATTCTTATGAATGTTATTATAGATGGCATCATGGCTGTAGCCCAGCATTTTGGCATTTGGCACTAATCACTGGTGTGCCACACATCAAAAGAACGAAACATACACATGCTCAGTGCTACATATTAATGTGCCTTCAGAGGGAAGCAGGGGACTCCTGACAAGCATGGAGCAAGGAAATGAGCAATTGCATGCATACCTTTCCCTTCTCTCCAGTGTGTGGGCACTGTGTGGCCTTAGGATGTGACAGAAGGGCAGGGAGAATGACTAATGGGTGATTCAGAACTAAGTAAGGCTTCTGACATGAAACAGTGGTCATGTATATTGGAGCCAAAAGCACAGGTCTGCTAACTTTTTCTTTAAAAGGGCAAATAGTAAATATTTTTGGCTTTACAGGTCCACAAAGTCACTGACACATATTCTTTTTTTTTTCTATAATTCTTTAATAATGTAAAAACCATTCTTACATTACTGTTATCACGAGCTGCCCAGAGACAGGCCTTGCTGGATGTAGTCTGATGACTCCTAACCTAAGTAAATTAAGTGGTCATCTGCCAGTGACCTCAAGCCAACAGGGCATGTAAAACTCATGAAAGCAGCTGAGGATCCTCTTATTTGAGTCAGAGCTATGGCCTGATTACACATAAGCATAGATTATACATAACTGGTTGGACATTGTGTATTTGTTTCTATTCACCCCTTGACTGCAACCACAATTCTTATGGCCAGGAACTGAAAATGCTCCTTTGGATTAAGCTCAAATGCTGCTCTGACTACTACAGCATACCCATCTCGCCCCTGAACCCCCGACACTGCCTGGTACCCCAAGCTCTCCGTATATGGAAATACAGCTGATGACAACAGCTAATAACCTCCCCATAACCCTTTATGCTTCATGAAACACTTGCACCAGCATTGTCTCACTCAAGTTTCAATTGCAGCCAGAGAGAAAGGCTCTTAAAGGTCAAGTGTGTTGTCCAAGGTCTCATTACTGGGGGGAGGCAAACAGAACCTGAATCTCCCTTCACCTGTCCATCTTTCTTCTCTGAGCGCTTGCAGTTTCCTTGAAGTCAAGAACATGCCTTATGCTCCTCTGTAGCCCTCCCAGACAGAGCCTGATAACTGTGGGCCCAGCACATGATGGCTGCTTAGTAGATACCTTGGTTTGACTTTGAAGTGAAGCCCAGGTACACAGGCTGAGAAGACATTGAAGACCATTAGGTACAAGGTAGGAAAGGAGAGTGAGGCAGCTGCTGCTCACCAACCCCCACAGGCCCAGACACACTCCTTCAGTCACGAAGCCCCAGGAGGTGATGCTGGGAGGAGCCACACCTCACACTTCGTGGTCTCCTCCAATACCCTCACCCAACCCTCATCACAAACACTCCCTGCATCTCTCTTCCAAAACTCATTCCCATGAGCATCCAGGGAGTATGGTGCAGAGCAACGCTTTTAAAACTGTGGGTCAAGACTTATCAGTTCATAAACTCAATTTAGTGGCTCAAGGCTGGCATTTTTATTAATGAAATGAATACAAAATACCAAAATGCATTTCACATTCTAAGGTAAGGATGGGTAAATATTGTTCCATGAAACTTTTGTTTGCTGTGTGTGTGTGTGTGTGTGTGTGTGTGTGTGTACCTGTTTGCGTGCGTACCATATTACAATATAAAAGTTCAAGCAATTCTAAGTGGCAACACCACAAGCTCTGGAGCCATGTGCCCGGGGTCAAATCCATTTCTGCCACAGGTAACTGCTGTGTTACCTTAGGCAATTTCCTTAAACTCTCTGTATTTCAATTTGCTTATTTAGAGAGTGAATAACTATACCCACCTTATAGGGTTTTTGTGAGAATTCAATGAGTGAATATATAAAAGGCTCTTAGAACACCTGACACATAGCAAGTACTCAAAAAAACAAAACGTCAGCTACCACAACTAGTACTCACAATCACTGACATAACACTGCTACAGGATGGGGGGGACACACTTCTGTTATTCCATCTGAATGATGGAAACTGAGGCAGAGGGAGATGGGCAAAGCAAAGAGTAAAACCACCCAAAGTTTCTACCTCTTTGCTACCCACAAGGCAACACTATCCCATATCACTAAAACTTCTTCCAGCCCCAGGAGATCTTTA
>NW_017731850.1:288918-299414 GCF_001890085.2 Hipposideros armiger | reverse complement strand
GGTCTTACCAGTGCATGAAGAAAATACCATGTTCATTCATTAAAAGCTCCCGCCTAGAATGGCTGCCAGGGCCTGGAGCTGGTCTTGCTCTTCCAGTAACTTCTCACAGAATAAAGGTTAAAGGCAAACAATTTCAGAAGTGTAGAGACCTCCAGGAGCTTCTGAGCCTAAACCTCTCCATCTGGGAAGAAAACACAGCCAGGGCCACCTGAGAATGTTCCAGGGCCTCCTTACAACCATCAGGAATCACCTTTCCTGGGCTGCCACTTTTATGCTGTGAAGAGGAACTTAAAACATTTTTGTATTGCATCAGGCAATGATACATGATGGAATGAAATATAAACATTCACACATATTTATAATAAGAGGGGACTTCACAGATGTTCTATTCCATGGAAGGCCTAAGACTAGAAGAACCCAGACCCCCTTTTGCATTATTTCTATGGAGACTGTTGAGACAAATCCGTTCATGCTTCTTTGAAGAAGAAAGTTGACGTTGGCTCAAGATGATGTATCAGTAGCCCAGCAAGGACTAAAACAAAGTTCTCTTGAGTCCACAACCAGAATTCTTTCTGTAACATGACAAGGTCACTATAGGAAACTAGATTTTATTAAGGACCCACTTTATGCCAGGTACTGCACTGGAGGCCTCAACACACTTCCCTTTGAGCTCAAACGAACCTTTGGGGTCAGAGTACGTCCGATGGGGAGATAATGAAACTGAAGTTCTAAACTGCTTTGTCCAGGGTCTGTGAATGATAGAAAGGGGATTGGAATGTGTTCTTTTTGAGCTGTTCTACAGCCTTTCTTTGTAGATCAAGGGACTATGATCACCTACCACATTAAATTTATACGGGCATCTCTTTGCCACCTGTAGTAGGTTGAAAAAATGTCCACCCCAAATATCGGGTCCTAATCCCTAGAATCTGTAAATGTTATCTTATAAGGAAAAGGGGTCTTGGTACATATGATTAAGCTACAGATTTTGAGATGGAGAGATTACCCTGAATTAACCGTGTGGGCCCTAAATTCCATCAGATGTATCCTTCTAAGAGGGAGGCAAAGGGAGACCTGACACACAGAGAGGCGAAGGGGATGTGAAGACAGAGCAGGGAGATTTGAAGATACTAGCCTTGGAGACTGGAGTGATGTAGCCACAAGTCAAAAAATGCCAGTGGCCACCAGAAACTAGAAAAGGCAAGGGAGGGGTTCTCCCTCAGAGCCTCCTGAGGGTGTGCGGCCCTGCTGACAACTTGATTCCAGCCCAGTGGAACAGATTTCAGACTTCTGCACTCCAGAACTGTGACAGCATACATTTCTGTTGTTTTACACCACCAAGTTTGTGGTAATTTGTTACAGCAGACACCGGAAACTAACACCACTCTTGCCATCACTCACATCACTTAAGACAGAGTCCTTACATACTTGTGGCCACATCCACTGTGAAGCCTGTACGGGTCATATTCTCTCCACCTATTCTCAGTGCCTATCACTCACATCAGGTTCCACAGGGAGGGCTCAAGGCGCTTGTGACTCCCACTCAGGAGTCTCCACCAAGAGAAGAAACTATGAGGAACTACCCTGGAGAGCAGCCTCCTTGCTTCTCAACTTGCAGGAAGAGAAAACAGCTCCTATCTCCCCCAGTGATAAGAATCGAGCCGATATAGAAATCAATGATTAATCAGAGTTTCAACATAAAACTCAAAGATTTTCTAAAAATAAAAAACAAACAAAAATAACTTTTCTCAAATGAGTGTTGTTTTATATTTTCTTTCTTAAAAAATGTTTTGAATTTTCAGAAGGCAAAGAATGCACCTCATTTCTTCCTTATTTTAAGTGGTTAATGTCCTTAACATCAAATGGGGGATTTTACTCTGAAACAAGGATATGAAGGCATAACTGGAAAATGCCTGAGGAGGCACAGAGTACATCTGACCTGGAGCCCGGTCGCAGACCTTCATTCTCCAGGTCAGGGTTCAACAGGAACCGGTTTGGTGGTGATGAAAAGCCACAACCCAGTACCTAATCAGTGACCTGGGTGAAGAAGTCAGGTTCCCAGGCAGGAAATACACCCAGTGGCTTGGCATTAACTAACCTCCCGAAAGCTGCATTTTGGGAGGGGGAGGCACTGCTGCTGGCCCCTCCCCCCCACCCTCTAACTGGCTCACACACTAAGAACTGACCCCTGGAAAACATCACATGGACTCAGTAAAAGAAAGGCGATACAGACAGAGAATCACATAAGAACAAAGTGGGAGGAAAGTCTGCCTAGAGTAAGTAAACTCAACAAGGATGGTGCTATCACCAAGCTCTATAAGGCCCCTGCAGGGAATCTGTTGTTTCTGATCCTGGCCCTGTCACCTGCTTTCCTGGGCACAGCATCAATTCCCCTGTGGGGACTATGCCTCTCCTTGCATGGAGTTGCTGACACTGTCTATCATGCTGCCCTACTCTCAGCCTTTCCAGGGAGTAAACACACCTCAATTCATCCAATAAGAGCCTCATCCCTGGGAATCTGACCCTGAATGGAGTGACAAGAAAGATGAGAGAATACCTGAAGATGATATCTCCTTGATGAGAGATCCCATGCAGGCTCTCCCCAAATTTCTTCCCCCTAGATCCCTGATCAGTGTGGCTCTTTAGCCTCTACTCTGATTCTGTGAGATACTCCTTATACTTCCAGAAAATCCCGTTTCTCTTCTTAATAAGTGAAGATCATGTTTTGTGGCTTTCAGTCAAAGAACTTTGGCACAGCCACCAAATTCAAGGTTTCCAAAGCCAGGCTCAGCCTTCCTTTCCAACTTCCTCTTACCCCATTCTTTGTCCTTGCTCCAGGCTGTAATTACCTGCAGAGCTTAAATAATACAGATGCCCAGTGTCCCACCCCTGAAGATTTGGGTGTGAAAGGAGTGGGGCATTGTTTAACACTCCACAGGTGATTCCAGTACACATAGCAGGGCTGACAACTACCAGCCCTGATGACCCTTCATGGCCAAACCTGTAGATTCATTGTCATCAGAACCCATGACACCACACTATTTCCACACCTGTACTCTTCACACGGTCTCCCCTGCCTGCAACATATACCCTGGCCATATTAGTCTTCTTGCTCTCTTCCTGCCACTTCTCTTCTGAAAAGCCTTCCATGGCTTCCCATTACTTCCAATATGTAGTCTGAATGCTTTAGACTAGTCATCAATTTCCTCCATATTTGACCCAATCTAGATTTCCAATCCAGATCCACTATCCACTGCTCCCATCTGGGTCCTCCACTCCAGTCCAATTGTTCCATTACCTATTATCTGGACATACAGAGTTCATAGTACAAACAACAAAGCCCATTCCAGCTTAAACTGGAAATGAGGCTATTATTGTTTCTTTCACATAATCCCTAGGAAGGCCAGAGAATTGGGAACTCAACCAAGAATCACATCAGAATACCCCACCAGACTATGCCAATGGACTCCCTGCTGCAGAGGTACTGCCAACACCTGGCCTAGGATGCTGCCCTTAGTTCTCCAGTAGTTGCTCTCTCTCAATGCCACTTTGTCATACACTGGCCCTGTCCCCAAGAAGACACCATGTGTCTGCTGTTCCTTCCCATCACTCCTTTCAACTGAGTCTTATGCCAATGCAGATGATTGATATAGCCCAGGTCACATACTGCACCCTAGCTGCAAGGGATGCTGGGAAAGCAGGTTTATGACCACTATTTTGGGGAAGCAGGACTCAAAGAGAGGGAAGATCTCCAAATACAAAAAGGATACTCAAAAGCTTCCAGGAAGCCTAAAAGCAAGACGTATGTATACTGATGTGGCATCATGGTTTCCCCCCCACCCCCATCTTTCACCCCCAGCTGGAGCACATTCTTTTTTAAGAGCCCATCTCTCTGCTTAGGGAATAACACTGACTTTGGGGTCAGATCCCAGCTCAAATTTCAACGGATGATGACCTTGGGCAATTCTGGAAAATGGATCGAATTCTACCCTCATGACAGTGATGTTATAAGGAACAGAGATGAATTATAAAGGATGGCCTCTTGGCTGAGTGGTCCCAGTGCTCTGCCAGCCTTGGCAGCAAAACCCTAAAGCAGAAGGAGCAACAAGAAGCATAATGAACAAAACAACTACTCTGAATGAAGGACCAAATGCCTCATTTTCTTGAATTTTCATATAACATGAATTTTCATATAACATGAGGCGGAGAAGCCTCGCCAAAACTTCACTGAGGTTGAATTTTACCACTCTGCAAATGGTGGCTTGGAGCCAGGTTTAAGTTTCTTTTTAAAAATAAAGTAATTTAAAGTTTCTTGTGCCCAACTGTCATGGAGCAAATTCCCACCTGTTACAACGACACAGCAAGCGAATCATAGTTCTTATTATATGTGGTGAGCTTAGTCATTCCCAATTCATCCTTTTCTATGCTTTTTGTGTTAAAGAATCCCCTCCAAGTATTGTAGATGAGGACTTCTCATAATAGTTGTATGCATTGGCATCACAGGGACCTGTTACAGTGCAGATTCTGATTCAGTAGGTGTGGGGTGTAACCTAACACTGCATTTTAGCATTCCCCGGGTGATGTTGCTGGTGCTGCTCCGTGGACCACACTGTGGATATAAAGATGGCAGACAACATCTCTGGGGGAGGAAAGTCCAATTAACCACCTCATTCAAAATTCTGGAGACCAGAACGAGTTTACTTCATAAAAAGCAATACATCCCACTCTTCATCAGGAAGTCTTTTTAGGCTTCCTGCTACAATGCTCAATCTCTATACTTTGATGCCCCAGCTAGAGAAATATTAAGCTCCTTGAAGGAGGGAAGCAGCATCTTACTCTCTACAGTCCAAATGCTATCACACATATTTTAGGCTTTCATAAATACTTGATAAATGAAGCACAAAAATAAAATGAAAAGACCTGCTGGAGTGATTAGAGCAGGGTAAAGCCAGTCCAGGAAGGCTTCCTGGAGAACGTGGGCCTTCAAGAGATTCAATAATGAGGAAAACCCCAGACTCAAGAAGGAAAACAGCCTGTTTCTATAATACATATGTTTCCTTCATCCTCTGGAAAGCAACCTTCAGTTACCAAGGCCTCCTGTTTTTCTTCTCTGTCAAGACAACCTTGAACTTGAAAAACAATGAAAACCCATCAGCTGCCCTTTAAATATACAAAATATGCAGCTGTCATTTCAACATGATATTTAATCATTCAAAGTTGCAGCATAAAGTAGACCCATATATTTCCCAGGAAGCTTCGCTTCTGCTAGTATATCATGTCTTCCAAGAAATAATACATAAAGCCAGAGACCAAATGACTTCAGCTCTGCCCAAACACTCTATCTGTAGTGTTTTATTTCTAAAATGAGCTGGACTTTTCTTCCCCTTCACTAGTGAAAGAGGATGGCTTTCTCTACGAGTTCAGTGAACCTCATCACTCCCAGCTGGGCCTGACTCCCATCTCTGCATGACTTTAGTTTCATAACCAGTTAGACATTTAACAAGTACAATGGCAGTTGGATGCTGCAGCCTTGCCTCCTGATTCCCGTCTGACAGATTCTGGTAACACCACTTCTCTCCACCTACCAGCCACCCTTGAAACGTGGAAAGCAGTGTGATGAGATGTCTAAAATGCCTCTGGCTGTCAGAATAGCTCTTACACACAGTAAGTGTAAACAGGAAATTTTGTCAATTTTCTCAATTGGCAGAAACCCTAACATCAGAAAATGCTAAAGCTTGTTAGCCCGAGACATCTCTCATTCATACTTGCTTACAGCACTGGGGCTGACATCCTCCTCCATTTTTCCACTTGGAGCTAAATAATAAAGAATTTAGGCACTCTCACTTCTAGTGAGGAAGACCCTGGGAAGCAGCAAAGCTGCCCAGATATTCTTTGATTCACCAAACATGTATTCATCACCTACTAAGTGCCAGGCTATGAGGAAAAGAGCTACCAAAAGGATGATAACTGGATCGATTCATTACAATCTTCCTCTTTGACAACTGAGGCATCCAGGATTCCAAAAACCTACCTGGCAGGACACAAACAGCAAATTCTGAATTCCCAAACAACAGTCTAAAAGTCCAGTGAAAAGTCCACATTGCCCTGGAGTTTGGTGAACTTCCCAATCACCACACACTTAGCAGGTGCTCACTAAATGGTTGGTGAATCAAGAAAGGGCTGGTCCATGGGTGCAATTTTTGGAAGGTGGCGCTTTTCAAAGAGAAGGTTCTAGAGATTGTGCCTTTCTTGGAAGATGTAACTAAGGCAGGACATGTGTTTACCTGGCAGCCCCCTTATCAGAGTTAAGAGAATGTAGTAGTTTTCTACTGCTATATAAAAAATTAATACAAATTTAGTGGCTTAAGAGAAGATCTATTTATTAGCTCACAGCTCTGTAGATCAAAACTCCAGGCACAGCATGGCTGGCATCTCTGCTCAGGATGTCAAGGTGTTGCTTTAGGGCAGCGGTTCTCAACCTGTGTGTCGCGACCCCTTTGGGGGTCGAGCAACCCTTTCACAGGGGTTGCCGGGTACTCGTATGTGGGCATATCTGCATGTGGGCCTGGAGACAGATAGAGGAGCAGTGTCTTGGTTCCTAAGACCATCGAAAATATGTGTTTTCCGATGGTCTTAGGCGACCCCTGTGAAAGGTTGAAAACCGCTGCTTTAGGGGGAAATCCACGTCTCGGCTCATTCAGGTCTTCATTCCTTTGCCTTCATTCTCAGCTCCTAGAGGCTACATCCCCTGTCAGTGGTCCCCTCAACCTTCAAAGCCAGCAATGGAGAGTTTCTCCCCCGTGAAACCCCTCTCATGCTTTGACTGTCTGACTTCCCCTGCCTCTGACCTCTAGATGCAGATTTAAAGGATCATGTGACTTCATTAAGCTCACTCTGAAAATCTACCTAGTTTCAGGTCAACTGAATTGGTGCCTAAATTACTTCTGTAAAATCTCTTCACTACGACACCTAAGTTAGTGTTTGAATAAGTGGGAGCAGGTGTGTGTACACATGGTTCAGGAATTTCGGGAGCCATCTCAGATGTCTGCGTAGAGCCAAAGTGACTTTCTTAGGATCACGATTTGTATGGCTTCCCTCCTTTCCAGGAGCAGCAGTCACTGCACAGGATTTTAATCCCTGAACCTACTAAACAGTGCACAGCCACTGCGTCCCCAGCCCAGGAGGTTGAGAAGATAGAAGAAATATGAGCATGCAAGGCCCCTCATCTCAGGGAGCTCCACGGATAGTCAGGGAGATAACATCTGTGCCCCCATCTGAGAGGTGACATAGGTGGCTCATCATTTGTGGGAAGATCAGTATAGGAAGACTTTGAGGAAGAAGTGGGGACTTGAAATTGTCACTGAGAAATGAGCAAGTCATTGCATGATAGAGATAAGTTAGAGCTACTGTGACCAGCTCAGCTCCCTGGAGTTGCCTCCTGACCAGACTCTAAGCAATGCTGGGGCCGCTGGGGCCTTTGTGCTGGAAACACATGAGGAGCTGAATGGAAGCAGAGTCACTCTCTGGCCAGGGAGGGCTGCGACAGCAGCAAGCCTAGGAAAACCAAGCGTCAGCAGTCTGGCTAATGGTAGGAGGAACGAACAGGCCTCAGCTGCTCTACCAAAACGTGTCTCTATATAGAGTTGTCTCTTTTTCACTCTGGGCACATGACCAGGCCTGAATTTTTACTCAAATTGCAATTACCCAGGAGCAGCACCAAAATTTAACTGTGCTGCTTTACTCCTGAAAACCCTTCAGTGGATCCCAAACAGAAATTTCAAGCCCTTGAGCTTTGGTCTTGTCTGAACTGGCTGCATGGTGGCTGAGCTAACCCACCGGGCTGGTCTCGTGATAACATGAAAGGGAGAGTACAGAGCTAAGCAGTCCTTATTCGCCCTTCAGGAAGCCTGGCTTTCAAAATAGCTGCCTAGCTGAAGAGGTCAAGAAATCCAGTTTCTGGGCTCAAAATGAGTTCTCTGTCCTAGGCAGTACCTGCGTTTGCCTTCCCTGAGCTGATAAGTCACCTGGCTCAGGCTTGTGGGTGATGGCTGCAAGTAAATGCAATGTAAAGGGGAAATAAACACATACTGGTTGAATATTTTCAAAGTTTTGCACCCACTGCATCCTCTTTCCATTACCCTGAGTACCTCCTTGTTAACAAGTGACAAAACAGCCTCCTAAGCGGTAATTTTTTAGGGTCGTCTCTTTGCATTAACATCCTGTGAAACCGTTTAACAGAATTGTTAAATACCACCCCAATCACTTTCATTTCATGGTTACTTCTGGCAGGTACATATGGCAAAAGCTGATATTCAGAGGCTGATTAACACAGACTTTTCCTTTGCCCAGGGGAGATAAAATCTTAAGTGTCCTCCATGATGGCTTGACTTTTCAGAGGCCTGGGAGGAATCAAGTTCCTTTCAAAGAGAGTGTGTTTGGGTCGGAGTAGCCAGAACATTTCTGAGGAGTGATAACTTCTATAGGGATGCATACCCAAGGGAAAATAGAACTTCATTTCCCAGTTCCAAGCTGAGCCTCCTTCATTTATTTATTCAGTTAACAGATATTCATTGAATATCTGCTGCATGCCAGGCACTATGCTAGGATGGAGGTAAAGTATTAGGGAGCAAAATTAGGAATTGCTCCTGCCCTCAAAGAATTAAAAGGAAGTCAGACATCAATCAAATGATCTCACAATTAAATGTAAGATGATAACTGTCAATCTTGTTTCAAGGGCGGTTTAATCAAGTCAGGGAGGATGGACCAGACTTCCCAGGGGAGATCTGAAGATGTCAACTTGATGAAGGGGCTGGTGGGAGGCAGGTAGAGCATGGAGTATCAGGGAAAAGCATTCTGGGAAGAGGAAGCAGCATGTACTAAGGCCAGGGATAGGAGAAAGCCTAGCTATGGCCCATGGGAGGAATTGAAGGCGGCCGGTGAGGCAGAACAACTAAAGGGTATTATGGACTGAAATGTGTCCCCCCCACATTCATATGTTGAAGCCCCCACCATGACAATATTTGGAGATAGAGCCTTCAGGAGGTAAGTAAGGTTAAATAAAGTCATAGGATGGGGCCCTAATCCAACAGGACTGGTGTCCTTATAAGAAAATGAAAAGATTTCTCTCTTGGAGTATGCACAGAGGAAGGACCCTGTGAGGACTCAGGGAGAAGGCTGCTATTTGCAAACCAAGGAAGACGTCTCACTAGAAACCAACCCTGCCCGCACCTTAATCTCAGGTTTCTAGCCTCCAGAACCGTGAAAAAATAAATGCCTGTTGTTTAAGCCACTCAGTCTGCGGTATTTTGTTATGTCAGTCCAAACAGATTAACATAAGGGGAGAAATGCTCTGGATAAAGTTGAAGAGGCAGCTGACCCTGAAGGGCCTTATCGTAAGGATTCTGACCCTTGACATAAGAGTTGTTGGAAAGCCTCTGACAGGCTTGGATTTGGTGGGGTTGTGGATGGAGCCATCAATGAGATTCCAGTGGCTGCAGCATGAAGAACAACCTGGATGAGGCAAGAATAGATGCAGACATTCCTCCAGTGATGACATGTCAAGTTTAGGTCCCTCATGTCGAGAGCAGACTTGCTGGACATAAATAAAGGTATTCCAGGAGCTTGAGCTCTTTGAAGGTCCTCGCAAAGGAAGGTGCCCACTAGAGAGGAGAGCCTAGGTGAGGCTGAACACATCTGTTTACAAGAACTTACAGACGCAACGATCCTAGTCTCCTCTCCAGTGCTCAGTAAATAGCCAAGGAGTAAAGGTAGAGAGAGTCAGTTGGATTGTCCCAGGGTGGGAGACCAGCAGAGAAGGAGGGCAGAAGGAAAAAGCAGTACAGACGACCGTGTCATTCAACTGGTAAACCAGAAGACCTTGTCTACTGGGGCAGGATGGGGCCCCTTGATTTCCAATTCACTATTCTTCCTCTCTGCTGTCTCGGCTCACAAATGGCTTTTATTCTGAGTGGTTTTAGCATTAATAAGCTGAATGCTTTGCTCAGCTGAGGCCTCTGCTGCCTTGTTACACTTTGGCAGCCCCCATGAGGCATACGACTAAGACAGATGAACAGACTTGCTAATGAATGGGGTCTGGGATTCCAATATTCCCTTCCACGAAAACTATGCATCTCTCCAGCAGGGAAATGAAATCTTTGAGACAGCCTGATTATAAAAATAAAGCAGCATTATTATATTCGTCTGCCAGGCTGATCACAGGACACTTGCAATTTATGACAGATATCACAAATAGAAAAACAAGCATGAAATACCACTTATTACAGCCACATGTACATCAATAAAGGGAAGAAGAGAACACAGGCCTGAATATTTGAGGCAAAACTTTTTCTTGAAATATCCATACATTGGAGTCAAAATAACATCATATACTAAATAAGTCACTAATTTAATTTGGTAATATTTCTCTGAGAGATGGAATTGGCATATCCCTTTATACCACAGAAAAAGCTTTTGCTAAGAAAGTTAATGACATAAACATG
>NW_017731850.1:283871-285533 GCF_001890085.2 Hipposideros armiger | reverse complement strand
AGGGGTGCATATATTTTTTCAAATTATTGTTTTCATTTTCTTTGGATAAATATCCAGAAGTAGAATTGCTGAGTTATATAGTAGTTCTATTTTTAGTTCTTTAAAGAACCTCCATACTGTTTTCCATAGTGGCTGCACCAATTTATATTCCCACCAGAAAAATACAGTATACTTCTTTTAAACTACTATTGTTCCACTTTGAGTGGGTGACATCTAACAGCAAGCCACATGTGCAATAGACACAAATATGGGTGTCCATCAACCTGGATGCCACATGCATTGAGAACAGCTCCTAGTGAGAGTTGAGAAACATACGATGGAAGGTCTAGAAAAGCCTGTTGAAAAGAAGGCTCATTTTGCATACATATCCTCAACAACTATAGAATGAAAGCCAAATGCACCAGTTGTTTTCCTCCAGAACAGGCAGATATCCTGACCAGCAACTTCTGTTCTGGCATCAGAGAAGTATTACCACGGCCATATTAGCCATAACCTTGCAAAAGGTAATAAGTCTACTACTAATTTCTTATTGAGCTGCCAAAAGTTATGAAGAGACAATCATATTTTCAGGTATGTACACTTATATATTATTTTTGTTTTCTCCTGCAAATTGCTTGGGGGCTAGGAGGCATCCCGGCATCTCTTTCTCTCCCAGAGTTCCCAATTTGTTTTCATTAGTCACCAGCCCAGCACCTCAACTAGACTGAAACACAATTGCAAAAGATGTAGAAAGGAAAATTAATATTTTCTACATAGACTTCCTCATCTTGGGTAGATTTATGAATTGCGTCTCTGTTATGCAAAAGTTAGCATTTTTACGACGAGGGGGGAAATCCTTAATTGTTTTTTTATTGCCTCAAGAGCTCCACAGACATCTTGTGCTATGTCATCATTTACATTTCACATTAAATGCAAAGTGTTTGAAATGAACAAATATTTGTTTTAATTTGATACATCTGTTAGCTGAAATGCTAAAACGATGGCTAACTCACTATATTAAATTCAGCAATTTGTAAACAATTTATATATTCATTTGTTCTGGGTTAAAAATGCCCCAAAGCTTAAGTTTATGAAACCCACAAAGTAAATTGCATTGTATTAATCTGATGGATGCAGGCCATGATTTCTTCCTCCTCACTCCATTAATTTATTTCCTAATTTGAGTTAATTAGTGAGGTTCCTATTTTTAAAAGCTCTTTAAATTCACTGGGAGAGGGGCACATTTACAAGAACTGCTTTGAAAACCTACTGCAGAGGAAATGGGCTAAATACAAATGGTAAATTTCCCTGAGATATTATCACACTTGGAGCACCTGATTGCCATTCAACAATCTTTATGCCTGGAACTTGGTGGGTGATGAATACATCGTTGTTATAAGGAAGAGGGAGAGAACAAGAAGGAAGGAATGAGAGCAGCAACAAGAACAAACTCATTTCAGGCGATAGCTAACTGTGTGAGTTATCTTCAAGGTCCTACTCATCTCTAAATAAAAATCTGTGGCATTCTGATTTTATGCTACAAAATGGAGACTGCCTTCAACTTAGAACAATACCCCTGGGAGGAGAAGAGACATCTATGCAAAGAAATACAAAAAGTCGGGCCGGCGGAGTGGTACGTTGGTTAAGAGCTGGCTTGGGACGCCAGAGGGCCCCTGTTCTGAT
>NW_017731850.1:267663-282328 GCF_001890085.2 Hipposideros armiger | reverse complement strand
TTCTTGCCACTTTCTGAAGCAGTTCTGGAAGCCTCTTTGGTGAGTGTCTTTAGTTGCGCTGTCATGGCTGCCTCGATGTCCTGAACCATTTTGACTTTGGGGAAGCGCCAGAAGTCACATGGTGCCAGATCTAGTGAATAAGGTGGATGAGGACACACCATACTGTTTTTATTTGACAGAAATTGCCATACCAGAAGTGATCTGTGATACGGAGCGTTGTCATGACGGAGGATGATTTACGGCACACTTTAAAACACACTTTCTCTCAACCGTAGCTCACACCCGACTGACTGTACCAAACAAGTTGGAACTTGTCACCCACTGTTATTAAGGTTCAACGTGCCACTTCCCATATTGAAGATCCCTGCCTTTTCGTTGGATGGCACTCAGCAGCAGCATTCACTGTATTCTTTATCACAACAGAAAAGCTCCATGTCACACATCACCTCTGGTACAGCAATTTTTGTCAAATAAAAACATTACAGTGTATCCTCATTCATCTTATTCACCGGATCTGCCACTGTGTGGCTTCTGGTTCTTCCCTGAAGTCAAAATGATTCAGGACATCAAGGCAGCCACAACAGCACAACTAAAGACACTCACGAAAGAGGGCTTCCAGAACTGCTTCACAAAGTAGCAAGAACGATGGGATAAGTGTGTTCAAAGGGAGAGGGAGTATAAGTGTGTTCAAAGGGTAGGGGGATTAATGGCAATGTGTCTTTTACTATAATAATTTTTTTAAATTTAAACATGCACCATACTGTTTGATCATACCTAGTATGTGCATTTGAACTAGGTCTTCTCTTCTGTAAGCCTCCAGTTCCTCCTCTATGACATGGAAATATAAATCACCTAGCACAGCCCCTGATGCAGACAAGGCATCCAAAACTGAGAACTTCCTCCTTTCGTTTTGCACAGACACAAAGTCAAGTTAGCTGTATGGACCACCAGAAGCCAGAGTCAGGGCTGGGACAAGACTAGGTTCTTTCCATCTCTCTTCCATTCCCTTCCATTTTTTTTTTTCTTGTCAAACTCGGTCCTGGAACCTGTTACTCAGGTTTCCCACACCAAAGCAAACAGTACCATGATTTATTCCTTCTCCTGACTCCACACTGAAGAGGGGAGAGGGCAGAAGGGGAAACATTTGTTACATCAACTCCCCCGTGACTCACTCACACACCCACATCTTTTTCTTGTTTCTGTTAAAATATATTTTTTTTAAAGCTTCTCTTGCACAAACTTTGTGTCTCCATTAAAGCCCCATCTCTCAGGACCAGCAATCAGGCCCCTCTTTTGAAGGCTTGGGTGTCTGCAGATGGTGGGTTCCTTCCTTCCTTCCTGACAGAAGGGCCTGACTTTAAATATTGGCATCACAACAAAAGCTTGGAAAATGAAGAGGTTTCTCTCCATGGGAATTGGGTATTTTGGATGATCAATCAAGTCCCAGGAATCTGTGAAGCCAGATTTTCTGGATCACACAAACATGAGGTGACCCTGCCATGTTTCTCTGCTCAGCTAAGGAACAGACCCACCACAGCAGAAACTCAGGACCAACCCTGGGGAGTGCTGTCTGAGAGCTGCAGCACTCTGGGGAAATAAAATAGCAGCCTGGAGTGTGTGTTCCTGACAGCCTTGCTTCTCCAAAGGAGAAGAAAAACTAACAAACAAACAAACAAGAAAATCTAACTGCCTGAGAAGGGTTCTCCAGGGTAAAGACGGGCTCAATAACAATGTTCCCTTTTATCTCCACAGTACTTGGTCTTTCTCAAAGGACGTCCACCTCTTGCTCCTTACTTAATTTGACCCACATCTTTCCCAGTATTATTATCCCCATTTTACCCAAGATATTGTAACTTGCTGGAGGTCCCAAAGGTGCTATTTTGGAATATACCCAGACCTTCTGACTTCTGGTCTAGTGCCGTTTTCACCATAACCTTAATCCTCAAAACATAGAGAAGAAACAACCAGAGACTCGGATCAATGCCTCTTCAGCCTCAAGAACCTAAGTTTACACTTTGAAGGCAAGACGTCAGGTTAATAAGGCCACAAGGCGTCGCAGGGTGGGGTGGGGGGATGTGCTCGCGGGCTGCCCTCCACCCGGGACTCACTCAGGAAGAGGATGGTCTGCCTCCGGGCTGCTCTGCTCTCCTCGCTCTCAGACTTCCTCAGCTGTGCCTGCTGCCCCTTCCAGGCCAGGGTGCCCTGTTTGCTCTTCCTGAGCACCTGCATCATATTCCAGCACATGAAGGTCACGGCGACCAGGACCACGAGGTAGACCGCAAAGGCGCTGAAGATGCTGGACTGGAACACGGTCCAGCGGCTGGAGAGGTTGGTACAGATGGACATGTTGGAGGTCTCTGGTTGCTCGTGGTGGCGGGTGAGCGAGCGGTTGCAAGAGAGACCCCGGTGACTGTGCACGTGCACCAAGGGGTACTCAACTCCCATGGCAAAAAGCAAAGGCAGTGCCACCAGGGTGGAGGTGATCCAGACGAAGCCAATCAGCAGCTTCACCTGGCAGGGCCCCGACACAGCCTTATACCGGAAGGGGTGGCAAATGGCAACGTAGCGCTCGAAGCTGAGCGTCAGCACATGCAGCAACGTGGCGTAGCTGCAGGTCTCGAAGAGGAAGTTGTGAAGCTTACAGGACAGGGCGTAGCTGGGCGTTGTCAGCGGGTTCCAGATGATGCTGTAGAACTCCATGGGCATGCCAATGAGGAAGACCAAGATGTCCGAGCAAGCCAGACTCACCATGTGATCCGTCACCTCCTTCTGCAAGTAGCCTTTCTTCTGCAGCACCTGGGTGACTCGAATGGTGACACTGTTCCCCACGATGCCCATCACGAAGATGACCAGGTTCACCAGGATGAGAGTGATTTTGATCCAGGTGGCCACCTCGAATTCGGGGATATGGCTGTGATCAATAACATGGGAGCAGTCATTGCGGAGGCCTCCGGGTGAAGCCATCAGGAAGGAAGCCACAAGCCACCAGGTCCAAAGACCTTCTGGACTTCTCTCCTTCTCTCAGTGGAGCCCAAAGTTCTTGGCTGCAGTTCAGCAGGGCTTTTTCTCACCCGCGCTTACCTGGAAAAGGTAACTTAGTATTTCAGGTGCTTTCATGAAACTTCCTGGAGCAGCCCAACCTGGCAGAGGCCCGGGAGGTGCCTGGGGGTGGAGATTGGGGACGTGTGTAAGAGTGAGGCAGGCAGAGCGCAGAGGAAGGAGGTTCTAACCTGCTGGCAGGCAGCGAGCCCCGCAGCCCCCAGCGCGCCGGCCCTTCTCTGTGCCCCAGGAGCGCTTTGCCCTACAGCCCTCCGCTCCCCGCCCGGCTGCCTGGCACTTGCCCGCCCGAACCCACCCTCCAGGAGCAACCTCTTCGGCGCTGCTGGAGGCTGGTTGGTCAGCGATCAATTATTAACCACCGCTGACTGTTCTCAGCGGCCCGGCTGCGGACCAGCCCAGCAGCGGGGTTTGACTCAGCTCACAGGCATGGTTCCGAAATCAGATCTTGGCTCGGGAGCACTGAGCGGCGGTGGCCCCACCTCTCCGCCACCCATGCGGTAACCGCCGAGCCAACAACGCTGGCCTGCTGCCCGGACGCGCATCCCAGGAAGCTAGAGTGCGCTCCCAGGCTTGCAGTCCAGGATTGGGGCTGGGAAAGACGAACTTCCCTTCTCCTGTCCTGCCCCCACTGCCACAGCTACACTGGGGTTCCTTCAAAAACTGGGCCACCATCTGTTTAGGGGCGGCTGGACCCGGGCGCCCGCCTCGGTCCCTGGCCAGTGGGCCGGGCCGCCCTTGGAGGAGGCAGCAAGCGCTCGCCTCCTTGGCACCCTGCCTCCCCCTTCGGGGCCCTGGGGTGTTTGCAATGAATGGCTGTGCTGAGCGTTGCCTGGGGCCGCTGCCTCAGAAAATCGGCCCCAAGCAAGCTAATAACTCTAAAAGCCCTGCCTTTTCCGAAAGCCTCCCGTGTTCCGCACATGGCTCGGCCTCGCCTTCCTGCTGAGAGATTCAAAGAGGGCTGGGTTCCTCGTTTCAGTTTCACTCTACAGTTCAGTCCCTTCTCCCGACAACAGAGGGAAGTCTCTAATTGGGGGCATGTATATTGATAAGGATGCCACAATCGGCCGGGATGCCGCTGCTGGGGAGAGCGACCTCCGGAGGGAGTTGCAGTCAGGAAGTGAAGGACAGCAGAATTAGGTTGCAGGGCAGTCTCCCGACAGGGCCACAGAGTGGAAATGGCATTAACGATCATGACATTTTCCCTCTCTTGAGAGTGAGGAAAACCTCTAATGGGCCCATTTTCATCTTCTAATTCCAAAATCAAAGGGAATGGTGGGGGGAGGAGTAGCGAGGCTATCCTATGCATTGCAGAATGTTTAACACCTACATGCTCTCCCCCACCACCACCACCACCACCATTATAGCTAAAATGTCTCCAGACATTGCTAAACGTCTTCTTAGGGGGCAAAATGGGCCCAGGTGAAGAACCACTGCCTTGAAGGAAGAAACTAGATCCCTTTGATCTGTCTATGGTAAGGGCCTTGCATGGGGCCAACGCTAAAAAAAAGTCCTCGAATTATCAAAACCACCCCCTTCCTTGTGATGTGACCATTGTAAAGGTGAAGACACTGAGGTGTCCAAAGGATAGATGCTTCCCCAAGGCCATACTACAGTGAGTGAGACACTTGAAATTAACCTAGATCTGTCAAACCCTGAGTTTACACTCCTATCAGGGAGGGAATTCTGGGAGCACAGTAGGTGCTCAGGAAGTGAGTCCTGAATAATGCACAAAAAGATATAGGACAGTATTCTGAACGGAAGCCTAAACACATGGTCTGAAGACTTCAGGGAATATTTAATTTTGACACTGTCTCAGGGAGAAAAAAAAAATTCTCTCTCTTTTTGTTCTCTCTGTTAAATTACAAGCTCCAAAGCCACGAACTATATCATCTCCCTCTCTGAAACCTCTCCGCAGCACCCTAAATAGTATATTTTGCCGGAGCCCCCCCACACACACACACCCTCCTGTGTGCTATTTGACCTACTAACTGGCTGGGAAACTTCAAACGTATTGGTGAAGTGTGCTTACCTAAAGGACCTAGAGGGTCATATAGCTGTCCCATAAAGCTCACCGGGTAAGCATGGACTCTCAGGGCTTCATAGCTACAGTTTAGATTCTTGAATGGACTTCTTTGCAAAAGACCCTGGTTGTTGCCTGTCCCAGAGCTATTGAGAAGGTAGTCTAGGAAGACACACATTCCAGCCCACCTTCACCACCACCACCACCACCACCAGCAGCAGCATACGTACATAAGCACACTGGTTGGCCTCTGCCCAGTTCTTTCATCTCTATATAGGAAATAAGCGGGAACCTCACAAGTATTCCTCAGCCACAGATACTTCCTTTGAAATCCTCTTGGTCATTTCATTCTCTGAACCCCTATTACATGCCAAGCACTTTCACATAATTCATTTCTTTTGATCTTCACAAGGCTACAAGGTGGACATTATTACCCCATTTTACAGATGAGGAAATTAAGGATCAGGGTAATAAAAGATACCTACCATAAAGGGCCAGAGGCAGGATTCAAGTCCGTGTGGCACTAAAGCACTTTCCACCCTAGGCTGCTATCTCTCTGCAGGACAAGACTGTGTCAGGCTGAAGAGTAGCATTTTGGAGAGGGGAATTTTTTTAAGTCACCTATCCCGAAGCTCTCCCCAGCTGCAGCATGCCAATTATCCCACAATATATTTTATAAATCCAATTTGCTCTGCTCAGGCAAGATTTCCATCATTGTTCAATTTCTTTCATCAAAAAATTTGCACCAAAGTATGAACAAAGATTACAAATATGTGGCCAAACAGCAAAAATCAAGCTAATTAAAATTCACTCCTTACAGTAGAGATGGATAAATGCATTTTGAACAAAGGTCCAGGAGAATTAAATTTTCATTTCACCTTTGCTTTTTCTAAGACCAATTAAAAACTGTTTAATGTGCTCTCATTTGTTGATAACAGACTGGTATAACACCTGGCCTAGATCTATGTAAATCTGGATTTTTAATTAGCATATTGTATAGAGGAAAGCAAGGAATGAAAAGTGAAAGAAAAAAATACTTTAGGTATCCTTTGATTTCAGCTCTACTCAGGGGTCACTCTAGGCTCTACACAAATTTATATTCACATTTTACATATTCTTAGTAACCTTTCAGGTCATCTAGGCTAGTAGCTTGCATATATTTTTTTAACACTAAATCTCATCTTTAGTATAAAATCTTACACTGGCACCCAAAGTGAAAAAAAAATAAGTACACTTACACATACATATATATTATATTTTTGTAAATTTAAATTCATTTTGTATGCTTAAATTGTTACCATTTACTCATTTAAAGTGAATCAACAATTTGTACCCTAAAAAGTGAATAATACCTTGTTTACAAAGGTTCATGGTAAAATCACGGTGACTATGCATTAAGCTACAAAGAAAACTTCAATAATTTTCAAAAATAATAAACAATATAGATAACTTTATTTGTAATGCCATATAACTAAAAATTAATAACAGGAGCAGAAAATTGAAACCTAAAACTTCACCGTCTCAAATTTTTTTATATCTCCAGAACAATTCGTGATCAAAGAGAAAACCAAAACCAAAACTGCAAAATATTCGGCAAATAATGACCACAGAAATACTGCATATCAGGATTTGTGGGAAATAGCTAAAGGAATCCTCAGAAAAAAATTCATAGCCCTAAATATTTATTCTATTAAACAAGAAAGAATACAAAGAAAAGAAGTTATAAAAAGAATAAAATTAAGGAGAACTATAAGGGATTAAAAAAGATCAGAGTGACTATGAAAGAGCTAAATAATAGAACTAATAAATAAACACCCAAACTTATTTTTTTTTAAGTAAGACTTCTGCTCCTGGTCATCAAGAACAACTAGTATCAGCCTAACAGCCTGCTACCCCCACCCTCCACAGCACAACTGCGCTGCCTTAGAGAAGAGAAACTAGTGACAAGAGCCCTAGCATCACTCCGACTTGCTGCCTGCAGGCACTTTCCAGGACCTGGTGTGGGAAGGGGACTCAAGAGGCACCCAATGATCTTGCTGAGTTGAGGAGACTGATTGGCATTCAGGAAGTGAAGGTTGCTGGGCTTTACAGAGCAGAGTGCTAGAAAGGACGGAGCTATGAAGAAAACAGGGTTCAGAAAATCTGTAGAAAGTTTGTCTTGAGTCTTTGACTGAATACTAAGTGGAGGTGAGACTCCAGGAGCAAGGCAAAGTATACTACTTACGAAAAATCAACTGCTGGGGATGTAAGCCAAACAATTCCTAAAGTCACACAGCTGGGAGATTGTTGAAGGTCTAACCAATGAGTGAGAAGATCTCACTGAACCAACCCTGGAAGGACCAGACCCTAGTAGTGGGACTAAACCAGCCACAGAGCTGAGGCTACTCTGCATCTGCCTTAACAAAATATTGACCTGAGCCATCTAATATGGCAGCTGCCAGCCACACATGGCTACTTATACTTGAAATATGGCTAGTCCAAACTGAGATGTGTTGTAAGTAAGTATAAAGTACATATCACATTTCATAGACTAAGTATGAAAAGAGAATGTAAATGTAATAATTTTTATATATTGATTTCATGTTGAAATGGTAATATTTGGTTATAGTGAGTTAAATAAAATATATCGTTAAAAATAATTTCATCTCTATTTCTTTTCTAAATGTGGCTACTAGACAATTTTAAATTACATGTGGCTTGTATTTGTGGCTCACATTATATTTCTATGGGACAATGATACTACTATAAACACATAGGTAATGAAACAAAAGAATCCAAGAATAAGCCCAAATACTTATAGGAGTTTTGTTTTTGATAGTAGTGACATTTCAAATCAGTAGAAAAAGATGGATTGTTCAACAATTGGTATTGGGAGAACAGGTTAGCCTGTAAAAAAATTAAAGGTTGGATACCTACCTCCACACTTTATTATAATATAAATTCCAGGTAGATGAAAGATCAAAATCTTTAGATTTTAATCATTAAGGAAATCATTAAATGATAAATAAAACACTAGAGAATTTTGAAAATTAAATTGGATTTTTAATTTTATGACATAAATCCTAGAAACTATAAAGGAAAAAGTTAATCAACTTTACTTCACAAACATAAAAAAGTTCCTTTAAGGCAAGAAACACTGTAGCCAAAGGTAAATGACAAATAAACTTACAAAACTTTATGTCATTGTTAATCACACAGTAATGAGTAATTTCCACAACAAGCTCAAAGTGGATAAAATTTCCTTTTATTCCCAAAATTGATCTACAGATTCACTGTAATCCCTTCAATTAAAATTTCAAAGATTTTTTGAGAAATAAATTTTCTAAGAAAAAAGACAGGTGACCCAATTTAAAAAATGAGCCAAAGAGATAAACGGGCACTGCACAGACGATGAATCCAGATGGACAATAAACAATGCAAAGCTACCTAATCTTTTTAGTAGTCATGGAAATGCAAGCTAAAACCACAATTAAGTACAACCACACACCTACCAGACTGACTGACATTTAAAAGAGGACCAATACCATCTGTCTGTGAAGCTGTGGAGTGATGGTGACTCTCATACATTGCAGATGTGAGAGTCAATTGGGGACACCACTTTGGAAAAGAGGTTGGCAGCATCTACTAAAGTTAGATACAAACATATCCTGTGTCCCAGCAGTTCCTCTCCTAGGTATGAAACCTACAGGTCATGTCACCAGAATGTACATATAAAAATGTGTATAAACTTTAATTTTAAAAAATGTGTATAACCACCTGAAACCAATAGTGTATCAATTATAACTATTTTTTTTAATTTATAAATAAAAGAAAATTTGATTAAGAATAAAATGAATGTATATAACAACATTGTCAGTAATTACTCCAACCTAATATACCCCCAAATGTCCATCTATAGAACAGATAAACAAAACTCAGCATATTCATGGAAAATGAATACTCCACTGCTACAAAAACAATGTGATACAATCTTACCACCATAATGATACATGAAAAAGCAAGACACGAATGAATACATGAGTCTATGTATATAATGTTTAAAAACAGACAAAACAGGGCCGGCCGAGTGGCCCGTTGGTTAAGCACTGGCTTGGGACGCCAGAGGGCCCCGGTTCAGATCCCACATATGAGGGCCAGTGACACTGCCCTCCACAGCTAAGATGCTGAACAACAGCTCAACCTGGAGCTGGGCTAATGTGGGTCGCCGGCGACGGCGTAGGCTGCAGCCCCTGTGGCAGTGGGTTGCCATGGGCTACCGTGTGTAGCCAGCAGCCAGCGTGAGCGGCCAGCAGCCGCAGTGAGCAGCCGTCCAGAAGCCGGCGACTGATGTGCCTCGCCCGGGAAGAGCGCAATGATGGTGCCAACTTGGGCCAGTGAAGCAACATCCTCCACAACTAGACTGAAGAACAAAACGACAGCAACTTGTCTGTTCCCCTTCCCCCAATTCCCCACCGCTGTTCCCATCCCCCCAATTCCCCAATAAAAATCTTTAAAAAAAAAACAGACAAAGCATTAATACTTTGGGAGTATATATGTTATATGGGGATGTATATGTTATATGAAGATATATAATAAAACTACTTACTTGCTTATTCATTCATTCATTTATAGAGCAAAGATGCCCTTTCCATGAGGGGATGGAGGTCACCTCTTGTGCAAAGGATCCATGGGATGAAGGTGGGACTTCTGAATGCTGACTATATTTTCTTTCTTAACCTGGGTAATAGTTACCTCATAGTAATGACATGGTGCTTTGCCTTATGATTTTTTATTATGCAGTTATGTATGTCTTATGAACTTTGTGCATGTTATGTTTCACAATATTGTAAAACATACTTTTTAAAAAGAAAGGACACACACATAGCCAGTTGGACCAGCTGAGTCAACCCTGGTTTTCACCCAGTGGGATGACAGCACTGCAGCCAGATAGCTCTCAGAGTGACAACAATAGTAACAGCTCCCACTATTAAACACCTACTGTGACCAGGCACCATGCTTGTTCAGTGCTCAAAATAGCCCTGCAAGTTGAGTGTCATTATTCCTATTCACATGTCTATAAATCACCCATCAAGTCCCGCCTCTCCAGTCTACCCGGGACTTTGTCCATGGCTAGAAGCCTGCAGCCTGATTGTCCACGTTCCTTGCAGTGCTCACTGTCTACAGGAGTGTAAGAGTGATGACAAGTTGGACGCTGATGGGCCATTAACATGTAACCTGGAGACGGTTTCCTCCCTCCCTCCCTCCCTCCCTCCCTTCTTTCCTACCTTTCTTCCTTCCTTCCCTCCTGGAATGCCATCTGGCAAACAGCCTGAGGATCCAGCTTCTTGGACCATGAGAACAAGGCTGAGAGAGGCCCTGTGGAAAGCAGCATGTCTCTATGGAGGCTTTGGCTTCACGGATTCAGAGTGTTGGTGGTCCTTCCTGGGAAACTCATGGAATGCTGTGCCACCTCGGTTCTTAGGTGAGTCTTCGTTGAGAGGCTCCTGATTTCTGCTGGGAAATCATGCT
Organism: Hipposideros armiger; assembly: GCF_001890085.2. Taxonomy (NCBI): domain Eukaryota; kingdom Metazoa; phylum Chordata; class Mammalia; order Chiroptera; family Hipposideridae; genus Hipposideros; species Hipposideros armiger. Next base: position 271,740 of record NW_017731850.1, on the reverse strand, counting down.
CTCCTTTTTAAAAACTTTTTATGTGTTAGGTTCCCCATCTAGACAAAGCAATTAAAAAAAGAAAAAGCGTCCCATTGGTTTGGGTAAGCTGATGAGTTATGGTTTTAGTTCAGCACATAGCGTTTTTCTTCCTTTACCTTGGGTATTTTGAGCTCACCGAAATGGACTCCTTGCTTGTAGGGATGTCTCCCTGATATCTGTTAGACTATCCATCCTGGGGAGGTGGGCATCCTCTGAAAGCTGCCACTCAGTCCAGGGGCAGCCAGGGAGACACCAGTCCCATGTACTTATCTGTGTTTCTCCCTGCTCTACACCTGTGCGTACTTGCTGCCAGCCAGCGCCGACCAGAAAATGCCTACCACCTGGGCTGCTCCTAGTTGCATGCCCTGTACATTGGCACGCTCAGTGCACAGGGAAGCCCAGTGCCTCAGCTTTCCGTGTTTCTCCCATATCCAAACCCTTATGAAGAAACAACTACTCCTGGGCCTTGATCTCCTTCTCTTAAAATACTCTAAGCAAAGAACTAACCACCTCTTCTTGCCCAGCACTATTTTCCCAGCCCACTTAGGAAGAACCCCCGCATGTCCCCAGCCCCAGTGATTGTTTAGGGATATAGTAATTTCCAGCCTTGATGAAAATTTCAGTGATGTCTTCTTATAAAAGAGTCTATGATCCACCACCTCTTGCTATATGAACTGCACAAATCGATCCAAGATTGACATCCTATTCATCCACTGACTCTTCTGAGAATGCTACAGCATGATGATTAAAACAATAGACTCAGAAGCCAGAACCCTTAGGTTTGCATCTGGGACCTTCCACACAGCTTCTTTACACCTTAATTTCCTCACCTGCAAAATGCAGATAATAATAGTACTTATCTCCTGGGTTTGTTGTGAAGATTAAATGAGTTTACATAAAAAGTGCTTGGCAGGTAGTAGTATGTACTCACATGCACATATATATTAGCTCTTGTCAAAGGGGCAATAAAGTGGGGAAAAGCGCAGACTCTGCAGCTGAACAGCCTGGGTTTACATCTGCTGCTCCCTAGTTGTGTAACCTTGGGCACTTTTCTTATCCCTCTGGGCCCCAGGTTCCTCATCTGTCAACTGGAGGACAAATAACAATCCTCAAAGGGTTCTTTGCAGGTAAAGCACTCAGAACCATGCCGGGCACAGAGAAAGCGCTGGGCAGGAGTTAATCATCATTAATAGCATGTCCACAGCCCATTAGCTGTTGCTGTTCATACTGATGAGTCTAGGGCCCTACAAAGTCCTGAAGCACATTCTAAACATCCCACGTACCATTATGGTGTACGCTCGATTCATTTGAATGCTAAGTACATCTTGCTGAATTCCACACAAATTAAATCAACAGATACCAGTTCAGCACATTCTTTCTGGAAAGTACTGGGGGGACTATAAGGCAGTAACTCCTCTGGAGGGGTTTATCTGCAAGTCAAGCCAGGAGCACGTGAATTGTTAGATATCGCACAACAGCAATGCCAAGTCAATGGTGGCAGCAGTAAATGCTACAGATACTTATAGGTGGCATCTGTCCTCCCAGGTGGGACAAGAGTCCTAGTTTCTAAAAACTGGGGGGGGCACATGTATGGCACACAGGGAGCCTTGGTACTAACCAAATATTTCACCCAGCATAACTCCCTATTTTTAGACAGACCGCACAACACAGAAAATTTACTCCATAACAAAGACTCCGTACTCTTCAACTTTATCTTCACTAAATATGAGCTTCGAGTGGTTTGCAAAGCTGTGGCAATCAAGTGGCAGAAGACCACCATAAATGCATATTTTGTGGCCTTACGATGCTTTTTCTAAGTGTAAAATGGAATGGCCGCTCTAAGAGGGATTGCAAGCACGACCTTAGTCACATTAGCATCCCATGTGTGCTGGTAGAGTTAATCAGCTATTTGACAGGCTTCAGAACAAACAGCTCTATCCCAGCTGCTGCCCATTCTGAAGTGTAGGCTTCATTTTGAAACCGTTTGGTGCGTTAAAAAACCAAACAAGCAAACAAACAAATGAAAAATACACCAATTTCCTGGACTCAGGTCAACTACTCAAAATCACAGTTCCTTATTTTTAAAAGGGCAGACAGAACTTGTCCTACAAACGATTATACTTAGCACTGGCCATACCCATGCTCCCAGCAGTCAGACCCTCACCGTCTCTGCTGTTAGAGCTTGCAGCCTTTAAGGAATCTACTGGTTGGGTTCAAAAGTACAGCAAGGAAAAAAAGCTGTGGACAACATGGCTGGCTTAAGGTGGCTGCCTCAAGCACCTAAACTGGGCTGACCTGTCTGCTGGGTTATGTTTACCTTCCTCCCTCAGCTCACAGTACAGATGAAAAGTGCATTTGTGGTGAGCCTAACCAGCACTGTTATCCTATGGAATAATGTTTGTTCTGAGTTCCAAATTTTGAACACAACCCACTTCAATTTGGAAACAAAAGGAAAGTCTTCTTATTATTTATAATGTCTTCCTTATAATACCATCTCCTCTCCATTGGGGTATGTCTGTGGTTTGTGGTTTGACAACTATGAGAAACAAACTCTCTCATGATTCCATCCAATGACTGTCTTACAGCAATAAACAAATTTTCCATTTTTGCAAAGGGAGAAGTAAATAAAGAATGGAGGACAGGAGCAGAAGACACTAATTCAAAAGTCAAATGGCAGCTCTTCTCCATCTCTCAAAAAAAAACACATCAAAACCAATTATGTCCTCATCTGTCACCCTTCAAAGGCTGGATGAAGACCCTTGAGAAAGACCAAGCCTTTGAGTGGAAGCAACTAGAAGCTTGGGGTCCACGACCATGAAAATTGCATTTGGTCTGGATCCAGCATTCCTTGGCAGATGGAATCAGCGTTAGGTGTTATATGTTCTGCAAGAATTAACATTGTAGGTTTGGCCTCGTTTGGGGGCTCTTGGGCAATAAGGTCAGAGTCAATCAAGATGTACTCTGACAATTTTGATACTCAGTGCTGTTTCCGGTATACCCCAATCATAGGCCACCTTATTACCACCTGTTCAAGTGTGCTGAAACATGTGGGTTCATGCCAGCTGGGAGACAGGCAAGCAGCATGGTTGGTGTCATCTGATTTGCCATCATCGCTTGCTTGGGCAGACAGGCACTGGGGTCTCTTGTACTAAGGAGCCATCAAATGTAAAGCCCTAACAATTTAGGAAGATCAAAAAACAATACATAAGACACAATTGCTGTTGCCTATCAGTCTCAGAGGCTTGCTGGGGATGATAAGCCTACACATATAAAAACTTGGAGGATATCAGCAACCAGCATGTGAATTGCTCTCAGAAAAGGAAAAGAACAAAGTCTTTAGTCTGACATTCAAGACCTGTTCCAATCTGCATTCACTCAACTTTTCAACCTTACAGCTACAATGTGTGGCAGATTTTATTTCCCAAAGGTGACCACCATCCACTGCAGCATATACATATACACACATAAGGTAGATATATAGTTGACCCTTTAACAACAATGAGGTCGGGGCACCGAATCCCCATGCAGTCGAAAATCCATGTGTAACTTTTGACTCCCTAAAAACTTAAGTTATCCCTTGGTATCCTCAGAAGGTTGGTTCCAGGACCCTCCTCCTCACAAGGATACAAAAATCCAAAAATGTTTAAATCCCCTATATAAAATGGCATACATCAATGTATACAATCAGCCCTCTGCATTCATGGACTCCCAACCACAGATTGAAAACAGTACAGATATTTATTGAAAAACATCCCTGTATAAGTTAAGTGGACCTGCACAGTTTAAACCCATGTTGTTCAAGGATAGATAGATAGATAGATAGATAGATAGATAGATAGATAGATATAGATATAGATATAGATATATAATGGTTGTCAGAAAAGTCATGATGTACGTTTGCAACAGATGGCACTAGTTCATTTTTTGGAAGGACTAGAGTCATTTGCATCTATGTTATTGCTGTCATTTGACAGCTGACAGTTCTAGCTTCATTCTAAAAAAAAAAATGGAGTGATTTGGTTGAGATTTGGAGACTTTACAACAAGTTGAAGATGG
>NW_017731850.1:265762-266593 GCF_001890085.2 Hipposideros armiger | reverse complement strand
AAAATGGGCAATATATCATTGATTGATCTTTGTTCTTTATAGAAATAAATGACCTTTGAAAAACATAGACAAAATACATCATGACTTTTCTGACAACTCAATATATATATATATATTGCCCACATGATTATAATGCCCCTACTACTTTTCCCACTGAAAGGTGGGTCTAGGTTCTCCCTCCTTGAATTTGAATGGGGGCCTTTTGGTTGCTTTCATCAATAAATTATGGCTTAGTGATGCCATGTGACTTCAGGGCTAGGTCAGAAAAATGATACAGCCTCTTCCTGGCTCATGCTCCTGAGGATATACTTCTTGGGATCCCTGAGCTAGCATGAAGAAGTTCAGTTGCCCCAAGGCTGCCACACTGAAGAGACCTTGCAGAGACCTCATAGAATTAGAGATATGTGCAAGAAGCCCCAGCTATTTCAATCCTCAGCTGTCTGAGTCATCCCAGCCCAATGGCCAGATAAATGAGTGAGTGATCCTTTATGATCACAGCCCCCAAGCTTCAAGCCACCCCAGTTGATGCCAAGTATGGCAGAGATGATTTGACCCAGCTGAGCCCTGTTTGAATTCTAAATTCATAATCAAAATGAATATGTTGATGTTTTAAGGCATTAAATTTTGGGGTGATTTATTATATAGCCATAGTAACTGGAACACCCTATTCCAATACTACTCCAGCAAGAATAGACAGCTGACTAAACCCACAATCTCCTGTGCATTCATTCCTCCTGTGTCCTGCCCACACCATGAATGCCTCGCCTTCCTGAAATGCCCTGCTCCTCTCCATTTATTTCTTTTTCATTCATTCATTCATTCATTCATTCA
>NW_017731850.1:260469-261826 GCF_001890085.2 Hipposideros armiger | reverse complement strand
CCTCCTGTGTCCTGCCCACACCATGAATGCCTCGCCTTCCTGAAATGCCCTGCTCCTCTCCATTTATTTCTTTTTCATTCATTCATTCATTCATTCATTCATTCATTCACTCATTCAACATACACTTGTGAAATGCCTACTGTAGAGATATTGCAATGAATAAGACACCTTTTTCTGCCCTTGGGAAGCTCATAGTCTAGTTCTAGAGAGAGACAAACAGAAATTGCTAAATTGATGTGGATGTGTAGTGATAGAGATAGCACCAAATCATATCCACCCTTCAAGGCTCATTGAAATTCTTCCTCCTCCTGAAAGTCTTCCCTGGATGTCCCAAATCATACTTCTTTCTTCCTGTATTGAGATGTGCATTGATGTGCTGGAGTGAAATCTCATACCAGGGCATAAGAACTGATTATACACATATCTTGCCAACTCTGTGTTCAGTGGCTTCATATAAGTAGCTTGAAATTTCTCATGGTGGGAGTATTTACACCACAGAAATTTGACAAAAGCTACAAATTAGGGTCCTCCCCTTTTTCTTTATGCAGATCTGGTTTTTAAACATTGACCAGCATACTTCTTACTTGGTAACCATCAGAGGTTAACTTTTGGGATTGATGATGTTGCATCAAAAAAAATGAATCCTCTGGGAATAAAGTTCCTTTAGAAAATAACTGGAAGCGTTGGTGAAAAGATGATAAGGACTTCCTAAGACATACAGAGCACTACTGGCAGCGAGTCATTTGGCTCTGCTATAGGCAGCATGCTGGCTGCTGGATTTCCTTCCTTCCTTCCTTCCTTCCTTCCTTCCTTCCTTCCTTCCTTCCTTCCTTCATTTTTCTTTTTTTTTTTAGAAGTTTGTTGCAAAAATTTTACAAACCTATCAAGGTGGTTAATAAATAAGCTTGTGCAACTTTAGGGCTCCATTAGTTAGGCACTAGAGAGAAATCTATTTCCTATCTCCCGGCCTTTGGCCACTGAAGCAACAGACAAGAGGATGACCTGAGTGCTTCCTGCCTGCTCAGCTCTCACACCCGCTTATGGGAAAGAGCTGCTTCTTCATTACAGTTACAACATGGATGTGAGGTTTTATCATGCAGGAGTTTCCTTAAATTGCAAATAATCATGTTTCCTGGTTGTTGTGGGTTGAATTGTGCCCCCTCCCCAAAAGACATATTGAAGTTCTAACCCCCAGTACCTGTGAATGTGACTTCATTTGGAAAAAGTCTTTGTAGATATATAATCAAGTTACAATGAAGTCATTAGGGTGGGCCCTAACCCAAGATGACTGATGTGCATATAAGAAGGAAAGAGATACAGAGACAAACATGAACAGATGGAAGACCATGAAGACAGG
>NW_017731850.1:255163-256840 GCF_001890085.2 Hipposideros armiger | reverse complement strand
CCAACAACATTCTAGGTTCTATAGTGTTATCCCTTCTGCAGAGCATATGGATGGATGAAGAAGGGTTAGACCCCTACTTAACTGAATTTTCCTGACAAATCCAATTTTCCTTTCTCTTGAGGCCATTACAACAAAGTGCTTAGAGTTCTACCTCTAAAGGGACTTCACTTTTATCTCACAGATGTCGGGAGGTTTTGTTTGGAGGTTCCCAAGAGTTGTAATTGTCTGTGAAATGGTTTTGGACAAACAAAGCAAGGAAGTCATGAGGAGTATCCACCTTGGGCTCCATGAACTTAGTCTTTCTTCATTACTCAAGAGCAACACCCCACTGCTTGATGATGAAGCTATTTTCCAGCGATCTGAAGGGCCAACTGTCAAAGAAGACTGCTTTTCAATAGCAGTCTGCACTCAGCATGTAAACAGCTCTATCGACAGTCCTTTATCTTCATCCTGAGGGGCAGCGACAGGTCACCCTTACCGTATTCTACTTTGTTTTTGAATTGTTCCTTGCTAGGAAAGTCCCAAATGGAAGCTTTCTTCAAAAAGCCATTGATAACTAGGACAGGAATATCTTAGCATTGTCATGAATGTGTCAACAGAGGTATCCTGGGGTAAGGGGAAAAGCACAGGTTTGGACCAAGGCTACTTTGGATTTGAACTCCAGTTCCACCATATTGTCTTGGGTCCATAACCATGTGATCCTCAATTCCATCATATATAAAACAGGAGTAATACCTAATTCAGAGATCTGACATAAGGTTTCAATGAGATAATGTATATAATAAACAATAGCAGGCACAAATGAATAATACTTATTAACTAATAGTTCCTTTATTTCTTTAAAAGTAAGAATGGCTCCCTAAGAACTGGGAGGGGAGTTGTGTCACACTTAGAGGACATTGAAACATATCAGACATGGTGCCTGCCACACCCAACATCCCATCATATTATAACAATTGAGGTGTTCAGGAAAGAAGCTCTAAGTGATTCTTGTGCAAGGCATGTGGTCATTGAATAGACTGGGTGGGCACCAGATTCACTCATTCCTTAGTCCGGCCAAAGAGCTACAAGGCTGTGTGTCCAATGGAGAAATAATAATGAGCCAAATCGAAGAGGTTAGTTCCTTCAGAATTTGAACCAGATCTCTGAGGCAGAGAGTGAGCCAGGCCAGGGGAGAAGAATGGATGACAAATAACACAGACCCTGCAAGCCACAAGAGAAAGACAAATCCACTGTGAAAGACAGGAACACTGAGGGAACCACCCTGTTTCTTGCCTGTGTTCCCAGATCCAGTAGCAGCTCAAGTGTTTCCATCACTAAGCCCCTTTCCCTCAGTTGGCTTGAATGAGTCTTTCTTGGAACCATATATGCTACACATATGCTACAACATACCCTACTGTCAGGGAATAGAGTCTGCCCTGCTCTTTGAGAGAAATGGGTGTGCATTTTAGACTAAGCAGTCACTAACTCCCTGCAGAGGTACATGGCTTTAAAGAAAGATCTGGGACCTCCTAGAACACCACCCACAGATAGAACAAGAATATGATTCACTTGGTAGAGAGGCATTGAGCAGTGGATGTTTATCAAGTTTTGTTCTGACTCAGCATGTGAGCCCTCTTCCTAGTCCTTGGACTCCCCCACATTGTGAGCAGGGCACAGCCATGACAGAAAAATCAC
>NW_017731850.1:249276-251658 GCF_001890085.2 Hipposideros armiger | reverse complement strand
GCAGTGAATGCAATATCCCAGACCCAATGTCAGAAGTGTACCATATCTGACTTTGCTTTCTCTCCCTTCCCCACACTAAACCTCTCCCAGTTCTGTGAAACTCCTGGGGAAAAAAGCGTAAGAGCATATCAAATATAAAATAAAACTATTTTGAAAGTGTTTGTAAGCCATTATTAAAAGGAAAGCTACTTTAGGAAACAATGTGAAAGCAGGTGGAGAGAGACTATGGGTCACCATTGATACTCTCCGTCCCTTGGCCTTTGTTTATCTGCTGGTCATAACTCCTAATAAGGAAGGCCCAGAACGTTCATTTTCTTCCTTTGCTGCTAATAATAGAAGCAAACGGCTCAAATTTCATGTGGCAGGATTGGGCGGCGCTACCAGGCAACTTTGCTACTCTTGGTACTTTGAGACCCCCCACAAAGCTCTGAGAGCTTCTGTTTTGTCAGCAAATTACTACCTTGTCCCATTTTTCAGGGTGGCCTGCCTGCTCATCCATCCCCACCTCCCTGGTGGGTCTCATTCCTGGCAGCTGAAAAGGAGACAACACCGACAGCTCAATGTACAAAGTCACTTTCAAAGACAAGGGCTTCTGGGATGGAGGCAGTATGATGGTGTGGAAAAAGCAGCGCGCTTTCACACCATGGCTTTTGGCTTAGGAAACAATTACCAAGAACTTCCTACAAATTATCTTTAAAAGTCCCTTTCATCAAGGAGTTTACATTCTGCCATCATGAATCATAATGGCTTTCTCACCTTTTTTCAGCAACAAAATCAAATTTTGGGGGGTTTCAGGAGGAGCTGAAATTCTCAGTTTTTCATGTTCTGCCAGCAAAACAGTCAGCAGCTTGGAAGTAGCCTATAGGCCGCACGTTTGCTACCTCTGCTCTAATGAGAAGAGTCTTTCAACCTTCAAGAAATATAAGCACCAGCCCCAAGATTTCCGAGGTTCAGGGGAGTGCTAGCTAAATGCTAGTTTATCATGTATATGTTGTAAATTAAGGGGGGAAATCAACATGTCATTTCTGTGCCATGATCTTATTAGGCAAAGCAGAATGTCGCAGCGGAAGTAATTAGTGTTCAATCATGACTGTACCAAAGAAAAATGGCACTAATGAGGAGCACATGCTATGAGGAAGGTCAAAGGTAACATTCCAATTGCAGGTTGATGCCAACGCCTCGAAACAGGGCATTTTGAATGACACTGTGAACAAGGAATTTGATACAAAGGATAAAACAGGTAGCCGTCGGTGAGTACAGTCCAGGCAGCAGAAGCCTTTCATTTCTCTTTCAACTTTCTCCCTTAAAGGGTACATGTTGGNGACTAAGCAGTCACTAACTCCCTGCAGAGGTACATGGCTTTAAAGAAAGATCTGGGACCTCCTAGAACACCACCCACAGATAGAACAAGAATATGATTCACTTGGTAGAGAGGCATTGAGCAGTGGATGTTTATCAAGTTTTGTTCTGACTCAGCATGTGAGCCCTCTTCCTAGTCCTTGGACTCCCCCACATTGTGAGCAGGGCACAGCCATGACAGAAAAATCACCCCTCTTCCCACCCCCTGGCATTGAAAGTGTGGTCGCATGGCCTCAGCTCAGACAACTGGAAGCTCACAGAAGTATTCTGAATCTCAAACGAGTGACAGATACTTGAAAGATACCATTGGATTAGATGTACAGTGGTAGCCATATATAGCAGAGCAGTAACTGTGCTGAGTACCATGGGAGGAGGGTGAGGGGAGCACAGTTGGGACTCTGTGTTCAGGAGCTAGCAGTGGATATACCATGGGTGTGTGGGTTGAGGATCAGCAGGGTGTACAATTGCAGTTTCCGATCGGGATTATTTCTGCTATCCTTCCTCCCTTGGCTTTTCTCCTGTTTTCAGTTGATTCTTCCCATAAATTCCTTCTATGCCAAGTTATTCATAGTTGATTTCTGTTGCTTGCAACCAAGATCTTTTAGCTGATACTTGATGTAAACAAACAGTCTGGAAGGGTTATTACAGAAAGCATTGAGGAGAGGTGAGATTTTAGTTGGATTTTGTGCTCTTAAATTTTAGGTCCAATATATGAACATGATGGACTGGCTGGTTAGTGAGGCTTAGCCTGAGATGCAGCTGAGAAGGTTTCCAACAGGGAAACATTCTGGGAAAGTCTACCACAGCCTCACTTTAGGGGATGCTGTGGCACTCAATGAGAACCCCTCAGAACCAAGGCACTCATTTCCCCAACTACCAAGAATGTTGACTGCTAATGGGTTGATCAGAGCTGCATCCTCTCGGGGATTCACCTCAACCAGAGGGAGCTTCTACACCCATGGCAATGCCTCCTCCCCAGGACAGTTCACATCTAGTACTGGTCCTTGCCTTACCTGGGGACAA
>NW_017731850.1:240228-241306 GCF_001890085.2 Hipposideros armiger | reverse complement strand
AGGTTTCTTTCAGTAGAGAGTTACCGAGCACCAACAATGTACCAGGCAAGGTAACAAGAGCCAAGAACAGAGGTGACAAGGTACAATCCCTGCCTCTGGAGACTTCAGAGGAACAAGGAAGACAGACTTGGAGATGGTGCTGAGTGCCATCACTGTTTGGGAGCAGTCCCATAGGAGGGGGCCTCTGGGAGTGGGAAGGAAAAAAGAGGAGGAAGTCACCCTTGAACTCAGAAGCCAGATGGTCAGCACTCATGGGGTGAGTCACATGTTTACCAGCACGGCCTATATGTACACATTATTAGCCATGTGTAGGAATGAAAGAGCTTGGGCTTGGAATGTGAGGCTTAACTCCAGTCCTGTTATTTATTTTCCACACAACTGTAGGCAAACCTCTAAGCCTGTGAGAGTCTCAGTTTCTTGTCCATAAACAGGAAATAAGTAAAATCTGCCTTAGCTACATGACAAGGTGGTAGTCAGTGTCAAACGCATTGTGATTGGGAAATTGCTGTTAAATATCAACGTGGCCTATCTTCACTGTCATTCCTGAGCACTGCCTCAGCACACATTAGGGTAACCAAGTCATCCTGGTTTGCCTGGACTTTCCCAAATTTAGCAGTGACAGTCCCACATCCCAGGAACCTCCCCAGTCCCAGACCAACCATTTATTCGAGGACTGAGGAGGTTCCTGGAATGTGAAAGTTGTGAGGTCCCTGCTGGCCAGAGTTGTACAACCATCACAACCGTCTAATTCCAGAACATTTTCATCACTCCAAAAAGAACCCATTAGCAAGCAGTCAGTCCCAATTCCTCCCTCCCCTCAGCTCCTAGAAGACACAAATCTACTTGCTGTCTCTATGGGTATGGATTTGCCTATTCTGGACATTTCACATGAATGGCATCAAGCAATATGTGGACTGTTCTGTCTGCTTCTTTCATTTAGCATAATGATTTCAAGGTTCATCCATGTTGTAGCATACATCAGGACTTCATTTATTTTTGTGAATGAGTAATATTCCATTGTGTGGATATGCATTTTGTTTATCCATTCATCAGTTTATAAATATTTGGGTTGTTTCTA
>NW_017731850.1:231654-236063 GCF_001890085.2 Hipposideros armiger | reverse complement strand
GAGCAATCTTCCTGCAGGTCAATGGCAGGCTAGGGGTCAGACAGGCAAGCTGAAGGCAGGACACACTGGAAGGAAAATGGTCAGGGCTGTTTCTCCAAACTGCATGGGTCTCCTCTGGTGGATTTAGGGAGCCCATAGCTGCTCCATGCTGTTTTCCTTTCTTCACTGCTGCTGCTGGAAGCCACACAGATGGCTGCAAGAAGCAAATCAGGCTGAGCTCCAATGTGGGGTTTTAGTCTGATGCTTAATGTATTAATAATACATCACAACAGCTTCACATGATGGCGGAGTCAGCAACCTCCCAGTTTTCAGTCCAGGTTCTGAGAGCCGGGTGAAAGGTGTGATGTTCACTTGCCTTCTGATTGATTTTATGCGACCTGTCCCCTATGGCATCTCTCCAAGTAAGAATCTAATTTCAGCAGAGCAAATTCATCATTTAATGCCTTTCTTGTACCTTACTGATGAGGGAATTGTAGGAATAGGGCATATGGGTGTTTGTGGGCTTCTGGGAGGGACCCATTCAGATTTTCAGAGTTTACAGGCTTCAGACATACATTCACAAAAGTATTGGCAGTCTGACACTGGACCAGCAAAGACAAAGTGAATGACCTAGACTCAGGAAGAAAGAACTAGGTAGTTGGATAAATGACAGAGAATCAGGGCATAGGAGATTTGCAAAGCTAAAGGGATAAGACAGGACCAGACAAGCGGGAACACTGAAGTGAAATGCTAGCGTTAGGAAAGCCTGGGTTCAGGTCTCTTCTCTTCCCTGTAGCATTTCTCTGCCTCTTGCTGGCATGGGAACCGGTGGCAGCTCAGCCAGCCACCCCTGTGATGAGCAAAGTAACTGGAGGAACAGCTTCTGGCAGACAATGCCAACAATAAGTGACCTGAGGCTCCAAGCCCAGATTTGTTCAGATGCGAGATCACAGATGTCTTTAGACATGGCCACACCAACCCACATCGGCACAGGAGACGCTGAAGTTTGAAAGGCTGCCCAGGAGGTGAGGCTTCTGTGTCCTTCACTAGTTCCCGTCTCACAGATACCAATCTTTACTAAAAATCCTTCTCAGTGCCTAATGTTTACCTTCTACTGACCTCATGGGCCCACTTCCTATTATTCCATCATAAAATAGCTGAAAAGCAATGGCAGATTCCTCTTGACCAAACTTTAGTGAGATTCATCTGAGTCCTCTTCTTGATTAGGCCTTGACCTTGGCTTCTGTGTCCTTCCTTAGCCAGCCCAGTTTTAGCAAGAATCCTGCTAAGTCATCCCCAACTCTTGATATCTGATCACCTTGATGTCTGATCAAGTTCCTCATCTCAACCCTAATGTCTAAGTCTTCAGCCTGTCTTCAGCAAGAATCCTGTTAGGCCAGTTTAACAGAAATCCCCCTACCCTTGATGTCTCCTCTTAGTAATTTTCCATCCACCAAAACCCTCATCTGCCCATTGGCTATAAAGCCCACCTGCCCTTGTAGTCAGAGTTGAGCTCAATCTCTCTCCCCTATTACAACAGGGCTGACTCATATTACAATAGCCTTGAATAAAGTCTTTCTTACCATTTTAACAAATGTCCAGTAAATAATTTTTCCTTTTCAGAAGCTCCTATCATACTCTTTTTCAAAAGTACTCCTCCTTAAAAAAAGGTAGTAAGTATCCTGGCAGATCCCTCATCTTCAATTTAAATAGCCTAATGACCACCACACTTCACACAGACTTTCTTCCCTACCCTGCCCGCAAAGTCAATCTTTTCTGCCTGAGAATCTGGTGGGTTTGCTGATTAACGTGAATGGTACTAAATATCCTGAATGTTTTATTTGGAAGTTAAGGGGGGAAACCTGTTGTGCATTATGTATCTGAAATTACTTTCATTGGAATGCCTTGCAAAGGAATTATCAAGTTTTTCTTTAATTAATTTGGTACAGGGGTTTATTGTGAGGAGCTCCTGGGATAATGACACTGTTCTGATAAGAGAGTAGAACTGCTGCCATGCCAATGTTTGAAAGCCTGAGTTTTACTCTAGAGGAGTCTCTCCCACCCGTCTGTTACCTGGCAACTCACAAGTGGGCTGGATTGCAGATAGAAGTAAAAGGAAGGCCCAAGAAGGATCCCTTGGTGAGTTCATCAATTGTAAATGAGACTATTATGCAGATAAGTTGAATGTGAATGGCAGCAGGCTTTGTCAGCCTACAGAAACTTCAGGAAAGAATATGAATAAATAAAATGAAAGAGACTCAATAAAGTGAAAGTTTCTCCCTTAAGGAGAAAAAAAAACACATACTTGGGATCTGAAAATCCATTTTCTTTTTAAAAGTGAAATTTTTTCACCTCTTAGCAGAGAGGAGAATAATCACTCTCACAACCCCGATGCTGTTTTCCTGAATTCTGTCAGGCCTTCCAGAGCACTGGGCACAGATGTAGCACCCAACCTTGGTGGTGTGGCAGGTTGTACACTTCTACACCAAAACTTTAGGCCAGGGTTCAGCTCTCTTTAAGGGTGCTTTGCAATTTTTATGATATTCCTCAAAATACGTTGTCTGTTGTTGCGACTTTTTCAAAATACCTCCAAAGATATTTTAGCATACACTTTGCTTTTGTAGGGGATAATAAACTTTCCCTCTATCTCCTTAAGTTCAGTGCTGAGGGGCCTGCGAATTAAATGGACACCAAACAGATTAACAGAAGAAAAGACATATAATTTATTGATGTTTAATTTTACATGCATGGGGGCATCATAGAAGGAAGTGAATACCACATGAGCAGTGAGATTTGAGTTTATATATTGAAGGATTTGAGTTTATATACTGATGGAGTTCAGGACATGTTACCCATATATGGTACCTTGGCATAGGAATATTTTAAACTGAAGGAATTTGAGAAAAGGCANACTACTGTGTGCCTTCTGCTCACATTTCCTCCTGGTGCTGGAGGTCCTTAGCCACTTGTTCATGTCACAGTCACCCCCACTCAGAAACCTCCACCTGTGAAACACGTCCACAGCTCAGGGCACCCATGCTTGCCATGGCTTGCCCAGACTGCAGTGGTGTGACATTTTGTATCCTTTTATTTGACATTGCTCTTTCTAGAACGCTCCGTGAATCTAAGAGAGGGGGAGTCAGAGAATAACCTGAGAGGCACGGACCACGCTCTACTCAAAATTCTTCCTCCCAGTTACCATATGACCCAGCACTTCCACTCTTAGGTATATACCAAGACAAATAAAGACATGTCCACACAAAAATATGTACATGAATGTTTATAGCAGCTTATTTATAATAGCAAAAAACATAGAAAAAAACCCCAAATTGATGACCCAATCAACTGATGAATGGATAAACAAATTGTACCATATTTATACAATGGAGTATTATTCAGCCATAAAAAAGAATGCAGTTCTGATATACACTAGAACATGGATGAACCTTAGAAACATTCTGATAAATGAAAGATATCAGACATGAAAGGCCACATATTGTCTGATTGCATTTATACGAAGTGTCCACAACAGAAAAACCCAGAAATAGAAAGTAGGTTAGTGTTTTCTAGGGCTGGGGGAACTGGGAAGATTTTTAGTGTGATATCTAAAGGGTACATGTTTCCTTTTGGGGGTGATGAAAAACTTTTAAATGTCATTATGGTGGTGGTTATACAACTCTGTGAATATACTAAAAACCATTGAAGTGTACACTTTAAATGGGTGTATTGTATAATATGTGAATTACATCCCAATAAAGTTGTTACCAAAAATATTCATCCTGCCTTTCCTCCTTAACCCATTGTCTTTAGACCCAGTTTGATTGCTTGTCCGTTGACACTTAGGATAGTTCCTTCGCATATGCCCCCTCCAACCTTTGTGCAAATGAAACCCTCTGGACTCTTTAAATATACCCGTGCATTTCTAAATTTGCAACAGGTGTACCATGCAGGCTGAGTCCTGGGATCCTAGCTGCAAATGTTTGCTGATATGGATAGTGCTAGCTACCAAACAGTGTTTGAACTCTTACCCTAGTTTGATAAGAAATAAGCATCTAGGAGCCTTGGATTCTGCTGCTTCTTTAGCTCTGAAGTTGCTGGTAAGTGAGAATACTTTCTGAAGACACCTACCCCAAGCATCACTAACCTTGGTCAATGTCTTCACCTGTGTCTCGCTGTGGACTGAAATGTAACCACAGATGTGTCAAAGGTACGTTCTCCTCCTCCCTCATGTCCTGGTGTGAAGAAGACACCAAGAGTTAGTTCTACACTATAGCCATCTAGATCTAACTCACGTATTACAATACTTCATATTTCTGTGTTACGTTGACAACACTGGGCATGGATCAATTATTAATGGGGTAAGTTTAATATTATTACACAGGAAATATGGCTGTACCACCCAGTAGGGACTCCCTTTTCCAATCATGATG
>NW_017731850.1:217078-223719 GCF_001890085.2 Hipposideros armiger | reverse complement strand
CAAGCTTCTGGAAGAGGGTGCTTATATTACTTATTTCTCCAAATAATGCATCCTTCCTTGTCCCTAGATCTGGCCCATCAAAAGCAGCCTCCAGCACTGACTTCACCCCCTCTGCCAATTCCCTGACATGTCTCCCTTGTCTATTTTTCCATCTTTGCTCCTCAGATTCTATCTGAAACATGTATTCCGCCAAAAAAAAAATATTTGACAATCTGTAATGTTGACATAGCTTTAAAATCACAATCACAATTTATCACCAAAACAGAATAAAAGGGAGAGTTTTGTTTGGTTTAAATCAGATATGGATCCAGCCTGCAGGAATATCGTCTAGTTGGGAAGATAGGAAATGTACACAAATAATGAATGTCCATGTCACAGGGGCTTAAAATCCACCATATGGAAATCCAACATCACGACCAAACTTGGACTGAATGGTGCTTGGGGAAAGAGGGAGAAGGCTCGTTTCTGCCCCTTGGCTTTTTTCTGAGTTCTAAAAACACTTTCAGGTTGAGCTGTTACTGTTGCCAGTGCTAACAGCACTTAACTATCCCTTTCATACTATAATTGCCTGTCGTGGTTTCCGTTGTTTTCCCCAGCAAATGCGCTGGCGTTCTCTCCACTGCAGTCTGCATTTGCTCAGTGACAGTGTACAGCCAAATCCCTGTTGATAAGAGAACTACTTTGTGTTTTCATTTCAGTGATAATTTTTTTTTAATTTTTCTTTACTGGTTAATAATAAGAGAGCTTCTCTCTGGCAGCAATAATCCACAAGTAAAAGATTTCCAGAGAATAAGAGGTTCATTTTTAAGATAGTGTTTCTCAAACCAAGGTGTGACATATATTCTTTTCTAAAAAATTGTGGTAAAATATACTCAACATAAAGTTGTACAATTTGTGGCTAGGGAATGTTTTCTGTAGTCAAATGGGCCCAGCCTATAGAAAGGGGGGTGTGGGGTCCTCTTACGAGAAATAATACTACAAAGTAGGAAATGGGCAGTGGGACAGAAGAAAAATAAATTTACAACGGAAAACATTTGTTGAGGGCCTTCTCTGTGCCAGACACCATCCTATGAGTTTTAATATTGTTAGATATGTTCCTCTCTCAGCTCCAGGCGGCAGACACATTATGCTCATTTTATGAGAAACTAAGGTACAGAGGGCTGAAGTAACTTTCTCAAAGAAGCCAGGTAGCTAGCAAGTGTCCAGGCAGGACCCAGCAGCACCCAGCTGTTTAACATAACTACACCACCTCCCACAAGTAAACTGTAGGTGGCATTCAGAAAAAGCAACCTAGCTTCTTGCTAAGGTTGTCAGGGAAGGCTTCATGGATTGTGAATGATGGAAGATTGACAGGCTGGTTACAGATGGTTAGGAATTAAGAGGGGACAAGATTTATGATGAAGGGATAAACATAAAAAAGGCAAAGCATTATCTTTCCTTTTTCTCTCCTTTTTTTTTTAATGTAAATGGCATCTCTCATGCCAGTGCTCATGACAATTCTTTACTCACAGTGGGCACTCAGGTGATAGGTGGTAGTGCCAATATGGACAGAGCACAGCTGAGAGGTGCAGAGAGATCTCACTTGACAACAGCTTGGGAGCCTTCTCCTGCCCTTTCCAGTTACCTGAGCTGGTATATTTTTTGGTTAAGGTGTATGACTTTTGTGCTTTCTTATTTGCCACAACAGAAGCACTGAAGGATATAGCTCCAAACAATCAGTTATGACAGGAAAATTCCATCCAGCGCCTTTGGCAAAGACAGAATCCTCCTTCCCCTCCTCACTGAGACCATCTTCCCTGGAATTGGTACCAGATAAAGAAAGTTGCTCTGGGCAATGGAAGGAGAAATGTCAGGAATTGCCAGGACCTCCCAGCAATGGTTGGGAAGAGAACAAGCAGACATCCCTTCCTCAGGCTTCTGGAAGCCATCCTGCTAGTGGGGTCTATCTGCCAGCCAAGGCCCCTTTCCTGGCCGTCTTAGGACACCACATCCTGGAAAGTAGCTGCAAAGTCAGCCAAGCAGATGCTTAATTTGGTATTTACATCATTTCTTACATTCATGAAAGGAAAAGATAGGCCCTCTGGGAATGTTTTCAGAACAAGTTAAGAGCACAGAGCACTTAATGTGTTTTGTTGAGGAAAGAAATTAAGTTGGAGAACCCACAATCTCGTTCATGTTGTAGTTCTCAAAGTGTGATCCCTTTGAGTCAAAGCATCAACAAGACCTGGGAATCTGCTAGAAATGCAGACACCCAGGCCCCAGCAACCTTTGTTTTAACAAACCCTACAGATGATTTGATGTCCATTTTAATATATTTGAGACCCACAAAAAAAGAGTGTTAGAATTGTGGTTCCCTGCATTCCTTCTAGAGAAGTGTCTTTGGTTTGTAAAGCTCTATGTTTGAACATAATCTAATTCTGCATCAAAAAGGTAAACATTATTACATTTCACTGAAGGAAGTGATAAGGTTAGGTGGAAGCAGAGGTGTCCAGCAAATGTTCCCCTTTGCAACTTTCTCAATTATTAATAATTCCAATATTACTGTTATATAAAACAGGAGCAACTCTAGAAATGTCAGCACCCAGGGAATACAGTTCTGAATATCTATTGTTTCTGTTCAAGGTATCAGAAACAAACTATCAGTCATTTACATTTTAGGGGAAATTAAATATCCCCTCCACCTGGTGTCAGGAGCATTTACAAATCTCAGCGAGTACAGGAGCAAGAAAAAGCACATTTGCTTCCAGTAAGCCATGGAGGAAAAGGAATTTGGATGGGAAAGGAGAGGAAAAGATATGAAGACTGAGAAGGATTGTTCAGTTTTGAAGTGTGTGTGTGTGTGTGTGTGTGTGTGTGTGTGTGTGTGTGTGTATAAATATATTAAGATTTTATTGGGGAATTGGGGGAGGGGAATAGCATTGGGGAATCAGGAAAGGGGAGCAGACAAGTTGCTGTTCTTTTGTTCTTCAGTATAGTGGAGGATGTAGCTTCACTGACCCATGTTGGTATTATAATTGAGCTCTTCCCTGGTGAGGCAGCTCACAGCAGCTCATGAAAGCTCACTCCAGCTGCTGGCCAGCCCCACTGCAACCTACGCCGTAGCCAGTGACTCATGGCAGCCCAGCTCCAGGTCCAGCTGTTGTTCACCATCTTAGCTGTAGAGGGCACAGGGTCACTGACCCTCATGTGGGATCCGAACCGGGGCCCTGCTGCTCAGAGCTGGCATTCCAACCCAACTTTTAACCAACGTGCTACTCAGCCAGCTCAGAAATTTATATTTTAAACTCCTTCCTTTTCTGTTTGTCATCAACCTCAACCTCTTGGTAGAAGGGGCTCTGGAGGGATAACCCAGGGGAGCCTAGAGATGTGCAAGCCAAAAACAAAGGCGAGGCCTTAGCACCTTTGAGGGAAGAAAACCAACCAGGATTCCCCAAAGCAAAATGGCGACCCTCTCTGACATGCAATGCTGGCTTTCGAGATTTNCTCAAGAGTTTGAGCTCTGAGCAACAGCGGTTCGAGTCCAGCCCAAGCTGAGCAGCCACTGAGCTGCCAACAGGTAGCAGGATGGCTCAGCTAAAAAAAAAAGAAATAAAAAGAAAAGGTGACCTTACCTGAAATAATCCATGTTTTTAACTTCCTTGTCTGACCTTCCTTCTGTCTCTAAAAACCTTCCCTTTGTACAACCCCTCAGAGTGCCCTAGTTCCTAGATAGGATGTTGCCCTATTCATGAATTGCTTAATAAAGCCAATTAGATCTTCAAATTTATTCTGTTGAATTTTGTTCTTTAACAGTAGGAATACAGAGTTATTGTTTAATGGGTATAAGGTTTCAGTTTTGCAAGACGAAAAGATTTCTGGAGATGGATGATGGTGATGGTTGTACAATAATATGAATATACTTAATACCACTGAACTGTACACTTAAAAATGGTTAGGGTGATAAATTTCATGTTATGTGTATTTCACCACAATTTTTAAAAGGGGAGGGACTCAAGGAAGCAAAGCCCCTGGATTTGGTTATGCCAGTAATGACTCTTAGCTGCTGTGGCCATTGTGTGACAATGAGGCGGCCTAGCCTGGACTGAGGTTAGAATGCTGAGATGCTAACGTGGGAAGCTGAGAGACCCTGGTTCTTGAAGACTTCATTAAGCTGCCAACATAAGCAGCCTGGAGACTGCTTTCAGCCTTTTTATTGTTTGAGGAACAGTTTTGGTGATTTGTAAGTGAAAGCATCCTAGCTGATACGGCATTCAGTACCTGCTCACTATTATCACTTTTATGTTAGCTCTTCTTCTGCCCTCTTCCTCTGGATGTTCTGTTTCCTAGCTGTTCATCTGAACTTAGGACAGCTACCTTCCAAATATGCATGCTTTCTCATCAACGCAGAAGACCTGACCTTTGACCTGCTGCCTGTCACCTGCGGAGAAGAGTCGCAGCTATTGTTTCCTCTCCCCCTTCTGGAAACATGACTCCCACTTCCTTGCTAAAGAACCCCTTCCATACAGCATCTCTTTGACACATTTGTGGGCACATAATTCAGGCCTACTCAACCAACACCATTGCTAGGACTTTGAAACTGTCAGAAGAGGCTCTCATCTCCTGGGGTTTCTAGGCTTGTGCATCACATAAGCCAGGAGCTGCCAGTGGCCCTACCTGCCAACCACACCTCCCCGCCTCTCTCCCCTCCTCCCCTCCCCCCACAATTGTCCCAGCAGCCGCAGGCCAGATCCTATTAGCCCAGACTGACTTCAGACTGACTCACTCACAGTAGTTCTTACTGATGTTCTCTGCAGGCTCCACCCAGCCCAGAGCCTGACCCAGGAAGAGCCATGCTAGAAACCCTCATCCACTGGACAGTAGAAGCTGGAAATAGTCCAGTACTCTGCATCTAAGTAAGCGTGCCTGGGGAGGATGAGAACTGAGCTGTGGCCTCTCTCATCTCTAGCCACTGTGTGAGGTCACTTCTCCCTACTGGCCCTTCTCCCCCATTCCCTCAGGCCAGGCATCCCCCATTAGTCCCCTTCGGGGACAGAAGTCGAGCACCAGTCCCCAGGTACTTTACAGGGAGCTCTGATGCTTTTGTCTGGCTTCTGTCCCTAATTTTTTCCCACAGATGAACTTTAAATCTAGTATCTATTCTCAAATACTCGTAGATTCTCTAGCATGACAATGAAGAAAAACCTGGGGACGTTCCATTCTGCCCAGCACACCCCATTCTCCATCCCTTTGTCACTGATTCTGGTTGGAGTCAGTCCTGAGGTTGCCACACTCGGCACAGCTCCCAGGCCTTCCATCCGAAGGTTTGCCACATGCCTCAGGGATATGACAACTCCACATCTCTTAGCACAAATGAGAAGAACGAGGATTAATTTTTACTTGAAGCTCTAAGTTCAACATAAAAGCTCCCTGAGGAATTACCAGTCTCAAGCCAAGAATACCTGAGAGCTCAGAAAGAAATTTCACCTTGACTGATTCTTTCATCAACTTCATTAAAATTGGCATAGCCAATTTGTCAACCCTGTTGATTCTATCCTCAGAGAAATAGGGAGAAGATGGAAAAGGGGGGAGGGAATGAAATCCCAAACTTGAGATAAAGTGACATTTATCCATTTTTCACAAAGTGCCCTCCCTGAGTGTCCCTTGCATCCGTCCGGGGACCTCTAAGCAGAGATGTAGTGGAGGAAGTGCTTATGAAGGCTGAAGGTTTAGCTGTGGATACCTTCAGACCACGATGCAGGTCTCACACCTGTGAACGGAGAGGGGGAAAGATGGGGTGGGGGGAGCATCACACTGCAGAGCAGTTCTGAGAAATCCTCAGCCAGGCTGGTGCAGAGCTCCAGAGTAAAGGCTGCCCATCAGGAGGCCCTGCAGCAGGCAGGGACCACCCAGCTCTGGGGCCCATCATGCTTAATACTGGCTGGGAGCAGCCTGGGGAGAGCACGGCCTCAGCATGAACCTGGAAGTGCAGCAGCTGATGGCTGTCCACAGCTACCCTCCCCACAGCAGGTTCCCACGAAGGGAGAGCCAAGTGGCATGCCTCCGTGGCCATCACAGCCCCCACAACACCTCTGCCTCCCCTGAATCCCAGCAGCACTGGCTGCTGCTGTGTCCCTCCTCTTCACCAATCATAACCTGCCCTGCTTTCTAGCTATCTTACTTTATTAACCATTTCAATAAATACCCATCAGCAAAGAGATGCAGGGGTCCACAATAATAAATTCATTCAACCTTTATCAAACATCTCCATATCGTATGGCGATACAGTGATAAATTAGGTCTATGGCTCAAGAAACTCAAAGTATAGGCTAGGGGTTCTCAACGTTGGCTGCACATTAGAACGAACTGAAGAGCTTTAAAGAGGAGCAAACGAACTGTGGCCCGCAGGCTAAACCCAGCCCACAACCTGTTTTTGCATGGCCCACAAGCTAAGAATGGCTTTCACATTTTTAAATGCTTTAAAATATATATTTTTAAGAATATTGCATAACATGTGAAAATTATATGAAATTCAAATTTCAGTGTCCATAAATAAAGCTTTATTGGAACACAGCCATGCTCATTCATTTAGGTGACATCTATGGCTGCTTTCACACTATAATGGCAGAATTGAGTAGTTGCAATAGACTCCATATGGCCCTCAC